>NC_084928.1:5211346-5517307 GCF_958298935.1 Phragmites australis | reverse complement strand
GGACAACAGTTGGTGTCTGCCTCTGAGTGCGGGACAAGATTATGTCAATGAAGTCCTTCCCAGGAGGGACAACAGTGATCTTCTTGAAATTGTATTGCACCATCTTGTTGATACAAGGCTCAGTCTACCTATTCCTGTAATATGAAACAAGATTGCATGTGAAACCGATACAGCATAACAACAAGGAATAATATAAGTTCCTGCTATAATATGACCAAGAAACAATCTAGCAATCATTCACTTGAAATGATAATCACAAAGCATCAATCTGCACTTTCATAAGACAGTATTGATTAACATGACCATATGAAATCAGATCAAAGGAAACAGACCAGTTTACATAATAAAACTAGAACATGCTTTTAGGACAAGTGACAACATGCTTGGTTAGTGACCACAAGTTGCCACACTTCGCCACAATTCAAGTTAGGCAAGGTTGACCATGTTAGGCGTCTGTTTGGTTCACAGCCACAATTGTGGCAACATTCCTCTCCTGCCACCTAGGTCCCACATGTCAAAGACTAAAAAATGTGACAAGATGCCCTTTGGCTAGGCAAAAGTGTGGCACCAAGGGCCTGTTTGGTTCGCACCTAAGTTTGCCACGCCTGAGTGTGGCACTAAGGGCTAGGGGCTAACAAAGTGTGGCTTGCCACAGTTGTGGCAGTCAACCAAACAAGCCCTAAAAATCTATGGCGTGACTAACCTTAGGCGTGGCAAACTTGGGCGCGAACCAAACAGGCTCCAAATTTGTTTGGAATTTTTTTTGGCAAATATTGGCAACCTTAGGACAACAACCAAACAGCTCTAGAACACTCCCTGGAAATGAATTGATATAACGTAGTACTTCAGCACTTTCCCATGACACACAGCAAAAATACATTCAGAAAGTAAAAGAGAACGAAACTAGGCATCAGCAGCTGCCTCTCATAGGCAAGTACAAAACCTATTGCATGACCTATTGAAAGCATTCGAGAACAATTCAGTAGGCAAGCTTGATTTTCGTTTAAAGTTAAGATAAGAAACGCAACATGACAACAAGAGATTACTAGCATCCTTTGCATCGTTAAGAACATACCAATCTTGATTGGTTCTATAAAATCTACACAGAAACAGCATCACAACAGCAATAGAAGCACGATTGCAAATTCCGTGGCATACTACACCCAATATCATTGTTAATGTTCGCATGTCACATCTACCAGCATCTAATCGGTCGCTAAAACATTCATCGATCGAAGCCTTATCAAGCTCTCTACGGATCACACGAAATAGGAGACAACAATCATGGAGCAGGAAAAGCACCGGCTTTCTCGACAAAATTCCGGCCAGCTTCGTTCTAGACCACCATAGACGACCACGCGCACAAGCAGAGAGCAAAGGAAAACGGATGCCAGTGCTACTCACCTCGCGAGGCGGCCGAAGAAGTAGTGCTCGCGGAGGCAGCGGTGGTTGCAACCGGAGAGGGCGAATCCTCGCCGGGAGGCTGGTGGTGATAGGGTGAAGGCGGCGCGGGCGGGCGTCCCCCTCTGGCGGCGACGGGAAGGAGGGAGGGTTAGGGCGGGTTTCTCCGAGGCTCTTATAGCCTGGGTGATGACGGGCTGGAATTTATTGGGCCCATTTAAATGGGCCACACGGCCCACTTTTTGTGGCGGCGGTGGTGGGTGTCTCCAGAGTCCACCGTACGGCGGCTCAGGGCCTCACTGCACTCGTCGTCTTCCCCACTTCCCGCCGTCGTGGAGAGGAGGCCTGCGGCTTCCGCCGCTTCCGGAAGGCTCGGCCCCTCGTTAGCCGTGAGTTTCATCCCAGCGCCCAGCCGAGCCCCTCGCTTCTCCGCGCTGATTGCTCGCCCGGCGCGTTGGTTGTTGCGCTGATTCGTGGTTTTCGTGGGCTGTTCTAGGGTTCGGAGGGAGCAGGCTCGGCTGTGCCGCGATGTTCTCCAGGATCTCCCGGCTCGGGGCGCGGCTCCTGCGCGAGACTAGAGCCGAGACGAGAGCTGGTTGGTAGCTTCACTTTGTCTCGTGTTCCTTTCCGCCCCCTATTGTTGGTTATTGCTCAAGATGAGGTGAAAAATTGTCAATTTCACGCAGCCAGGGTTTGGCAGAATGTTAAGCCTCACGCTGAGTTGAGAGTCATGTTTCTTGAGTTCTGCCTTTGGAATACTCCTGAGTTTATGCATTGCTAGCGTAGTAAAGTACAGAATCAGCGCGTCCTTTGTTACTGATTGCTGTTACTTTTATCTGCAGGAAATTTGCCTAGCAGTCGAGGCAGTTTCTATCAAGGTCATGACAGCCGGCATTTGACCCCAGTGGTTAGTCCTACTGTACTACCGTTGGTAAGAACTAAGAACTGAAGATTGCTAGTGAAAAAATTGTTTGGATGAAACAAGTCCCCCTGTTACCCTCTGTTTCTGCTATCACTAGAGATATAACTAGTATTCAGTTATGTAATCTATCAACACTGTTTTGGACTATATCTACCTGTTTCTGGATTTAGTTCTCTATTTTATTGATCTATCTATGCATTCGCCATTCTGAAATGGCTATTGCAAAAAGGATCAATTTTTCGCTACGCAGACATTCCTTTTGTGCAGATAGTACACTCTTTTTTGAGAACTGCAAACAAATATCTCTTTGAACCTGCAGAAGTGATGATTTATCTCTCAATTTTATTTTTATTCATTGAATTGAATACTTGTTTTTTTTTTTTTGAGAGGAACATCCTCTTTTCAACTGCAACAAGTAGTGGTGATCATGATGAAAGCAGTCAGGAGAAGGAGAAGTAAGTGCATTTGTCTCTTATATCATCCTTTTATATGCCATGAAATTTGAACACCAAGTTATCTTTGTATCTTGGAACTAAGTAGTAGCTTAGTCCTCATCCTTTTCTAACATGAAATCCTTTTGTTAACGTTATCTCTCCTTTTGAGGGGCTGCTCCTTCCACATCTAAGCAATAGCTTCCCTGAAACAATAGCTTGATTGGTTTTGCTATATGTTAGGATTCAGCTTTCAGCAATTATTTTGAGGAGGAGCAGTCCTCTGACAAGCACATTTTTCTCTGTACTGTACAGAATCTCGGTAACATTTGTAAACAAGGATGGCTCAGAAAAGACGATCAGTGTTCCAGTTGGAATGTCCATGTTAGAGGCCGCTCATGAAAATGACATAGAACTTGAAGGTAAAAGCTCATATTTGGAAATGTGTTGTTTTACTTCCAAATATGTGATTTCTCTTAAGGAATACCTGAATATCTCTTTAGTCAGTACATGCTTGCTGATATTATAGGATTCTTTTAAAAAAAACTGGTTATGCTCAATCACCTGGCTCCCCATCAACATGTTCATCAGATTCGCCATGATGTTACTGTCTTTCGTGAATGCGGAAGGCATTTTAATCTGTCTTCTTTATGTTCTATCAACCAATTTTCAGTTGTAGTTAATAATTCTTCCATGGTATTTTGGCTACTGCAGGAGCATGTGAAGGTTCACTTGCGTGTTCTACTTGTCATGTCATAGTTATGGTATGCTCCAGATATAGTTATGCAAATTTAATGATATTGGAGATATTGAAGTACCACTGCTGACTAGAACATCTAATATTATCCAGGATGTAAAATATTACAACAAGTTAGAAGATCCAGCAGATGAAGAAAATGATATGCTTGACCTTGCATTCGGGCTCACAGAAACGTAAGTGAAGATCCCCTAACAGATTGGTTTTTTTTTTTGTTTTCTCTTATTTATAATGCCTTGAATCTAGCTACCTCTTTATTGTGCAAACAAGCATTTAAATATTTTAGTTCTACCAATGAGTTGTGCCTGTGGGAGGCATCGTCAGAATCTGTCCTGTATTTTATGACCATGGGTGTTGAGTTGAGGTCAAAACACAAAATTGGTGGGCCTCCAAGGAGAGGGGAAATAAGAGAATGGAGACATGATTCAGTAGTTTCCGTAATAGTCTTGAAAGTTTCCAAAACCTATGTGTAGTCTTTATGAACTAGCTGCAGTTACAGTGGCAACTAGGCATGATATTTATGTGCATGAAGGGCTGCAATTAAGCCAACCTAAACTAATTTGATAAAAATTAACTAATTGATCTGTTCTGACACTGTTCATGCAAAATGCTTACCTTTTATTTTACTCATACAACAAAATATTGATTCTTGGTTTAACATGCGAATCACAACAGTTAAGAGATTCATGCAAAAAAAAAAAACCAGTATTATTTAAGGTGGAATGTAGTAGTTTCATGATTATAATCTGACTTCAAATTCTGTAACTGTATTCAGATCGCGACTTGGCTGCCAAGTGATAGCCAAGCCTGAACTTGATGGCATGCGACTGGCATTACCTGCAGCCACACGAAACTTTGCGGTAGATGGCTATGTACCAAAGCCACACTGAAGAGACTTATCATCTATGAGAACACGGATTCTTACAGCAGAGTCAATTTTGTAGCTTACAATGTGTAACTTAACTCTAGCCTTATTACTGAAAGTCCCGATGGTTCCTGATCCTTTGTTCATTGATGAGTTATCACATACGGAGATCGTTGTTTCATTTGGTTGAATAAGCATCCTTCTTCTGTATGCGTGTGGACGCTGAAACGTTTGCAGCATATTATGCCCCCTTTTTTTGGTCGTCTGCTGCATGGGCCATTGTTCGAGTAATAGCAGATACATAAGCTGCAAATTTTATCGAGTATTTTGAGTTGACGTCTCTAGACCCGTAACGACTTGAGATGCTTGAATTTTGAATAGGAGAAGTGATATCAGCCTTTCACGCTACTTGCGCTTTATGTACGATTTGCAGGCACTTTGTCAAGCGAGAGCGAGTTGGGGCGCTTTGCCCCTCCCTGTGCCCGCGGTTGCCCAGCTGCTCGCGCTCGCTGCCGGCCCCCATCCTCCGCGCAGCCACCCGCAAAGGCACCATCCAAGGAAGGTGGCAGCGCCCGTGGTCCATCTCCCGCGGGCACACCGACACCGTCTGGGTCCGCCCGCCGTGCCCGTGCCGAACGTCCAGCTCGCTCGCTCACCACCGGCGCCTACCTACAGATCTGAAAAGTAAATTTATAGGATCCTATTTTATAAAAGATCTTTTTTACGATCACAGGTGTTTGCTTTTTTTTTTAATTTAGCTATTAAATTCTGTGATAGATGGTATAAATAAAATCTTCAGTCATGATGGCACGGATACGTTCAACATTCACACCATCGTTCCTGGTGCGTATCCATATTCGATACTACAACCTATATTCAGTATACCGTGTGTTCTGTGATAGATGGTGTGGATGTTGAACGTATTCGCGCCATCATGACTGAAGATTTTATTTATACCATCTATCACTATTCGGCACACGGTATGCCGAATATGAGCTACAGTGTCATATTCAGCACACGGTGTACCGAATACAGATACTAAAATTGTAAATATATTGACATATTATCTATTTGGTAAATACGACCGTGTATGTTGTCTAGTTTTATATTTTTCCCGGCCGCCTGAGCCACGCGAGATTTGCATATATCCTGGAGCTGGTTTTATGATTTTAAACACTAGAAGGGAGTAGCTGCGCGAGTACTGGCAACTACTCTAGTACTGTTCCTGTCTAGAGCCCACTACTCACCGTCACGGGTCAGGACAGGGTGAGTACGTCAAGCCAGCTCTAGCCGATGTAGCAGACGCCGCCGCTGGCCACACAAAAAGGTCACGTCCTTTCGGTTGCTCGGCATCTCTCGCGCTTGATGCTTCCCTCCTTCCCGGCGGCAGATCTCATCCACATACCGCAGTACTAGGGCCAGAGTGTCTCCGGAATGAGATCTCTGATTTTATCCTCCGGTGAAGTCAGGTTCAACGAGATGTGAACCATTGATTTAAAATAAACGAGTCAGATTTGATATTACAATATTATAAACAGTAAAAAGTTTGCTACAGTGTTTGACATCACGTCCTCTCCCAAAATACTGTTCCTCTATGACTTCGTGCTCCGTTGAAGAGACATAACAGATGACTTAAGGGTGCACAGCACAATTGGACAGATACAAGCCAGAACATTGTGGTCTCGACGATTCGGCCCCATATCATTCACGCTCGAAGCAACAAGTCACATGATTCACATGTTGGGCAGCAGCTTTGCACTTGTACTGTTTGTCAGAGCAAATTGTCACCAACCGCCCAAATTACTGACAGCTCAAGTCTGAAGCGGCTAAACTTATGCGTGTCTCACTATTTTTTTAACCAAACCAGCGTAAAAACTGTCTATTATATTAATAAAAAAGAAAATAAGATGGATTAACATACTCGGTTAATTAAAAAAATCAAACAAAAATCACAAAACACAATAAACTAACTACAAGGCTAAACTAACTTGAGCACCACCACACAGACGACTCAAACTTTTGACCAATTACCTAGATAGATTAGGTCTAAAATTATCCACAACGCCGCAATGCGGAAAAGCGCCGGACCGAAGCCAGCAGGCACCGACACTCGGCTAAACTTATGCGTCTCACAGGTGTACCAAGCTCAGGGATTCTTCGACAAATGTCAGAGACACTCGGACTCTACATGGTGCCGGCAGACACGACATGCTGCCGTGCCTAGTGATGGGCTACTAGCTAGATTACTCTAGCTATTACGGTAACAGTGGAGTGAGTGACAGAAAGGGGCCTTCTGGAAGCCTGCAAAGAAAGGTGAAGAACATTGGGATTGAGTAGAGCACTAGAACTTGCGTGCGAAAGCCAGTTCTGCACGAACTTGCTTGTGGTCATCACTCATCACCAACAGAGATTAGAAGAAGCCTTTCACCAACCTAGCTAGTAACTAGTGGCAACATTTTGCAGTAAACCGTGAGATTAATATCATAGGATGTCAATTTCTGCAGCCCGAAATGTCAAAAGAAGAAATTTTCTAACTGCTGAAAGTTGAAACTACGTTTCGTTTAAAAAAAGAAAGTTGAATTTACGCAATGGCACAATGGAGGGATGGAATTTTAGGCGAATGCGAAATGTATTTACATACTGGTACAGGTTTAGAACATGCAGTTGACAGCTCAAAAACCGCCAAAAATGCAATTTTTATTGCTCTTTTGGGTGTTCAGAAGGTCGAGATGGGGCCGATTAGGCGATTACTCTGCACCTCCGTCGCGGGCTCGCCACCGCCGTCACGCCCCCGTCGACGGCCTGATCCCACAGCCGCACGACGCTGCCGCTGAGCGCCGTCGGGCTCCGGTATTGATCCATGGCCGGTGCCGTCGGACTGAGAGTGAGAGGCAACGACCTCACCACCCCCCATCCGAAAGGGTCCGTCGTCGTCGTCGTCTTGTTCCTCCTCCTCGTCGTCTACGTCGCAGCACCCGACGCGGGCACTGTCGTGGTAGTAGGCAGTGTACCTCTCCTTCGGCGAGGGCGCCGGCGGCCTATCCGTCGCCTCCGACGAGGCCGATTCCGGCGACCTGTCCGACGGGCTCGCCGGCTCCAGTGACATCTTCTCCGCGGGGGACGCCTCCAACTCCAATGGCTTTGGGGCGCCGGTAACAGAAGTGGGCGTGGAGGAGCGGAGGCGCCAGAGGCCCGCGGCCGCCGCAGCGGCGAGGACGGCTGCAAGGCAGGTCCAGGCGGCTGCCCCAGTAGCGATGGAGGCCTCCGGGAGGGAGTAGAGGCGGAAGGCTACGGCCTCGAGGGGGTGCTCGATGAGGTCCATCGATCTCGCCGGCGAGGTGTGCTGTTCTTGGCCTCGCGCACGGTTGCTCTGTTTTCTCTGGTTGAATGGAGTGGGAGGAGAATGGTGAAGGGGTATTTAGGGTGCGTTTATCCGAAGATTACTATGCAGTTTTTATGTTATTTAGTTCGTTAAATAGGTTGGATGGAGCGGTTAGGATGGAGAAATATTTTTTAATGCGCTGGATGAGCCCGATTCGACCGAAATCGAGTGGATAGAGCCACTGCTGTGTTCGTTAGTGAGTGTGTTCGTTTATATTTTTTTAACGTTTGATTTTATTAGAAAGTATAAAAATAGTCTAAAAATTATAAATGTTTTTATGAGTAAACTAGAGCTCACTAGCAAACTATTTTAATTGGTTTGATCAAAAAAGCATGAGTCAATATTTAATCAAAATTTTCTAAAGAAACCTACTTTTATAACTTCTAGAAATTTTTAATGCCTCAAATAAATTCTTAAAAATATAGAAAAAATCATTAATATTATTCTCATATGATGAACTAATTTATAAAAATATTTTTAACACTAGGTTATTTGTTGAAAAAATAAGTTCCTTTATAATACTCATTTATATGTATTTTTATCTTTTTATGTGATATTCTTTTTTAATTAAATTTGAATTCAAACATGCACAAATTCACCTAAATACTTATGGAATGCATATAAATATGAATGAATCATCCTATCCACTCTAATCCTACCAACCAAACAGAAAACTAGCTCATTCTATTCATTTTAAATCCCACAAACCAAATAAAAAACTGGCTCATGCCATTCATCCCAACCAAATAGAAAATTAGATCATCCCATGCTAAAAAATATGAATGACCTTATTATATCCAACATCACCCTCTAACCAAACACAACCTTAATGATCGAAGGAGGGGAGGAGGCGCCGATTGAATTCGGGACGTTGGATGCTGAGATCGAGGGGCTCCAAAGGGGAAGATGCTATGATGGCTGCTGCGGGATTTTGCATTTTGTTTCCCAATTTTATGGTCTCACACGGGAAATATGCTACATGCACCTGGAGCACATAAGTGACAACAGGGATTAAAATTTTGCTAAAATTTTAGTAAAATTTTGTGAGGGTAATTGTCGGAGGATTAACTCCTGTCGCAGGGATCCCAAGAGACCCTTTTTTAGAGATTCGACCGGGGGATGATCCTGAATAAGTTCGTCGGAGAAATAAATGGGAACGAATGCAACAGCCGGTGGTGGGGGTGTTGACCTAGTGCAAGAAGAAGTAAACACATCGGAATTTAGACAGGTTCGGGCCGCACGGGTGCGTAATACCCTACTCCTGTATGAATGCTATAACTGTCCTGAGGAAGTCCCTCAAGGATGTTGCTGGTTACAAGAATATGGGCCTAAGAGCTTGGAGCTCCTTGTTCTTCGGCTGTAACTGGGCTCAGCCTTCCTCACAGTGTTTCTCTTGCGCTGTGTTCTTTGTGTATGCTCTTGGTCTCTGTTGTGCTATTCTTTGTCTCTTGTTCTCTCGCTATTTTTCGTCGTCGGTCGGTCCGTCAGTCCTGTGCCGCCGGCTGCTTTAAGTACTCGCCGACCGCGACATGCCCCGAACGGAAGGAGGGGGCTCGAGTTCCGAGACGCCATAAATGGAGAGGGCGTCATCATTTCTTCTGGGCGAGGTGACCGGTGGTGGAAAATGCGTCGCACGTCCGGTCGCCTGTCACCATAAATGCCCTGGCAACGGACGCCGTGGAGAGGGCCCACCGGGCAGCCGCAGAGCAACCCGGCGTGCTCGCCCTGTCTTGTTCCCCTGCCACGGCAGCGCGGCAGACGGAACGCCTTGGTCCTTACGACGTTATCCCGAGATAAGATGGATGGCACGGGACGGGACTCGTGCAATTAATGACCCCACGCGTCTCTGCCAAAGCAGGGCAGGAACTGACGCTGAGCGCGGCGGGAGCAGTTGGAGGTGTCAGGCCACGCACGCTCATTAAATACGGCATCGGGCCTCTGACTGGTTGACACCTCATCGGAAGGCCCCTCGGGGGTCTTTCTGGGTCGTTGGGGAACCGAGTGCTCGGGGGCACTGTTCACATCCCCGAGCACTCTCTCCCGAGAATGCCTATCCTTGTTCTCGGGGTGCCGGGTGCTCGGGGATACTGTTCACCTCCCCGAGCACTCTCTCCCGAGCACTCTTGCACGGACCCTCGGGGAACCGAGTGCTCGGGGGCTGCCGCGTGCAGCCCCGAGCACTCTTGTACGGATCCTCGGGGAACCGAGTGCTCGGGGGCCACCGCACGCCGCCCCGAGCACTCTCTCCCGGAACTTAGCTCTTCTGATCGTCGGGGGACTAGGGTGCTCGGGGGTGACCGTACACCTCCCCGAGCACTTTCTTCCCGGTACTTGGATTCTGTGGATCATCAGGGAACTAGGGTACTCGGGGGCCTCTGACCGTGGCCCCGAGCACCTTCTCCCGGGACTTGACATTTTCTCATCCTACAGGAGAGACCTCGCGGGATGGCGCCATGTGGCGGATGGCTGGCCTGGCCTCAGGATTCGGGGACCCCTGCTTCCTGATACACCGAT
Organism: Phragmites australis; assembly: GCF_958298935.1. Lineage (NCBI taxonomy): Eukaryota > Viridiplantae > Streptophyta > Magnoliopsida > Poales > Poaceae > Phragmites > Phragmites australis. Next base: position 5,507,035 of record NC_084928.1, on the reverse strand, counting down.
AGTAATAAAATATCTAATTCTAACATAACAATTTTTTTTCACTGACGTGTGAGCCCACACGTTGGATGGCCATCATTACCTCAACCTCACTCCTGAACTGTTCCAACTGTTACTTACCTGTTTACTGTCTTCCTCCTTAGAGCTCCTCTATGGCGAGCGATGACCATGCCATCACCCCCCTATTCCCCTATTTGAAAAAAGGTTGATTGTCAGCGGGAAACCTAGCTTGAAAACCATCAATTGAAAATTTTGAAAGTTTTCATATTGTATTGGGAAAATTTGAGTAGGACTTTATATCTTTATTTTGCAAATATACAACTCCCAATCTGTCATACTTAAAAAAGGAACAATGACTTTTTCGTTCCGTCATTCCCGTTTCACTTCGTTCGATTCTCGTTTCGCTCCCACCCAACCCCGACCTTGCGATTCCCATTCCTGAGCATCCACACGTGGCCCTCTTCCAGCTGGCTCTTTTTGCTGCCCCGCCCCTCCCTCCACCGCCAACCAGCCCATTTCTGTCGCACCCCTCGCATCTGACTCACCGAGCCCTCGCGGCATCTGCCGTGGCGAGTCCTCATGCAGGGGCGCCATCCTCGGTAGCAAAATGAGCGTCGCCCCCTCCCCCCAAAGACCAAGCCGTTCGTCCAATCCCCTCACCTACGCCCTCTGCCTTCTTGCGCTCTGCCGGCACCGCTCCTCCATCTCATGCCGCCAAGACCGCCACCACCATGTCCGCACAAGCTTGAGGAGGGGCCACAGGCGACTGACAATAGCCATCGTGCCACCACGTTGTGCGCACACCCCATCTCTCACCAGGCATTGAGGCTGCCATGTCACTGTGCTGGACGGGATACAAGAGGCTCCCTACGGCCGACGACGACACGGGGAGCAAGCGGTGGGCGGGAGGAGAGGAGAGGAAGGGAGGTGGAGGAAGCGACGACGGGCTGCACCCAGGAGGAGAGGGAGAAGGGAGGAGAGGAAGGGGCGACACTCGGGGCGGGGCAAGGTGTAAAGTGATGACCTTTGGCAGGGAGCCAACCTCCACACACCGTTGTCTCGCACACCATCTCCATGGATCCGCCTCAGGCCTGTACGACCATCAGCACGCACGCATCGCACAACCGCCTGCATGGACTGAATCGGACGAGGCACGGAGACGACAATGACGGCTTGAGTGGGCGTGGCTGGAGGAGAGGAAGCTACGAGCCCCTGGGGGCGCTTGATCTGGCGGCGGCACACTCTCCTCCTAGGGGATGGTGATGATACTGCTTCACCTCGGCGGCTGACAATTGGGCCTCAACTCGATGGCTGATAATGGGGCCTCCAGCCTCACCTACACAGCTGGTGGTGGGTACCCAGGCAGCTCAATCAGGAGGGAGGACTTGGTCAATAACCTTCATGCCGATGGCACATGTCCAGCTCTAGCGATTGTTACATGGCAACCGTCGAACATGGAGGACCTCGATGTGGTAACCCGCATAAATAAAACTACATAAAGGTTGAAGCTCCCATTCCATTCTCTACTACTGACCTTCCTCTTGCCTCTGCTTCCGTTCTCTACTACTGACCGGGGAAGGAAGGTTGCCTATGAAGAGGTTGAGGAGGGGAGGTCGCCGAGGAGGAGGAGAGAGGTGTCGTTGCTAAGCAGGGAGAGTTCACTTGCGTACTGTGCCGATTAGCTCTTGCTCCTGCTGCTAAAGGTAGGCGACGCCCTTTCTGCTCTTCTTCCATGATTACCTTGCTGTTCTGATGTTCTTTCTTTTAAGCTACAATCCCTCTACTCAATTCCTCTGCTTTGTGCACTTAACTTGATTGGAGCTTTTGTTCTTTGCAATTAATTCTGAATTTCCTTAATTTCAGATCCTCAACATGTGATTGTCGGCCTATGTTTCTGAGTTTTTTAATGGAATTACTTTCTTGAAATAGTTAACCTCAGATTGCTTGTGTAGATGTTTGTGTATATGTTAGCATCAGAACATGGGATCATCAATCTCAGAATGCTTGTGTAGATGTTATATCTACCATAGCTACCGCCTTTAATCTGCATGGAAAACACTTACCGATCTAGATAAACAAGTTGCAGGTGATATATCTTTGTTGTGTCATTTGAAGATGTTTCGTCAGAGGGAAAATTTCCTTTTCTCACGCATTGACCTTTTTTTTTCCAGTGTTTATTGTTATATATGTGAGCTTGCTTAAAAAAAATGACAAACAGAATGGTTTGTTTAATGGCACCCCAAGAGGTATATTACTACATTAGTGCTAATTTGTTTCGTACCTGTGGTTATCATGGGACCAGATGTTCTCTGGAAAAAAAAATAGTTTCCATTTTTTGTTTTTCTGTTATCTCAATGTAGCAGGAACTAGCAGTGACAACCATTTTGCATGCCATCATAATGTCTTCCCTCATCGTTGGATTAGGAGTGATGAGTTCATTCATTTTTGCTGTAGGCAGGAAGCTTTACTTTATTTGCTATTTTTTAGCTACAGGAGCCATAGTTCAGGGTTCTATGACTTAGATACTTTCTGCAACATCGTATGATCCCATCTCTGAAAGCTGTATTCCAGGCACTCTATGAGAGAGATTAATTGAGACTTCCAATACTTATTGAGCTGTGAGTAACTGTGACGTCCTAAGAGATAAAATAAATTAGGGTATTTAAAGATCTAATCAGTTTTGAAAACTTCATAAGATAAACCTATCTCAATTTTTATCTAATATGCTCTAGATTTGTCTAGTATGTCTACTCTAACGCTCAAAAGGATTGCAACCTACTCTAGCAAGGTAAATTGTCAAAATGTAAATACGAAAACGTAAATAAGATAGATAGACAAACTTGGCATAAGGGATTTTTATCCCATGATATCGATGGCATGAATATCACCTATAGTCCATATTGTAGCTCTACAAAGGATATTCTCCCGGTTGGCACCCGGTCATGACTCTTGAGTCACCAAGCCACCAAGGTAATATCTCATCACTAGCTTCTCTTTCGATCACTTGCCACTGCGATCACTTTGGAGTTTGAGTCACCAAGGCAAGGGTCTCCGCATCCCGTATACGTGTCTTGCCGCCACTCCACACCAAGCCAAAGGTTCAACAAGCTTGAGCCACCAAGATACAAGATGTCGGTGAGTCATCAAGACTCTAAGGCATCGGCGTACCTCTTAATACAAGCTCGGATCACTCCTTGATCCACTTTCTAGGCAGCAATCACCTAACAACACTCTCTCTAGGCCTATAAGCACTAATCACTCACTAATTTTATTCTTAATTGATTTGGATCATCACTTTAAACACTTTGGTGGTTTGGATATCTTCTCAAGTGTATATGAGTTTCTCTAGACTCCAGCAATATGCCACATATTAAAATGACTAAGTGAAGGGGTATTTATAGCCTTAAACCCACTAACTAGCCGTTTTCCCAACAGCTTAGAAAAGTTGTTAACACCAGATGATGCGGTGAGAACAGTAGTACTAACACCGGACCATCTGGTAAAAACATCTTCAGAAACTGGCTGTTAGAACTTCACTCAATGCCTCTATAAAGACCGGACACTCCGGTGTACCTTCAAACCTATCATCGAACCTTCCAGTGAGTTATCTTGAGCCATTCGAGCCTTTGCAACCTTTCTGTGTAAAATTCTCTGGTGCATTCATCCTTAGAGCACCGGACCTTCCGGTGAGCACCGGACCTTCCGGTGTGTTGTTCTTCATTCTTCAACACTTGTAGTTGTCTCTGTAAGAAATACTCCAGTGCTATAATCTGATGTGCACAAACCAAGCACCAGATCATCTGGTGGGTTGATCTTTTGTCTTCTACACTTGTATTCTTCTCTGCAGAAAATACTCCGATGTTACCAAGTGCAGATCATCGGACTATCCGGTGAGGTTCTTAGCCTTCTCCCCCTTTGTCAGAAATACTCCGGTGAGTTCAACACATAGAGCACCAGACCATCCTGTGAGAGCAATTCTCCTGTGACTTCTCCAATTTAATCAATGATCCAATGAAATAATACCAATTGAAAAGATATACCAATTATAAGGATATAAGACATTGATATCAATTGAAAACGACAAACAAGGATCATAATTCATGTAACTCACATGATATAATTTAAACACCCTTTTTATGTGTGCATACATATAATGAGATCTACTTGTGAATATCACTTGTATGAATATAGCAATATATGCACATCTAAACAATAAGTAGAGGTAGGAAATTTAAGTCATATTATGCATGGAGGTAGCTTAAATATAGAAATAAATTGACAATAATACCAATTGAAGTCTTTAAGCATTGCATACCTCCGTGGACTTATTGATCACTTTATGAGACTACAAAATATATTACTTGTAACACGTGTTAGTCTTAAAATCACAACCCATATGATATACTCACTCTAAATATGTGCATATAAGTATCGAATACTTGTGAGAGATATATACTTATTTTTTATAATAATAGAGATTTATCCTATAGATTGGATCATGACACATAAAAGATACCAATTGTAAAACTAGTAACATGAAAGAAACCTACAACTAATAAATCATGTAGATTGCTCGTAAAAGAGAGAGGAACAAACGCAACCTACCATAAGAAAAACTTGCACTAGGCATTGCAATAAATTGAAATATGCACATACAATCCTAGACAAATAAAATGAGCTACAACAATTGAAAGATTTTGCATCTAGCTTCATTACCTTTTTTACCTTTGGATAAGGATTTGAGTATATGGTGATCATAATCTTCATTGAAGTGTCCAATCTTGGATACTTGACTTCTTTGCTTGAACTTTCACTTCATCTTGTGAGCTAAGTCTCCAAATCCATATAACCGCCTCAGGTTTCAAGTCTTCTTTAGAACCAAAACTGATTAAGGCCCCTTCATATTGGTGATGACTTCCTTGGACACCCAAATAGGTTGGTTCCACCCCTGGTTCTTTTTCCCAACCATATGTGCAATTATCTTGCCATTGTTCTTCTTCTTGAGCTTACAGTGGTTGCTTTTGATCTTGATCTTGTAGTTAGGCTTTGTGTAGAAGTTGGAGGTCTTGTTGTAGAGGTGCATGGTCTTCTTCTTCTCCTTGACCTCCTTCTTGACTTTCTTGCATTGGAAGGACTTATGTCATTCTTGATGATATTTGAAGTATGTCATGGTGGACACCTTTGAAGGTTCTTAACCATGGTTATCTTTAGGAGGTTGGATATGGCTCTTGTCCTTTAATCTTGTCAATCATTCTTGAGCTTTTTCACTTCTTACTTGAGCTCATCATTTTCTTATGCAATGAGTTCCTTAGATGATTCTACAAGACTATTCTTGACACATATCTCGTTGCAAAGGGGTGAGCTAGATAAATCAATTAAATCATCACAAGAAGTGCAAGCATCTACCTTAGAATTGAAATTAAATAGAGAGGTAGATTGCATCAAAGGGATCTTAGGTTGAGATTCAATGCACTCAAATTTTGCCTTAAGCTCTTCATGCTCCATGTTTAGCACATTAAATTTACTCAATAATTGCTCGTAATTAGAAACAAAGGTAGCATGAATGTCATTAAGAGCATTGAATTTTTTAAGTTCTTTAGATTATTTTTTAAAGGTCCTTTATTGCTCATTGATCAAATGAAGGAGTTCATTATAGGAGGAAAAATCATCATCAGATTTATTATTACTTACATCGTGTCACGTCCCAAAATACTAATTAGATAATTAGGCATGCATAATCGTTATCGCATGTGCTTGCACGTGTTTGTCTATAAAAGACCAGTTACACATGTCTCAAACACTTTAGATATGGTTTAGAGCAGTTTGGAGAATCCCTACATACCTTGGAGAAGAAAAAGAATAGAAGGAGGGTGATGAGGGGAGACTTAGGAAAATTTCAGCAAAAGAATCCCCTCGTAGTCTGACCTTTAGGTGCGCTGCCACATGGGCTGCCACGTGGATTTCCCGTGTTCTGATCGCCTGAGCTCGCAGTCTGACCGTCAGCGCACAGAGGCTCGGGTTAAGTGGATTAATCACTTTCTTTTGCTCTCTCCCTCTCACTTTTCCCTCACTCTCCCTCTCTCCACTCGACCCTAGAGAGAGAAAGAGAGCTCTACTCGTTGCGTTTGAAGGCTGGAGATTGGAGGTGGGAACTCCCACGAGCTTCCCGGAGGACTTCCCCAAGTCTAAAATTGATAAATTATGCTTTATGTAAGTTTGCATGTTCAATGAGTTGATGCCAGGCTTATATGGGTAGAACCTATGTGATGCATTGTCCTACCTTGGTTATTTGATGATCCATATCCTTGTAGCCTTGATAATATTGTTGATGTCTAACTTGAAAGTTATTCGAAATGCTTAGCAATGCATTGGTCTTCGGTAAAAGTTGAGCGATGGTGCAACCATTGTTCGCGAGTTTAGGGTTTACTTATTGTTCATGAATATTGATCATGATATCGATGGTGGGATGAGATGTGAGGATGAGACGAGATGTGAGCGGGGTTAGGGGTGTCTTCTGCCTCGGAGGAATTCCTCAAGGTAATCCCAGAGAGGAGCCCGGGCACCATATACCGCTTTGCATCGGTTAGGCACTGTCCGTCGGTGTAGTTAACTTTAGCACTTTACATACTTATTACATGTTGCATATGGGAACAATAAGTAGAATACCTTTGTAGCTATGGCCTTTTTGCGTGCGAGTCGATGGTGTGAGAGGGCGGGTTTGTAGGGGTATCCAGTTTACTCCGGGAGTAGTTTTGGATGACCCCCGTACCTATCGGTACATGATCAAATGGTTGTGGCTTGTTGGGAAAGGTTGACACGAGTACTCCTTCGCATGGGCCTGTGTGGACACGTGAGCCGTATGGTCCTCGATCATGAGCATGTTTCTGTCGATTTGCATCGGTTGTAGAGTTACGAATGTGGGATGGTGGTATGGATGGTATGTTGGGTAATGTTGATGACTGGCTATTGATGTATTACTATGGTTCCATTTACATTTATGTGTAGGTTGGTAGTTACAGGTTTGGAAAAGGTATGTTAGTTAAGTCTAGATGCTCACACATATGTGTCTAGGTTGCGGGCGCATATGTTTTAATCAACCTTGTGGCCAGTTTTCTTGCTAATGGCCTAATGCATATTCCTTGAAGTCGGGTTATTTGTATGTACCCTATATTGATTAAGTCTTACGAGTACCTTCGTACTCAGCTGCTCTACAGGTTTTGCAGGTGAGGAAGAGACGGTGTTTGGCTATTTCACGCCTGCCGATCTTAGCAGTAGGAATGAGTAGGCAACTACTCAGAGATCGTGCTTTTGGAGTGAATCCTAAGGGTATATGGTTTCACCAATCTTTTACTATCTTTAGCTTTTGTTTTCACTATATAGTTTCTCTTTTGGCTAGGAGTTGATCAGTTTTAGTATTCTCCTAGATCTCTTTTGATGTAAATTGTTAAACTTGTAAATACTTAAGAACTTGTAATATAATTTAATTACTCGCTCTTTATTAAGCTTAGTTGTGATTGCTTATGTTGGAAAGACATGTGTTCCAATCTTGGGCACAAAACACGTGCCGGAGCTATCAGGATGATATTCTGGTTAATCGTTGAAGTCATAATTATGTAGATGATCGACTTGATGACTAACTAGAATATTATTTGAACGGTTCCCCCACAAATGATATCGAAGCTTAGTTTAATGAAGTAGCCTAAAAACACTTGAACATGGGTTAGTAAAGTATCAAATCCACTAAGCAACATAGTAAAGTTTCTTTTATACCTCCTCACAATTAATATGTATGAACTTGCCATATTATGCCCCTAAGTGTAATGTGTTGTTGTATGCGACACTTATGTCGTTTAGTTTTGTATTGGGATGTTCCTTTTCATGAATCATGTTGCATCAATGAAAAATGTAAGGAACACATCCCGATGGTGATAAATATCGGGGGCTCAACCAGTGCGAGGTAGGGACCTGATGTGTCCCGTACGTCGATGGTACGGGAAGTGAATACGTTAGCAATAACGTATGAACATCCACCATACGATGGTAGATATAGTTGTCGACCTATATGGTGATTACATAGGGTGTCCTGTAAGACGATAGTACATGAAGTGAATATGTTGGCAACAACATATGCAAATTTCGGTTGTGTGGCTAGATGCACAAGCACCATTCATGCAGGAAATAAAAGGTAGCGCGAAGGGTGATGGTTGAAAACTATTATATGTATGAATGCATGTGATCTTGATGTTTGTTGCGGGGAGACGTGTTCGAGAAAGAAACGTGTAGATAGGAATCGAGCGCACCTTTATTTCCATAGCTCATATGCATGCATTTTTCCATATACACGATGTTATGGGTCCAAGTAAATGATATCCGGTTAATGCTATTATACTATGTTGGAATTTGACTTTTTCCTCTTCATTCTATCGTCACAAGATGGAAGTTAGTGCCACCTCTATACTTTATCTCATAGACGCACTCGGAGCCAACATTCTTGTTAATCAATGTGTGACCAAAGCGTTGGTTGTTATCAATGAGATGTCCTTCGGTGCAAATTTATTAGTAATGGACTCCAAAGGGATAGATATCATTTTGGAAATGAATTGGCTCACTAAGAACATGGTTGTCATTGATTGTGTTCATAGGACTATCACTCTTAATGATATGTCCGCAACCCAAGTCCATTTGAAGCTTAAGGAGATACATCCTTGCTTTTATGCCTTGAAAGTCGTCTCAGCCATGGATCTTCTAAGTATTCTGATTGTTTTTGAATTTTCTAATGTTTTCCCAGAAGAGTTTCTAGGAATACCGCCTGACTGAGCAGTAGAATTCTCAATTTATCTTTTGCTTGGAACGGCCCCAATTTCAAAGAAGTCTTATAAGATGCTGCCAAATGAGTTAGCCAAGTTGAAGAAACAAATTCAAGAGTTTCTTTCAAAGGGTTTCATTTGCCTGAGCTCCTCACCTTGGGGATGTCCGGCACTCTTTGTGATGAAAAAGGATGGTATTCTGCGGATGTGTGTTGATTACTGTCAATTGAATGAGGTCACGGTCAAGAATAAGTATACACTTCATATGATCGATATTCTGTTCGATCAGTTGACCAGTGACTGGGTTTTCTCGAAGATTTAATTGAGATTAGGCTACCATCAAATCAAGTCCCGACTAGATGATATTCCAAAGATAGCTTTCTCTACCTGCTACAAGCATTATGAGTTCACTGTCATGTCCTTTGGCTTGACGAATGTGCCGACATTCTTCATGTATTTTATGAACACCGTATTTATAGAGGAACTTGACAAGTTTATCGTGGTTTTTATTGATGACATTCTTATATACTCCAAGACTGAGGAAGAGCATGCAGAGCACCTCCGTGTTGTACTTGGCCTCCTTCGAGATCACCAACTATATGCCAAGTTAAGCAAGTGCGAGTTCTGGCTCAGGGAAGTCGCTTTTCTACATCATGTGTTGTCTAAAAATTGTGTCACAGTTGACTCGAGCAAGGTGCATGATGTGCTCAATTAGGTTCAACCCAAGAATGTCATTGATATCTGGAGTTTTCTCGAACTTGCGGGCCATTACCACCAGTTCATCGAGAATTTCTCCAAGATTGCCAAGCCAATGACTGAGCTGTTGAAGTAAGAGAGTGTGTTTGAGTGGTCGAGTGAATGTGAGTCAGCTTTCCAAACCTTGAAGAAACTTCTCACGACTACTCCTATTCTCGCTCAGCCTGAAATGGACAAAGGTTTTGACGTCTATTGCGATGCCTCCCGCATAGTCCTCGGATGTGTCCTTATGCAAGAGGGTAGAGTTGTGGCTCATGCCTCATTTCAGTTGAAGCGTTATGAGGAGAACTACCAATTCATGTCTTAGAGCTTACGGCAGTCGCGCATTCTCTGAAGATTTTGCGCCACTATCTGCTAGGAAATTTGTGTTGTATCTATACGGACCACAAAAATCTTAAATACATCTTCACTCAAGCTGATCTGAACATGAGACAGAAGATGGCTCGAGATGATCAAAGATTATAGGCAAAAGAGCATGTTATGACTATTCGGAAGTGTCTCCTCACGGCTCAGTCACGACAGAAGAGCTATGCGGATTGCCGCCAGAGAGAACTTGTGTTCAAGATTGTAGACTTTACGTATCTTGAGGTTTCTCCACTCAAAATAGTTCGACGCTTTCAAGTTAGAGGAAAGCTAGCACCTTGATATGTGGGACCATTCCAGATTGTTGTACAGCGTGGAGAGGTGGCCCATCAATTGGACTTACCTCCATCCCTCACCGTCGTTCATAATATCTTCCACGTGTTGCAATTGAAGAAATGCCTTCGAGTTCCAAGAGAAGTGATCGAAGTTGCAAACCAAGAGTTGCAGTCGGATCTTTCATATTGTGAGCGACCAATCTGAATCTTGAATGAAGCGGAACGCAAAACTCGACAACATTCGATTAAGTTCATCAAAATCCAATGGAGTAACCACACTGAAGATGAAGCGACTTGGGAGTGTGAGGATAAAATCCGCTCTGAATATCCTGAACTTTTTGATAACTTATAAATACCGTGTAATTTATGCACATTGGGACATGTCACATGTCTATATTCATCGTTATGTCGAATGGAAGTTTTGTTCCAAAGGTTTGTGCCTAAAAACCACCCAACTGGGAGAGTCGTGCTCTTGGCGATCTGACCGCTGTTGGTTTGTCGGTTTGACCGCCAGTTCACAGAGATGCCTGATGTCTATCTTTGAGTTCCATCGATGAAGGTCGACGTGATTCTTTCCCCAATAGTGGAGAATTCTTTTCCATTTCATCGCTAGCATCTTCTCCCTAAGTCTACCAAATCTCGGAATGAGATTCTTCTTAAGGGGGAGGTTTGTTACATCTCAAAATGCTAATTACGTAATTGGGCATGCATAATTGTCATCGCATGTGCTTGCACGTGTTTTTCTATCAAAAACTTGTTAAACATGTCCCAAACACCTTAGAGATGGTTCAGAGCATTTTGGAGAATCCCTATATACCTTGGAGAAGAAAAAGAATAGAAGGATGATGATGAGGGGAGACTTAGGAAAATTTCAGCAAAAAAAACCCCTCGTGGTCTGATCGGTGTCACCCACAATCTGACCGTCAGGTGCGCTGCCATATGGGTGCCACGTGGATTTCCTGTGGTCTGACCGCCCGAGCTCGCGGTTTGGCTGCCAGCACACAGAGGCTTGGGTTAAGTGGATCAATCACTTTCTTTTGCTCTCTTCCTCTCACTTTTCTCTCACTCTCTCTCTCTCCACCCGACCCTAGAGAGAGAGAGAGAAAGAGAGCTCTACTCATCACGTTCGAAGGCCAGAGATCTGAGGTGGGAACTCCCACGAGCTTCCCGGACTTCCCCAAGTTTTCCCCCTCTTCTCCCTCGCCGGAGACCCGTTCATCGACCGCAAGCTTCACCACCACTCCGGGAGTCGATCTGCGAATCAGAGCCTCCCCGAAGCATTCCAATCCAATAGAAAGCTTCCATAAGCTGAGGTGAGCTACCCCCCTACCGTTTCCCTGTTATTTCCGAGCTCGATTTTACCCTTGTGCCATTTAGGCCCAAGTTCAACGTAGCCTAGATCCAATCCATGGGGTATTTTTGAGTTTAGCTCAGTGAATGATGTTCGAATCACTTTATGAACACTGCACTAGTCCCATAGAGCATTTTGGTATCCTTTGTTGTCGAAGATTTCACCGAAATCCTCGTCGGTGACCCCACAAAGGCATTTCTGGCAAGGTCTGGTGGTCTGACTGTCGCTAGGGCTGGTCTAACTGCCAGTTGAGAACGGAGAATCCAAGTTAAAAACTTATATAAGAGTCTGATCGCCACTTGGGCCGGTCTGACCATTAGTGGAAGTTCTGATCGCCATCATGCCTATGATCAGATCGTCAAAGGCCAAAACTCTCTGCTGGCCACTAGTCAGACTGCCACCTCTATGTCGGTCTAACTGTCTGCCTGTTAAAGTTAGGTATACTTAGGTTACCTTGCCCGGGGTTTCAAACTTTGAAACCCTAATCACGTAGCGGTATTTTGCTAATGTTTTTGAAGCTCGGCACTCTATTATACTTCAATCATGCATCATTTGCGTGTTTTTCTGTCGTTCATTTGTTTATGCATTGTATTTTGTTTCATTTAGAGGACATTGCACCGCCAGTCCAAGTGAGTGAAGGCGATGCCAACCTTCTAGAGTTTTGCGAGTGTTGTGCAGGAAGTATCAGGCAAACCCCAGAGTAGCAAGGTAAGCATCTAACCATATTGCACCTTTCGATTTGAATTGTGGAGTCTAAAATTGATAAATTATGCTTTATGTAAGTTTGCATGTTCAATGAGTCGATGTAGGGCTTATATGGGTAGAACCTATGTGATCCATTGTCCTACCTGGTTATTTGATTATCCATATCCTTGTAGCTTTGATAACATTATTGATGTCTAACTTGAAAGTTATTCGAAATACTTAGCAATTCATAGGTCTTTGATAGAAGTCGAGCGATAGTGCAACCACTGTTTACGAGCTTAGGGCTTACTTATTGTTCATGAATATTGATCATGATGTCAATGATGGGATGAGATGTGAGGATAAGACGAGATATGAGCGCTGTTTGGGGTGTCTTCTACCCCGGAGGAGTTCCACGGGGTAATCCTGGAGAGGAGCCCGGGCATCATATATCGCTTTGCATCAGTTAAGCACTATTCATCAGTGCAGTTGGTTTTAGAACTTTCCATATTTATTGCATGTCACATATGGGAACGATAAGCCAAATAACTTTGTAGCTATAGCCTTTTGGCGTGCGAGTCGATGGCGTGAGCGGGTGGGCTTGTAGGGATATCCAGTTTGCTTTGGGAATAGTTCTGGATGACCCTGCACCTAGCGACGCATGATCAAACAGTTCATAAATGATGGAGACTATCAACTTGTACTTTCAAAGAAGAGCTTGAAGTATTCTTCTCACCACTTGATAATCTTTAATCTGCGTCAAACCTAGCCCATTCATCTCGTTGACAAGAATATTCAAACATGAGTACATGCCATTAGCACTTTCATGAGGTAGTTGTTTGATGCCATTTATCTTAGTAACAAGCACATGATATTTCTCATTGCGTACATCCTTTATACTTTCATGTATTTCAATGAGACTATTCCAAATATTATGTGCATTGGTGAGATAATAAACACGATTAATTGCTTCAACATTTAAATATGATGAAAGGATAATCTTCGCCAATGCATCTAATTGTCTCTCCTTGTTGGTCATGCAAGGTCTCATCCCTTCCTCGGCGACCATCCAAATATCTAAATATTTAGCTTGCAATTAACAAGTCATTAGAATTTTCTAACGGGGAAAATTAGTGTCTTCAAAATATGAAGCGCTATGGGTATTCATCCCTACCCCGGACATCGCAACTCTAGGATGTTAAGCCTATCAAGAGCACGAGACTCTGATACCAATTGTGAGAAACGGTGATGTTCTAAGAGGGGGGTGAATTAGGACACTTAAATATGTAACCTGCTTCAAAAACTTCACAAGATAAATATATCACAATTTCTTTCTAAATATGCTCTAGGTTTATCTAGTGTGTCTACTCTACCACTTAAGAGAATTGCAACCTACTATGGCAAGGTAAATTGCAAGAATGTAAATACAAAAACCTAAATAAGGTAGAGAGATAAACTTGGCACAAGGAATTTTTATCCCATGATATCGATGCATGAATGCCACCCCTACTCTACGTTGAAGCTCCCCCAAGGATATGCTCCCCGTCGGCACCCGGTCATAAATCTTGAGCCACCAAACCACCAAAACAAGGCCTTAAGCAAGATGAGCCATCAAGGAAAGATCTCACCACTAGCATCTCTTCCGATTACATGCCGTCATGATCACTTTGGAGATTGAGCCACCAAGGCATATATCTCTGTGTCCCCATACACGTGTCTTACCGCCACTCCATACCAAGTCGAAGGGTCAACAAGCTTGAACCACCAAGGTCCAAGATGTTGGCGAGTCACCAAGACTCCAAGGCGCTAGTATACCTCTCGGTACAACCTCGGATCACTCCTTGATCCACTCTCTAGGCAACAATCACCTAGCAACACTCTCTTTAGGCCTATAAGCACTAATCACTTACTAATCTTGTGCTTAATTGTCTTGAAAGATCACTTTAAACATTTTGGAGGCTTGGATGTATTCTCAAGTGTATATGGGTTTTTCTGGACTCCAGCAGCGTGCCACACATTTAAATGACTAAGTGGAGGGGTATTTATAGCCTGAAACCCACCAACTAGCCATTTTTCCAACGGCTTAGAAAAGCTGTTAACACCGGATGATTAGGTAAGAACAGTAGTACTAACTTCGGATCATCCGATGAGTACATCTTCAGAAACTAGCCGTTGAAACTCCACTCAATGCCTCTGTGAACACCGGACACTCCGATGTACCTTTAAATCTATCACCAAACCTTCCATGGATTATCTTGAGCCATTCGAGCCTTTGCAGCCTCTCTGTGTAAAATACTCTAGTGCATTCATCCTCAGAGTACCGGACCTTCCGGTGGATTGTTCTTCATTCTTCAACATTTGAAGTTGCCTCTGCAAGAAATGCTCCGTTGCTATAATCCGGTGCGCATAAACCAAGCACCGGACCATCCGGTGGGTTGATCTTTAGTCTTCTGTACTTGCATTCTTTTCTGCAGAAAATACTCCGGTGTTACCTAGTGCAGTTCACCGGATTATCCGATGAGGTTCTCAGCCTTCTCTCCTTTTTGTCAGAAATACTCCGATGAGCTCAACATATATAGCACTGGACCATCCGGTAAGAACAATTCTCTTAGAACTTCTCTAATTCAGTTAATCTTTATCTTGGTTGTGGTGACTTCTTTATATATTGCATCCATAAGATCTAATAATATATATTGTTAACAAACATATTAGTTACAATGACTATATTACCATTAATTACTATAATTATAATCATAGTCTAATAGAATCATTTTCGTTAAATGAGCTGATGATCAGTTACCTTGTATTACTCTATGCACGGGCAATCAACTATATTACCATTTGCTTGACAGCTTCTGATCATGTGAAGTTGGGATTGAGTTCAATTATGCCAAATTGTGTAGCAAAAATATGATCCGGTAGTCTGGTTGTATTATGTCTGTTCCCTCTTGATTAATTATATTCTTGCAATGGTATAACCACCCTTTCTATGTGATAACCTCATGTCGTGTAGATAAGAATTGCTCCCAGTTGGTTGTATGAGATCATTTATCAGTTATTACAGTCAAGTGCTACTGGTATTCTGCATCCATCGACAATTAGTACTTGCTCCCAGGTTGCATTTGGTTTTGGTTTTGGTTTTGCAGCCAGTTTGCATTCAGTGACTGCAAAGATATTTTAGCATATTTACATCCACATCGCAGCCTCTTGATCTATTGTTCCTTGTTAACTAAGTTAGGAATTAATTCATTCATTCTGCTCTTCCATGGAGACGTTCTTTTCTGACTCTTAACAATCTGTTGAAGAAGCTGCTAGGCTGTGACATGTTAGTCTTCTGAAAGGCAACAAGATCTACAGAATAGTTCAGTTCAGAATGACAAACTCTAAGGGGAGGCTGGCTTGTCCCGAAGAACCCAAACTGGTCGGCAGAGGACACAGCATGAACGAGGATAATGAAGCGTGCTCGACCAAGAAAGCTCCCTCCCTGATCCAAGCGTTGAGAAGGCCTATCCAGAACCCTTCTCTCCCTCTCCCTCTCTCTCTCTCTCTCTCTCTCTCTCTCTCTCTCTCTCTCTCTCTCTCTCTCTCTTTCTAGCTGAAAGCTAAGTCCTCACGTACGTCAAGAAGACATCTAAATTCAGGTGAGCCCTTGTACATGTTCCTTTCATTCTAGGGCATCCTTGCTGAAAGAACTTTAGAAGTTTTATGAAGATTTAATAAGTAATAATTTACTATAAATATGATATATATCTTAAAGATAGATCATCGTTTCATATCCGCCATTGCATGCCCATGGTGCTACTGTTATATGTTATCTGACAACAATGTCTGGCAGTAAATGTGGCCATGTGGGCTACCTCACCTTGAAGCTAAACCTGGACAAGCCTAGGCCCGATTTTGGACCCGCTCGACCAGGCCTCGATAGCTTCCCGGAGCCCGTCGCCGACGAACCGTGCTTGTTGAAGCCGCTATGTGACGGCGGCGCTTGCACGTTGGTTCTCCCAACAGGAGGAGGCCGCAACGGTGACGATGGCTGCGGCGGAAACGATGTGCAGGGTGGGCTTTGTGCCTGGGCCCAGTGGCCCGGACGAGGCCCGCTGCAGAACCCAGCCTCCAGGTCCGCCTGGAACATGTCCACGAACAGCCGCTGCAGGTCCTCGAAGCTCTCCTGCACGGGGACAGATCGATTGGTTCAGCACACGGATCACGAGGCGCGGCGCACAGTCCTGAATCCTGATCAGTTGCAGGAGTAGTGGGACTAGCAGAATTCTGGAGTCCTACCGTCGGCGTGGCTTGGCTCATCATGTCGGCCATCTCTCCGAGGAAGTCGCCCATCCCCGACAGCTGCGGCGCAAGAATTGATCACAAACAAAACCCCGTGAGCAATCTAATTTTCCTTACAAATCCCTCAAGAAATTAATCAAACTTGGCTTGGTCGGTTAATTACGTCATCCTCGTCGCCCTCGCTGTCGTAGACGCCGACGTCGTAGAGGAACCGCTTGTTGGAGTCGGAGAGCACTGCAAGAACAGCGACGACGGCGCGCGGGAGCGCGAGGCTCCGTGCACGCACGGCGCAGAGGACATGAGTTTGTTTGCCCGGGTTGAGTTCTAGACTTCTAGGTGGCTAGCTAGATGCCAACATATGCGTCGGCAGTTAAGGAACAGAGAGGATCAGAGGTTGGGAATGGTGATCACCGGAGTAGGCGCCCTGGATCTCCTGGAACCGCTCCTTGGCCTCCTCGACGCGCGCCGAGCTGCCGGACGCCGAGCACCTGTCCGGGTGCCATATCTGCCCGCAAGGAGATGGAGACGCAGCGGTGAATCAATTCAGAGGGGAGAAGATAGGACGAACGCCATTGATTTGCGAGGATTATTGCAAGAACTTGGAGGGCTCACGTACCATGGCGAGCCTCCGGTAGGCGACTCGAAGCTCGCCGTCGGTGCACTCCTTCTTGAGCCCGAGGATGGCGTAGAGATCGGCGCCGGGAGCGTCCTCGTGGAGCTTGCCGCGACCGGCAGCCATGCCGTTCTGTCGGTCGGCCAAGCGACTGCTCCACCTGCGCGCGCTAGCTAGCTACCTGGAGCCAGCCGGCTTCCGATGATCAGCTGGGCGGGCGCGCGTGAACGGCGAGCGATGCAAGAACGTCGTCGGCCCGTGCTTGTGCGCGCGCAAGTTGCTTGGCCACCTTGTGGTTCCACGAGCAGCGCGAAGGCTCCAGAACCGGGCCTGAGACCGACGGCTACTTTCCATTTTAAAGAAGAAAAGCGCATCGACCGTGTGCCAAAAATCATGAGATCAAGATACAGTGTATGTTTCGAAGAAAGAAAGATGCAATGAACGTGTAGAAGCCACATCACTTGCACATTAATTAATTAATCATCTGCACCCTTTTTAGGAAAAGTTCCTTGTTAAGGCAAGTTGTCGGTGGACTAACCTTATCCTCGGAATCGGATGTTCGCCGGGCCCGGCCTGCGGCGGAACCTGTCAGCACTTAGGGATAAGCGTGGAGCGATTTGTGAGTATTCGTAGATTCACTTTAATACAATTTAATTAACTAATTAGTTATTTTAATCTAATTAAAAGGATTAATCAGTTATTAAATTGAACTAGAGTAGATTCACGAATCATTCCACGTCGATCCCTACCGGTGCGACGATTGCTCCGACCTGTTGAACATTGTTTTGTAGAGAACATTTGGTGGTACTCCATTATTAGGTTGAGTTTGATTCGGTTTATTCTGGTTTCTGTTTTTTAAAGTTGAAAATCAAACTAAACAGTCCAGTTGTTGAGTTATTTTTTTGAAAAAT
This sequence comes from Phragmites australis, assembly GCF_958298935.1. Taxonomy (NCBI): domain Eukaryota; kingdom Viridiplantae; phylum Streptophyta; class Magnoliopsida; order Poales; family Poaceae; genus Phragmites; species Phragmites australis. Next base: position 5,488,994 of record NC_084928.1, on the reverse strand, counting down.
TGAAAAGCTGATTCTGAAGAAAATAAACTATAAACTAAGAAGCTGATTGATAGGTTTTGGTGAGCTAACAAGCAAAAAATTATAAAAAACTAACAATTATAAGTTAAAAAATAGATTTTCAACTTAAAAAATCTCAGTTCAGCGCAATAGACCCTTAGCACTACAGAAATCAGAATGGACAACATAGCCTTGAGCCACGAGGTAGCGAGGGGAGCATCAGCGGACGGTGTGGGTGAGCCGGCCCCGGCCCCTCGGAGGAGATATTTTCAGGGGCCCGCCGGGCTCTGGAGAGTTCCTTCCACCCCTCGCCGGGCTTTTCGGCGCCACGAGACGTCTCGAGAATCTACGACGCGCTGGAAAGCAGCACCGTGTACGCCCAGCTCAGACGGAAAAGCTTTCCTCATCCGGCAAAAAAGCGTAGGCGACGACTAGGCTTTCCGGGCAAACGGAGCACCGAACCGTCCAGAAACGGTTTCGTGCCTATACCGTCCGTACACGTACGTACTCCATTTGCCTGCCACTTGTGCTTGATCTATACGTACGTACGTACGTACGTCCAGAACCGAAAATGAACTGACGAGTCTATCGGGTAAATTAGCCGTAACGTATACCTGTTAGATGCACCTACAACTACTCCATCTCTCTCAAAAAAATAAGGAAAAAAAGAGAGATGCACCTAGAACCATTATACTCCGGCGACCGACGTTTGGCTACCACCAGTTGATCATCTCGCTTTTGACTTGGGCAGAATTGATAAGCATGGCATCGATCGCAGGTGGAATCTATACGAAAAGAGAGCCCTGGCCACATTGTTCTGCCAGGTCGGCAAGTTCGATCTGAATCGCACGCCTGAGATAGGCCAACGACGAAACCGTCGGAGAAAATACGCCATGCGTGGTTGGCGTCTCCTTGCGACTTAGAGAAGAAACCACCTTGAAACACGGGCGGTTCGTCACCTCAGGTAGCCGAGTTAATTAGCATCATGCACCGCATGTTTTCTTGAAATTGGACTGTTGCTCAAGGTCACTTTGGAGGGGTCTGATTGGTGTTAAAGAGGAAACCTTATATGTTATTGAGATGGATAGTGGTGAGCTCTTCTCTAGTGTTACTATCAAAAGCAGAAGAGGTAAATCTATTTGGGAGGTAGTAAATGTTTATGGAATAGTACAATATGATAGGAAACCAGTTTTTCTTTGAGAGTTATATCAGAAAAAATTTAGAGCTGTTAATCCTTTATTGATTAAAGGTGATTTCAATTTCATTAGAATGTACACGAGAAATCTTTAGTTAATATATCTTATTCTATAAGCTTTCTCTCTGTACGCTAGTATCCCAGCACGTGGTGCTTTGTATAAAGCGGGGCCAAACCTTTGATCTATCATGCACCGCATGCAGGAGCTCGGTGTGGTGTCTGCGCCGAACGGGAAGCGATGTTGGGAGGTGTGTAGGTCGCCGCCGTAGATGGGAGACGACAGCAACGAAGTTGGCGAGAAGGCCTCGGGCCTCCTGCGGGTCGTCTGGATCCGCCAGATGCTCCACCGCTGGCAATCCTCCAGCACCGCCACCGCAAGAAGATCAAGCGCCGGCGACGCCGCGACGGATGGACAGAGCAATGGCGACACCGCCACGTCTGCCACCGCGGCGGACGATGACAACGACAGGAAGCCGCTGCTGCCGACGGAGACGGCGAATCGCATTCCGCGGGTGGTGGTGGTCGTGGCGGAGGGGCCGCGTCGGCAGGACGCGGAGGTGGATAATCCGGGGTCGTCGCCGAGGCGCCCGCCGACGTGCCGCGCGGGTGCTGCGCGGTGTACGTGGGCGCGGAGCGTCAGAGGTCCATGGTGCCGACGGCGTACCTGGGCATGCCGGTGTTCTGGCGGCTGCTGGAGAAGGCGGAGGAGTTCGGGTTCGACTACCACGGCGCCGGGCTCACCATCCCCTGCGACACGGAGTCCTTCAAGTACATCCCCGTCGTCATGGAGAGGCACCAGCAGGGCCTCGTCGACGACGGTACGCCACGACGCGCGTGCCCACCGTCGTACGCGCGCGGTCCGACGCCTCGCTGGCTGCATTGCGCGCCACCGAGCGCGCGTCAGCTGTGATTTGGGCCGTGAACGCGCAGCCTAATTTGGGCCTAGCCCGCACCGGACTCGATTCAGGTCTCGCTGCGGCCCATGATTCTGATTCGTTTCCTTTTTGTTTTGTCTTGCAGAAGGGAACCCCAAGGACAGGGAGAGCCAGGTGAATGAATCATCGGAGACTCGATGACAGGCTCCGGTACGCACGGCGCCGCCGGGGCATCGTGCAAGGCAGATTAGATTCTTCATGCGACCATGCACCGATGCACGTTGATGGTAGTAGTAGCGTTCAAGTAGAAGCAACGGCAGATCCAAAGCCACAATCTTCTTTCTCCTTCTCTTTCTCTTTCATGTTAAAAAAATCAAAAGAGACTTAGAGGCTCTCAAAGTGTTGGATCCGCCGCTGAGTAGAAGAAGACCTTTCCATTTCACGGAGGCACCCGACGGCTTTCTTCCTCCATCGTCACGGAATCTTTCGTCCGTCCTTGGGAAGCTATGGTCATAAGCATGTACGCGAACGGCGCATCGTCACGATGCGATGATTCATGTGACAGTACGTACTGCGACATCTAATCTAATCTAATCTAATCTAACAAGAAAGAAGTTGACGTGGACGTTCTTTTTCTGCTACCAGCCTCGCTCGCTCGTGCGCCCACACCAAACCAGCTAGACGGGTGATGTCCATTAAAAATCGATCCACGTGTCAGCAGCCACGGTCGCGGTGCAGTTAGTTACTCGGAGGATCTCCTTCCATCAGCTAGTAGCGCCGCGCCGTCTTCGTCGATCACACGGGCGCCGACGGCTGCCGGCGAGTGATTCCATCCGGCCGCACGGCCCCGCCACCGGATGCCTCGTGCATGGTCGCCATTGCGTGCTTCAGTCACTAGCATACCGCAGCCGGGAGCAGGCGACAGGTGGACATGCCACGTAGAGTACCAGTACGACGAGTACCACTCGTGATGAGAAGTCAGCGTCAGCGAGCGGGACCACTCGTGCCGCATGCCGGGTGTGCGTGGCAGGAAGGCAGGCTAACCACCGGCGACGATGATACGCCGGGAAGCGAGGACAGCGACTCACATGATCGACCAGACAAGGTATCCAGGCCCGGGCGGCTCGCTGCCAAGTACCAACTCCTCTCCTTTGGCTAGATTTCTTTTGATGGAGTGAGCAAAGGAGTTCCGGAAGTTGCGAACCGAGCATAGCTTAGTTAGTTATGATTTTTTTATAACACCTGTCCATCCGAATTAAGTTTTAGACTCGCTATGGATGGTTACGGTGAGGGACCTCTTCTATCACTAGGTGTCCTTTAAAGATTCAGCGATAAACAATCACACAAATATAAGATACAGTATATGGAAAAAAATTCTCTATTATTTATCTATGGAGACTTCACTCTTGTATTTATATATCAAAACCGCTAAGAGATAGAATCAATCTATAAGAGATAAAGATCTATTCCGATAAAACCAAACTCTAAGAGATCGAGACGAGTTCATATCTGTTGTAAAACTTTAGGTTTTCTAACACTCTCCCTTGACACTTCTCATGAAATGTAAAAGTCTCATCAAAACTCTCACAAAATCTAGTGAGAAAAATTAGAAAAAAGAGTATATAGATCGTGATATGATCATATGAATTACCTTGTTAAAATACTTATCATGAGAAATTTCAGAAAAAATCATTTAAGGAAAAAATAGTATAATCCACCCAAATGCTTCATATAATCTTCATGATTAACTTTGGGTATTTAATCTTCTTGAGTAAGGTTTAATTCTTCGTATCGATATTATGTGAAAATTCTTCCTCTGAAATATGCAACTCTCTAAGCCTTATCATTATAATGCTACGAACACATCTTTCAAAACTAGATACAGGTAAAGACTTAGTGAATAAATCTGCAAGATTTTCAAATAATTTGATATGTATTATCTTTATTTCATTCATTTTATGCAATTCATGAGTATAAAAGAACTTGAGGTTGATATACTTCGTTAAGTTGCTTTTTACATATGTCGATTGCACTTGTGTAACACATGCAATATTATCTTCATAGATAATGGTAGAGGTACTATTAGTGTTCAAGCCATATGACTACTGGATATGATTGATCACTCTTCTAAGCCACGCGCATTGTTGTACAGTTTCATATCAAGCTATTATTTCCAAGTAGTTCACGAAGTAGTTACAAGACTTTGCTTTGACGATTTTCAGGATATTACAGTTCCACCATATATGAAAATATAGTCAGTCTATGATTCTATTGTATACAGGTCTGACAGATACCTAACATCTGCGTATCCAACCAGACTTATATCCTGATTCTTTCTATAGAACAAACCTAGATCTTATCTACCTTGTAAGTAACGCAGAATATCCTTCACGTCCTTCCAATACCTTTTAGTAGGCTCTGCACTATATCATGTAAGTAGTTTTACTGCAAACGGTATGTTTGGACTAGTGCAATTAGCCAGATACATTAGCGCACCTATTATACTTAAATATAGAAATTTCGGTCTCAATACTTCCTCCCTCTCTCCTTTAGGTCTATAGGGATCTTGATCTGCTTGTAATGACTTTCTGACCATGGGGGTTTTAGCGGGAAATGATTTTCCAAAATCAAATTGCTCCAACAACTTTTGAGTGTAGTTTAACTGATGTACAAGAATTCCATCTGTCACATGCTCTAACTGTAGGCCTAAGAAAAACTTGATTTTACTCAAATCTTTCATTTCAAATTCAGACTTCAAGTACAAACATGCTTCCTTTATTTTTTCTTTTATACCATTGATATTCATATCATCTACATATACATATATTACGCAAAATCCATCCTAGGACCTTCTTATGAATTCACAAGGACAATACGTGCTATTTATGTAGCCTCGTTTTTCAAGAAATTCACTCAAACGATTGTACCATATTCTATCTGATTGTTTCAACCCATATAACGACTTCTTCAATTGTACGTTATAAGTGTGTCTTTCTTGTATCCTGATTCGGTAATGGTATTCCTTCAGGTACTTTCATATAAATATTTGAATCAAAGCTCCCATAAAGATATGCAGTTACAACATCCATCGATTTCATTTCCAACTTTAGATTAACTACCATTGAGATTAAATATCTAAAGGTAATATCACCCATCACCGGAGAATAGGTTTCTCCATAATCAATGCATGGCCGTTAAGTGAAACCTTATGCACCTAGTCGTACTTTGTATCTCATAATTTCATTCCTTTTATTCCTCTTACGAATAAAAACTCATTTGTATCCTACTAGTTTGATGTGGGGAGGTGTACGGCATACTGGCCCAAAAACCTCTCTTTTGTTCAGAGACAACAGTTCAGTTGTTATTGTCTTATGCCAGTCTTCCTAATCTGACCTCATTCTATATTTAGTGAGTGATGCAGGCATAGGGTCATGATTTATAACTGTGACAATTTTATTTGTGAAGTATATATCAACTATTCTTGTTGCCCTTAGGGTTGGACGAAAAGCTCGAAGCTCGTGAGCTAGCTCAGCTTGTGTCTGGCTCGGCTCGAATCGTTTAGATAACGAGCCAAGCCAAGCTAGAGTTTTAGCTCGTTTAGATAACGAGCTGGCTCGCAAGCCAAACGAGCCAGGAGGCAGCCCATATAACATTGTGCAGCCCAGACCTAGTAGCCCATTTGCATAACCAAATATATACCCCCACTCCTAGGAACCCTAATGCAACATCCCATTTCTATTCTCCCGCAGCCGGTAACTCGGTGAGCAGTGAATCAGCAACGCCATCCTCCGTCCACAGCAGTCCCCAATCCCCCGTTGGTCGTCCACGATGTTCGTGCTGTCGGCCACCTAGATCCCCAGCCACCTCGGCTACTCAGCGTCATCGTGGACCTCTGTTCACGTCACCTATAGTCCTTCGATAGCCAAACGAGCTACCTCGCGAGCCAAATGAGCTGGCTTGTGAGCATAACGAGTCGAGCCGAGCAGGCTTTTTTGTTCATTTCTTTAACGAGCCGAGCCGAGCTAGCTCGTTATCTAAACGAGCCATAACGAGCCGAGTTGGCTTGTTATCTAGCCCTAGTTGCCATGTTCCAAGATCCCCTTGAATTCACATAGTTTATTGCTATTTCATCATAGGTTACACTTTTAGATGCTTATACATCTTGCTCTTCATTATTACTTACTGTAGGAGCAAGGTCCTTTAGTTTACCAGCATCAATTTCAACGCGCGTATTTTCGCTGGTTTATTCCTACATGGGAAGATTCGAATCCGGTATGCCTACTTCCTTAAGTTTTATACCATCACCAGGTCTCAACTGCCCCCCCCCCTCTTCCTTTTCCTTTGGGGCGTTTTTATGATCGGTTGTGGTAAGCTCTCATTCCCCACTTTCGCTAGACGTCTCCGGTTATTTGAGACTTGAAGAACCAAATTTTTTATCCTTTTATTATTTTTTGGAGCTCCTAGGACAATGTGAGGGGTACCATCTTTTGGTACTTTCACCCTCTTTGGTGCATTGCGTGCAGGCACATGCGACTTAGTCATGCTCTTCAAATCACAAAAATGATCAGGCAGATCGTTTGCTAATTTCTGCAGATCGATAATTTTCTGTACTTCATCATTTGCTTCACTAGTACGAGGATCATGTGCCACAATTCCTTCGGCCTGCCAAATAATTTCCTAATATTTTTTATCCAAGAGTATATTTCCACCCCTAATGATGAAAAATTATTTTTATAAAAAATACAATCAGCGAAGTGGGCTGTATGCAAATTTCCAGTTATTGGTTCTAAATATCAGATTATGGATGCAGTCTCATAACCGATATATATTCCAACTTTTCACAAAGGTCTCATAGCTATTCGCTGTGAGGGCGGTATTGACACATAAATAGGAAATTTTCAGAATTAGCCCTTGCATTAGTTGCATAGGTGACTGGATATTATAGGAGGATGGTCTATAATTAATGAGAGCTATTGCATGTAATATTGCATATCCCCAACATGTAGCAAGCCAATTATAGTGCTGCAATAAAGGTTTAGCAATAAATTTTATTCTTTTTATCAGTGCTTTGGTTAGTCGATTCTGAGTGTGGTGCAGTACAGAATTGTCAACTTTAATTCTCATACCAGTGCAATAATCATCGAACGCTTTAGAAGTAAATTCTCCAGTGTTGTCCATTCTAATAGACTTCACTCGATGGTTAAAAAAATTATTTCTGTTTTGTATAATCTACGAGATCAACTTTGCAAAGGCATGGTTGCAGTTAGATAATAGATATACATGCGGTCACTTAGAGTATGCGTCTATCAATACCATAAAGTATCGAAACATGCCAGATAGTGGCTGAATAGGACTGTAAATATCCCCTTGGATTTGGTCCAAGAATGTAGAGATTTCATCTTGTACCTTCAAGGTAGACGATCTTATTATTAATTTTCCGGTAACACATGCATGACATACAAAATCTTCATGATTCGAAAAATTCTTTATATTTATACCATGACCTTGTGAGTTAGTAATTATGTTTCTCATCATTCTAAGACTAGGGTGACATAATCTATCATGTCATAGCGAGAATAATTCTGCACTACAAAACACAGTCTTTAAGGTAGTGAACATTTTATGTGCTCTAATGCGAGGTGTAGTAGAAACCACGGCTCATGGAGGAAAGTTTTTCTAGTATTCTCACTTCACTATCACGCTTAGTGATGAGTATGTGCTCCCTACCATCTTCTTCACCAGTTTTTACGAGGAAACCGTTAGCACATTGTCGGTGTATTAGGAACCAGGGGTCCCTGAGTCCCAAGACCGGACCGGCCGTCCGCCACATGTCACCATCCCGCGGGGTCCACCCTGCAGGAGAAGAAGAAACTAAGTCCCGGGGGAAGGTGCTCGGGGCCGTAGCCTCTAGGTTCCCGAGCACCCCGGTTCCCCGATGATCCGCAGAGTCCAAATACCGGGAAGGAAGTGCTCATCCAAGTGCTCGGGAGAGAGTGCTCGGGAGACTCGGTTCCCCGAAGGTTCGCGCAAGATCGTCCGACGACTCGAAGGGTCCCATCGTCGGGGTGTTAGCCAGTCAAGGGCCCAATGCCGCATTTAATAGGCACGCGCGGCCTGGCATCCTGACATCCTGACATTCTCAGCTGCCCACGCCCCAGTGTCAGACCCTGCCATGCACTGGCAGGGGGGCGTGGGTCCATTAAATGCACGGGTCCCGTCCCGTTTCATCTGGATGCCTCGGGATAACGTTGCCAGGATCGAAGCGCTCCGCCTGCCACCCTGCCCTGGCAGAAGAACAAGACAGGGTGGGCGCACCGGGCACCTCTGAGGCTGCCCGGTGGGCCCCCTTAATGGCGCCGCAGGGCATCCACAGTGGCGGGTGGTCGGATGCGCGCCGCATTTTTCCACCGCCCCTGTCACTTCGCCAAAATGGAATGATGACGCTTTTCTCCGTGGCACCTTGGCACTCGCATCCCCTCTTTCCCATTCAGGATATGTTGAGGTCGGCGCGCCTATAAAAGGAAAGGATGGAGAACACATAAAAGGGTGGGAAAAAAAGAAAGAGGACGCAGACGCTCGAACCAGCTCAAGCCAAGCTAGAACACGAGAGCCTCAAGCTCTCTATAAGTGGCTCTCTCTTGTAACCAGATACATCCTTGAAGAATTCCCTTCAAGGATAGATATAGCACTCACACAGGAGTAGGGTGATACGCCTCCGCGCGGCCCGAACCTGTCTAAACCTCGGGGCACCCATTTTTCTCGCATTAGGGCGATCATCTTCCACCAGCCACTGCATTTATTTCCGTTCTCACTTATTTCCCAGACAAGATTATCCAGGATCATCCCCCCGGCCGAATCTCTAAAAAGGGGTCTCTCGGGATCCCTGCGACAGGAGTTCACCCTCCGACACACATGTATCTTTAAAAGTTAAGAGATTTCTTGTAGATTCAGGGTACAACAATACTTCTTTAATGTGCAATGTAGTTCCCATAGGTAGTATGATTGTGGCTCTTCTGAAACCTACTATGCAATTATCACTACCAATGATAGTCATCACTTTTTCATAGCTATTTCTAATAGAATGAAAATACATCTTTTCTCTTAAGATAGTATTTGTAGTTCCACTATCCACAATACACACTTCCTACATATGGGCGTCACATCTATTCTATAAAGCATTCAATCATTCATATGCGAGAAAGTAGCAACAAGACTAAATACTTTATTAAATAACGAAAATACTATTTACATCAAAGCTTGCTCTTCTATAGCTTACATTTATTTATTCAATCATCCTAAATTCAACAACTAAATAAATGATTAATTACTGTAATTTTAGATAGAGTCTCTGAAATATCCAACCACTTCATCTTTAATGGCTTTCTTTTCCGCTTCATCCTTCATGTCATCTTCTATGGCAATGGAGGAGGGCAAAGTAGAGGCTTCCGTATCTTTTATTGGGAAGTCTTTTACTATCAGTGTGGGAGCATCATCAACCTCCATGTGAGATGCTTCCCTTTCAACTGTAGCTACATTGTCCACCTCTATCCCACTGAAATGGTGAGGTGTGCTTCTAGTTGCTTATTCTTCTTCTTCTGGTATGCTTCCATGACATGTTTTAATGCTTTGTAGATTCGAGACCAATAACCCCAAACACCACACTTATAGTATGTTTGGTTCTTTCTTTGTCTTGCTATCATCACTAGGCTTTATCTTATTTGTCACCACTTTCTTTTCTCCTTTTCTCGCTTCTTATTGTGGTTCTTGCGTGTTTTGAAAGAGCTATGATTAACTTATAGGTCACTACTCTTTCCTTGTGGCTGGGATATGAAGTTTTTGTTTATGACTTCGTTATGAATTTTATGAAGCTGCAACACATCAATCAATTCAGAATACTTCTTGTATTTTGATTGATGGTAATTGCATGCGGATTCTGCCGTATTCAGGTGGAAAGTGGAGAGAGTCTTCTCAATTTTCTCCTCTTCTGTGATCTCTTCCCCACAAAGGCACAGGAGTGTACAAATACGGTGCAGCACAGAGTGGTAACCTCTGACATGCTTGTAGTCACAAAAGTGGAACCAAACCCATTCTTGCTCTGCAAGAGGCTTAATGGTATACTTAAGGCACTCAAAATGCTCCTGTATTGTATCCTATAGTGCCTTAGCACTGATCATGGCCATGTACTCATCCTTCAAAATGGGAGAGAGAAGGTGACATAGAAAATGGAGTGTCTGATCATTCTCATCCTTTGTGAGAATCATTGGACTACTTATTCCTAGGTCAATAAATGGCAGCGCAGAGCTTTTTTGCTCTAAGTACAATCTAGAAATCCGATGCTCAAGTGAGATAGTTACGGCCATCTGTACTTAGCTCAGCGAACTCCTTATTTGTGATGCGAGTCATCTACATATTTAAATGACGCAAGTATTACTACTAGTAAAGTTGCATCATGTTGCTAAATACTGTAGTTTTTTCAATATTTTCTATGCTGTTATATGAATTTTATTGAATTTAAATGCATAATAGACAATTTAAATAGTAGCAATAATAGCATAGAAATAATAATAATAGAATTAAATACTGCATAATTGCTAAAATAGACATAAAATTCAAATTCTAGAGGTATTTTTATGCAAGAAAAAGTATTTTTGGGGTTTATACGCAAAACTCTAGGATTTACCTCATTTCTAGAAACACAGGGTCTAATATGCAAATTAGGGCATCTGGATAATTTTCAGAACAATCAAGAGCCTAAATGCAAAAGAAATAGAGGCTATGCTCAATTAATAGAAAGTCTGGAGGGCTAAACGTAAAAATTTATATTTTTTCTTTTCTTTTTATTTCCATCGAATTTCTTCCTTTATTAGGCCGGCTTGCTAGCATTTGGGTCAGCCATATACATGGGGGCAACCAGGATATGAAAACCCTAGCCGCCACCTAGACCGCCGGCCTGCCCGATGGTGGCAGTCAAGACGAAGGTGGCACGACGGCCAACGGCCGGCGCACGATGTCCTGGCACGTATGCCCCTCGGCGTAGCCCACGAACGGTGCTTCGGTGCGGCCATCGGTCAATGCACGGCTGGCGCGGTGAGCACCAGCGAGCGGTGACGCTCAACAGCCATGGCGCTACTGCTAGGCCCATCCCGTGCTGGTGGCGGCGCGCTGCTCGGCTGGCTAGGCAGTGGCGAACTCACGGAAGGGCCTCGCGATGGCAGCGGCAAGTAGCCGGCTTTAAGCGACAGCGCGCGATGGTCGAGGTGGAGGCGTATAGCAGTGCAGGCGGTGACGGGCCGCACGATGGTGGCTCCAGGCGGTGCGCGTGACGGCGCAAGTGGCGGCGCGCAGTGGCTGCTGGAACGGGTGCGACCATCGATGCAGCGGGTTAGGCAGCGCACACGCGCAGACTGGCGGTGGCGCATATAGGCAGGTGACGGCGCGACCAGCGCGCAGAGAAGCGATAGTGCCGGTCTGACCCCATGCAGCTTTGCAACGGAGTGGCAGCAGCCAGCCGTTCTGCTGGTGGTAGGCGCGCGTTGCGGTAGGTGGCGCCAGCCACTTGCGAGCGGCGGTCCGGCAGCTTGCGAACATCAATGATATAGCCACTTACGGTGTCAATTACATACAAATCATGATCTAGCAAACAGATCAATTCTATAAAACGATCTAGTTGCTCAGCATACACATACCGTAGGGATTGATGCCAGTAGATCACGTGGTGCAAGATGAATTCGATGCAGTGTAGTTCGGTCGCAGGCAGATTCGTTCCGCAAGCTTGGTGTCTGACAGAGCTTCGTGCTGATAATATTTTGAAGAACCTCTGCTACCAGGTGTAGTCTAGAGACTACAACGGTAAATAATCATATAAATAGGAGACACGACGTAGGGGGAAACACTTTCTCTATTATTAATCTATGTTCTACAATAGAAAATTTACCCTTGTATTTATATGTCAAAATTCATAAAAGATAGAATCAATCTTTAAAAGAAATGTATTACGATGAGATCAAACTCTAAAAGATACAGACAGGCTCACGTTCTGTTATAAAACTCAAGTTTTCTAACCATTCACATTTTTTTTAAAAATTAAATCAAAGAGAAATAGTATATGCACATGCATACTATATAAGGTTTATATTTCTAATCTTATTTAAACGTGCGTTAAGAAGTATCCAGGTGAGTACATATTTGTATCGGACTTATACTTTAAAAAAAAAAAGAAAGAAGAGACTTCTGGAAGTTGCGGCGCAGACAACCGCTGGTTCGTTGGATGCGCGAGGAAGATGGTGATTCTGTGCTGTGCGTCGACAATTCGGAGTCTGAGGAATCCCATTCTCTGTTACCCTTCAGTTCCATGCACGCCTCCTCTGATATCCCTCCTTTATCTTTTTATCGGAATCACCTTTGTTTTCTTCGCAGAAAGCTTGTGTTCTGCTCTTTTCCTACTCCAGCAATGAATCGCCCAAGTAGTATAAGCTAAACCGTACTGGTACAAGTAGAAGTATGCATAGCGATGGATAAACGGATGGTTGCATATTAATTATTAAACACCTCTAAAAACATATATAGTTCAACAACTTACTCTCCACAAATATTCTTGCGAAGCATGTAACAATTGATTGTGCATCCGTCGTTTCTCCAACTTTGAAGCAAAATTCCGCTCGAATGCGATCCTAGCTAGCATTACCCAACTGGTGTCCAAAACGAATAGAAACTCATATACTCTCTTAAAAAAAAAAACTGGCTATATTCTTTTTTTCTCTCTCTCGATATTCGACATGGGTGTCACTTTATTTTCTGAATGAAGCATGTCACTGTTTCTAGCAACGTGATCATCAAATCTTTATTTAGTTTCCTGGTGATGTTCTGAAATATTCAACTATTCAGTTTGATTTTTTTTCTCTAGATTTGCAAAGCAATATAAGAAGAGAACAACCTAGCTGCTGTTCTTTGGCGTAAGAAAATATCTATGGGTGTCAATTTGCACAAAGAAGAGAAGCAAAGAATGAACGAGCACACAGTTCAGATTAAGGCCGTGTTTGTTTGAGCTTCTGCTTTTGAGCTTTCTAAAAAGCTATGCTTTTAGCTTGTCTGAAAAGCTGCTTTTGAAAATAGGCTGTTGATTTCTACAATAAATTTTTGGCTTCTCAGCACATAGCTTCTCAGATAAGCACATTTCAGCGAGCTTCTCAACTTTAGTTCATTTTCCTCAGAAACAGACTTTTGGCTTCTCCAGAAGTCACTTCTCCAGAACCTTGTTTGTTCTGGCTTCTGGCTTCTGGTTTCTGCCAGTAGCAGAAGCAGAATCAGAAGCAGCAAACAAACACGGCCTAAGTCTATAACAATCTGAATTGCAATTTGAAACATTTATTTTGCTAGGTGGGAGTCTTATGTTTGTGTCAGTTAAAATAAGGATTGTTTAATTTGGAAAGTTAAACTAAGAGTATTAGCAAAATGGCCACATTATTTTAATATATCTTGTTAGCTACAAATTTGAGTCCTTTTTGTTAGATCGGTTTTCTATCTGGTTGAGTCTGGCTATAATCGATGGTTCGTTCTTGTGTTCGGGTCGGACTTGAGGAGTTTGTGGTTGAGTCGGTTTGTAGTCAGGGCCTCGTCCCTTGTATGGAATGGAGTTGTTGGCGTGTGTTTTTCCTTGTGGCGTCGTCCAGATAAAACCGTAAGAAGATGGTGATCCTATTTCCCCTATCTTGAGTGAATTCTTGCTGCCGATCTCGTGAAGATTGAGATTGTATGTGATCATGGTCTCCGTTTATTTGCTGGGCATGCATTGAAAGCTTGTTGATTTCCTCTAATTTCTGACTGTGATATCCCTTGTGCCACACGTGGAAATTCTTCTTCTAGGTTTGGCGTGCAGCGTGTTGCTCTTCAAGCTGTAAGCCGAACCCTTTTTTGTTATCATGCCGTTGTGGTTTTGCCTGCAAGAAGATCGTGTTGCTGTTATTTGAATCGAAGTTCTCGCTGATATTTTCTCTCTAGTTCATGTTGTACTAGCTGTTCTGAACATGAGAGATAACTATTGTTTGCTGCTACACGTGACTGATTTTTTGCCAAGGGATAGACCTGCTACTAGCGCATACACTTGCACTAGTATATTTTGGTGCTGCTCTTTTTGGTCGAGGTATGATCAGATCACTGTTGTTTACTACTGCTATACTATTCAATATTTGGCACTCGACCGACCAGTTGCTAGATCGGAGAGAACACATTATTTTTCTGCTGATTTAATTGGCAGTTAAGAAAAGAGGTTTGTTGCTGAATTTTTATACCGTGAAAGAGAGGGCAAAATTAGGGCATCCTGTCGGGTGCTCATCACTGGAATCACGCGCATGATGCATCCGCGTATCCGGCGCTACGATCTGATGTCGATCGCGATCCAATGAACAAACACTGCATGTTTAGCTAGCAGTAGCAGCACAACTTGATTTCACTTTCACAGGTCAGAAAGTCGCGTGAATAATTGAACCTCCCATTCATCACGATGTGCTCGTGTGCATTCGTCCATCCACCGCCTGTCACTTTCCGGATGAATCCAGCGCATCCCTACCAAAATCCAGCCGCATCTCATAAGATCGTCTAATTACTGTCGGAGTTTAGAATTACTTTACGAAAACATTCTAACGGTTCTCGTTACGAATTAATTCTCAAGATTATTCCCTTCAGGATGGAATTCTCTCATTTCTATTTATAAATTTTTTCGAAGTGAAACTATTGAAAAAAAAAATGAGAACGAGAAGAGGAACGGGAAAGAAAACGAAACTAAGAAAATATGGTTAGGATAGTTTGAGAAATGGACGGGATCGGTTGCCTGTGTTCGAGGTCTTCGGCACTCTAACCCGGTGCCCTCCTGCCAAGGTCTCCTGGCTGCATGCGCGGCGCTCTGCACCGCCTCCTTTCACAAGTCGCAACTGGCAACGCTGCGGTATGGCGCCCATGCCCGTTGGTAGTAGTACCCCCAGGTCACAGCCATTGTGTGACATCCGACCGGGAGGATCGTGGGTTGATGGTTACATCTGTTTTCCTTTTCCTTTTCTTCTATGGATGCAAAGCTCTTCTGTGTTTTTGATGAGGGCAGTGCCGGAACTTGGGCAAAGAACTAGAGGGAGCCAGGCTAACAAATTGTGCTCTAAACAATAGCAAACAGTAGCTAACTTAGTACTTAATTAATCAATAGAATTTCAATTTGAAAGGAGGGACTATAGCCCACCTTGGTCTCAAGTGAACTCCGTCGGTGTGCCATCACAAATACACTACTGTAGAAAGAGTCATCTGTTCCCTATTATCATTGTCGGTACTGTTATAACCGGCAGTGATAATTTATCACTGCCGGTTCATAAGCTCAAGGAGCACATAAAAAGCCAAACCAATAAGAACCGGTAGTGATAATCAACTTATTATTGTGGATTCTATCGACGTATCGGCAATGATAATCTGTCGGTGCGTAGATAGAAACAATAGCAGTATCAACTGATAAAAAGATGTGACTTTAATAACCGGCAGTGATAATAGCTATTACTACCGATTGTAATTATAAACCGGCAATGATAGCCCAAAAACCGTACGACTTCCAGCCTCCGCCTGCTCGGCTTCTCCCGAACATATTTAAATTTAACTCTGACGCAGATCGCTCAACTCACTCCCGCTCTCACACACATGCACGCACTCTCTCTTCCACCCTCTCCCCTCCACTGCTGCCATCACCACATGATGGAAACTCCACCACTATCTGCCGCTCCGGCCACTCCACTGCCCCTCCGCCACCACCATCTTCAGCCACACCACCCACCCCCGCACCTTCATCTGACGATGAGACACCAACGTCGCCAAAGAGCTCAGACGAGGCGCAGTCCTCGGACTCCGGATCGACAGGTCCCCCCTCCTTTGACAATGATTGGGACTACTTCATCGACAAGCCGAAGACGAAGAAGCTCCAGAGCAGCTCGGATGAAAAGGACAAGGAGTAGGATGAGGAGGGCGCTGAGGAGGACAACAGTGACAATGACAATGACGGCGGCGGCGATGACGAAGACGATGACTACTTCTTCATTGTCGTGGCCAACTCCAAGTGGTCATGGTAGACGCGTGCAGCAGTACTAGTTAGTGGCCTTTTGTGACGACGGCGAACCAGCAGTTTTAAGGTTCTTTTGCGCGCACGTGACCATGTCTTTTGTTTTAGTGTATAGTGATGGAGATGAAGAATTATGTAGTAGTGACGGTTTCTGAACTATCAAATTATTATTGGCGGTTCACGAACTGATCAATGATATTCAATTATAGAAACGAGCTGTTGTGGAGCAAAAGAAAGAAAGAAAGAAAAAGGATGCGTGGATACGCTATTGGAACACCATCTTGCCATAGTCCTATAATTATTATCACCGAAGGTTTGTAACACGAACCACCAGTAGTATTATATTTATTGCGTGTGTTCCTCTACTTGTCGGACTCCTTTGAGTCCATGATTTGATACTCCAGCACCATCTCTTTGTGTCACAATCACTTTCATTGACCCCTCTGACCTACTAGTTCCCAACGCTCTCGTCGGGGCACATGGCTGCCATTGCTGATGCCACTTCACCTTGTCTATTCTCGTCCCTCGCTCTATATTTGTGACCATGGGTAGTGTAAAACTACCGTATCCAGACACCCTAGAATTTTCCTATATTCTCGGAATATATCTCTATCCCAGAAAAAGAATCCCTGGACGTATAGAAACTGCTCGCAGATACCTAGGATATCTCGTAAATACAGAAGTTTATCTCCAAGAATGATATGGAAAGACTCCAAGAGTCGTACGACGACCTCCCTATATATACGGAGCCAGGGGACCCTGCATAGAACAAGCCAATTAAAGTCAACACAGCTCCATTGATGCCATTCAAGCCTAAATAAGCTCCGAACCCTCGAGCCTTCTGTAACTTAGATCTATATTAGCATCTCTCCCTGACTACACACACGGAAGCCCTCTGACTAGGTTTAGATCCATCTAGGCTAGCCAAACACCCCCTTGTAAATAATCATATAGATTAATACAAGACCAACATGACGTAGGGCTATTATCCTAAGAGAGGTCTGAACCTGTATAAAATTGTGTGTGCATTGTAGGATTCGTCTACTCGAAGCATCCTCTATTATTTCTATAAGTTCATAAGATCAATAATTCACAAATCGTTGACAGTTAGCGTTGTCCGTGGAGATTATGACAAAAGGCGTTGAAACTTTTGCACATGATATGTCACCGGCTTCACCCAAACCTGCACTAAGAACCAACTTCTCGAACGAGGGGTTATATGATAACTTCACCCCCTTGACCAACGATGAGTCGACAATTGATCAATTTGGCATCGACAAAGATCTAACTGGCGATGACTCCAGCGATAAGGTAAGTTGCTTTATGGATCAATGTGCTAAAAATTATGTTATCGAGTTCGAGTCACTCGATTGCCAAGAAGACCGCAGAAGCGACGTTCTCCGCAAGTCAGGATCCTCCTCTGTGGCTTCCAACAAGAGATACCTACCCAGAGAGTTCCTTCGATGACAAGGCGATGATGGATCTAGACTCCTCCTCCAGTGGAGATTACCCCCTGATAAGTCTTCGCCATTGGATACGGGAATGGTGGTATAGACAATCATGATGACAATCCCGTAGACACGCGGGTCCCTCTCGCTCCGGCTGTGTGAGACAACGTCCAGCCTCTGCTGGTCACAACTCCTCAAATCCCAAATCCTAATGAAGTGTGGGATCTATCATATCCTGATCATCATCAGGAGGCTCGGCACTATAGATTCGCGACGACGCAGAGACTCCTTCTATAAGAGACCCTCATGTGACCCCTGCTGCAGATTTGACGACCCTCAACGGTAAGGGCTGGATCAACTCGATCACTGGCATGGCAAAGGAAGCTATCATCCAGGCCAAAAACTCTAATCTAGCCATCGCTGTGAATAGCTCTAATCTAGGGAAGTCTCGTGTTGATTCCCATGGTGAATCAGATTCAGAGAGACATGATCCTCGAAATAAGACGGCTCGGGAAGATAACCAAGTGCCTAGCCACCGTAGGACCTCACCGATCATAGATCATCCTATCAACATTCTGGGTGAGGTTATTGAACGACGAAGGCGCTCGAAGACCCCTGAGGAAGAGTCAGTTGCACCTCCACAGTCTAATCGGAGGACGTCCCAACGCCACTCGAGTATAAGCTAGGGCAGATCTCCGACCTCCATGGGTAGAACACCTGTGGCTACTTGGACCGAGCAAGGCGCCATCAATGGGTGCCAGACCTTCTCTCAAGAATTGCGGAGGGTGAATTGGCCATCTCGGTTCCATCCTGGGTCAATTGAGAAGTACAACGAGAATATAAATCCCGTTGAGTTCCTCTAGATCTACACTATGGTCATCCAAGCAACTAGAGGGGATAAGAATGTAATGGCAAATTACCTCCCCACAACCCTTTAAGGGGCAGCAAGGACCTAGTTGACTAACCTACCACCAGGGACAATCTACTCGTGAGAGTAGCTCTGCGATATATTCTGAGCAAACTTCAAGCATACGTATGTTTGCCTTGGCATGAAAAACGATCTCTTACATTGCCAGTAGACGGAGAAGGAAACCTTACGCAACTTTGTGCGTTGCTTCAGCTACACCCAGAACACCATCATTAAGATAAACGACTATAACGTTATCCAAGCGTTTACTGAGGGGTTAGGAGCCAATGACGTGTCAAAAAGGTCACCAGGAAGGAGCCCAAGATGGTTAAGGACCTCATCGGCCATGCCCATTAGCCAGATATCACTCTCCGTCACCTTTGGGAAGCAAGACAACTTCCAAATAGAGAAAATTATGTTTGATGTGGTTGACTTCGAGACGACGTACAATGTCATCTTAGAACGACCAAACCTAGCCATGTTCATGGCTGCCGCGTACTATGTCTACCAGTGCATGAAGATCCTAGGACATGAAGGGGTCATTACCATCCAGGGTTGCCCTAAGGCAGGTCTCCGCTGCGACAAATAGAGTCTCGATATGGCGCCTCAGCACCGACCCAATAAGGAACTCAAGAGCTCAAGGATCAAGGTGAACGAGAAGCCTCCATAGTGATCACGACCACATCGCCTCAAGAGCAAACCCAATAATCTAGAGATCTGGTTCCACGACTAGTTTGGAGCCAATGTCATAGCATTGCGCTATCCCCAAAGTAGTAGAGTCCCTGCATATCGGATTTGTTAGGACCCCGAACCCGGGTTCTCCTGTGCCTCCTTTATCAGTCCCTGGATCAAGTAGCTGATACGCACAGAATTCAACAGAATGATATCAAATACATACTTTGAATAAAACAAAGCAAAATAAATATCTGAAAAGAGAAAAAAGATGGTTTAGTGGACAAGAATCCACAGCAGACCAGCCAGGCAGAAGAGCCTACAGCGCAGCGGAGCGAAACGACAATGCAATCCAATGCCACAGGCAACATGGGTGCGGACGCAACCTTAGATTTCTTCTCTTTAACTTCATCTGGGTTGAGGTTGATCTCCAACTCAACAATCTGAAAGCAACAAGACTGAGTACGGAAGGTACTCAACAGGGCCTATACTACTTCAAGGGGTTGATAGATGCATAATGGATATTTCAAGGATAAGGCTTTATGGCATAATTTTAAGCGTAAAGCAGGTTTTATGCAGGTATCCAGTTATATTATCCACTGTTAACCTTTTGAAATAAATGTTACAAAGCTTTTGAAAACAACTGCATGCATCTTCTGTTAGTACTGAGTATCACCTCAAGTCTCCAATGTATTAGAAGGTAACCTGGTAACAAAGCTGTCAAAATGGTTTTAAAAGTAACAATTGCAGGTATCTTCTGTTGATACTGAGTATCACCTCAAGTCCCCAATGTATTAGAAGGTGACCTGGTAGCAAAGCTGTCGAAATAGTTTTAAAACCAGAACCAAGGTAATAAGTTATATCTGGGGGTTTTCGGTCCTAGGAGGGGCTACACCTCACTCCGTAGTTCCTATTATCACATCTGGTGTACCTCTAGTACCACACAGCTTTTGACGGATCGAGCCAGGAACCTCATCACACGGACATCTAGTCCACACACTCACTCATCAAGACACACGCACCCAGAGTCTAGTAAAAAAGGTTCTGCCTTTGCATGTCCATGACTGTGGACACGGCTATTCGAATAGATTTACACTCTGCAGAGGTTGTACAGCTTTACCAACGCGATATGCTCAGCCTCCAACCGTAGCTAGTGGAGGAGCGAATCATACTGAGACTCTCTCAACATCTTTCCTACTGGGCTTTTCCACGAGACACACCAAGTCTCAGAGTTGCATATTCCGAAGGTCAGCATCCCTTTTTAAGTCTAAGCCGGTCCCTAAAACCTCCAAACAGCGGGACAGATGGACCCTTGGCTGTTCGTTGCTCTCAGCCTCCTGGTATGATGCCCAAATCAGTCCAGTGAAAGAAAAGTCAAGTCCTACCCATACAGGACGCCTGGTTGTACGGGGTCGCTAAGGCATGGTTGCAAAATGACTCGGTCCTTAAATGACCGAGCCAGGCATCTTCATGGGCAATGAATACCATCATATTACTCAAGCCCCCAAGAGCATCCTCCCTGGAGGGCCACTTTACCTGACCGCGCCAAAATATTTTTCACCCATTTTTACACATCACCCTCCATATCCCACATAACATCAAGGATTTCACAACAATCACGGAATTCACAACCATCAAGAATTTATGGTATATGAGTTGTAATTGATAATAGTAAATCTTGTCTCTGAGGAGATGTGTTTTAAAAGCAACATCTCCGAGGAGATGTATTCAATCCTAAATATGCTAGATATCATGGTGCTGTCTGACGTTAATATAGATAACGACAGGTAATCCTAGGGTGATATGTATTCTGGATGATAATATTCAAGACACGGCATGTGTTTGATAGGTGTAACTATTATAAGTAGTTTTGTAAAAGCGTAATACATAGCACATGCGATAATAAGTTCGATTTTAGTTGATCATGTATATTATTTGAAAACATAGGTTCAATATGATCAAGAAAATAGGACTTACCTTCCTAAAGGGTCAATTCATGATTGGTCTTGTCGTTCGAATCTTCCGGGTTTTTCTTCATCGTTGGACCTTGCCTTCAGTTTCTTCCTCACGTTCTTGCTTAGAACCTTGACTTCGAACCTACGCAGATTAACGATAAAAAACGCACAACGACTAAGCAAATGAACACCAGAACAACCAATGAAATACCAAAGCGGAAGAAGAACGACTGAGGGAAAACGACGAAAGCTAAACCTAGCGGAAGACGATCGACAACTCTAAGCAATATGAAGCTAATATATAGAGAATAACGGGATAATCTAGCGAAGCTAGGTTAAGCTGTTAACCTAGTTATTTTATTAACCTAAGAGAAAACCTAAACAAATCACAATTAACCAGGTGAGCGTTTATTAGCTTAACTGCCGGAAGGCGATAATTAGAGTTTCTACGTGTAAATTAGTGCACGTGTATCGACATAAACGTATGTGCGATACTTACGTCTATATGTATATGAGCATCTATATATATATATACATAAGTATAACTCTAGACAATTATATGTGTTTAAGTGTGGAGATTAATTTTTCTAATCTATAGCACTACTAAGTTTATCTAGTAATTACCTAGTGCTGTTTAATTTCCATACTAATTAAGCTATATACTATGGCTATGTTAAAAGCATGCATGTAATTAATTAATTAGGTTAATCTATTCTTTGTATCTAATTAATTAATTATTCTATCATATTCTAATGACTGATATTTATTTATTTAGCAGTTACATGGGTTAATTTATTACCTTAATTGAACTAAGATTAATTTATAACCTATCACATGAAATAACAATATATTGCAACATTAATTAAAAGATTAATCTAAAAACTACCCTTTAACTCACATGAGGATTAATCTACACTTAAGCTAGAATAATATAAGCAACTTGTACATGATTATATCCTAAACATATTTATGGAATTATCTAAACTTGACTTTATTTATTAAAAGACAAAATCTAAATCTACATCAAACACGACGACACGAATTAAATACCGGATGAGAAAATAAACAAACTCCAAAATTTACAAGATTTGGCTGGAGGATAGATTATGATTTTAGAGGAATATTGGCGAAAAAATCGCCGAAATCGGAGTTAAAACATAGGAGTTATGGACACCAAAAGATTTACCGGAAAGGAAATCCTGGAAATAGAAAGTGCACTATGCTACAGACTTGGTCCACGAGACTTGTGAACAGAGCGAAGTTTGTGTGGGCGGTTCATGGTGCACCGGAGGCTAATGGACTCGGTCCACGGATCGGTGGACTTGGTGGACCGATGATGGTAGAGGGTGTGGTCCACCGTTGACCTATGGCCATGGACCGGGGCCAGTGGGACCCACATGGTGGTGAGAGGGGGCGGCCTAAAGGGATAAGGCCGGCCGGCCGGCCCTTTTCGCCCGTGCGTGCAGCGCAGAGAGAGACGGAGGAGAGAGATCGAGGGAGGGAGGTGGAGCTCGCCAGTGAGGGAGGTGGCACCGGGATGGGGATGTGGAGCTGGAGAGGGAGGAGGAGGCCGGAGCTCGGGGAGGGGCGACCGGAGGTGGTCGGTCGGAGGGAGAGAAGAGCGGTGGCGGTGGGTTTCTCGGGACAACGCAGTTCGGCGGAAGGGAGTCCGGCCGGGATAGTTGGATGGCTGGCCGGGGAGAAGAGCTCTCCGGCGTGGCTCGTTGGTGGGGGCTCGGCTTGAGGCCGGGCGGAGAGGGAGACAACCGGCGGTGGTGGTCTCTTCAGGCAAGCACGGTGGCGAGGGGCGCATGGCAGCAGCTCGTGCGGCAGCGTGCACGCTGGCGCTAGCGAAGACATCGCCGAGGAGCTAGACGGATGGGCATAGTGCCAAAAGCGACAGAGCGGGAAGAGTGAGGCGGCAGCGCACGTGGAACGACGACGCGACACGGCAGTTGAAGTCGGGCAGCGGGAGGATAGAGGCACGGCGGCAGGGAAGGCTGAGCGACCGTGTGTGGTCGGGCAGCGCAGCGGCCAGCTGCGGCGCAAGCGGGCGGCGCGCAAGCAGGAGGGGCAACCGAGCAGCCAGCGATGACTGAGCGGCCAGCGGTGCGGGCCAGCGCACGGGTGGCTTGGCGTGCGCAGGAGGCGCGGGTCGGCGTGGCGTGCAAGCAAGCGGTGGCACGGGAGGAACAGTGGAGGACGAGGAGCAAGAGAGAGGTGGTGCTCACTGATGGTGGCCTGAGCTCATGGCACCAGCACACGGGTGAGGAGGAGCAGAATGTGGCACAGCAGCATAGCGACAAAGGCCAACCGCGTGCTGTTGTTGTGATGCTTGTGTGTGCTTCGTATGTATGGGGGAAGCTTACAGGTGAAGGAAGAGAGGAGAAGGAGAAGATGGAGTTTGCCATCCAGTGGAAAAGATCAGGGCATGGCATGGGCATGGAGTGGCCGGTGAGATCTTTTGGCTGCTCAGTGAGAACAGAGAGAGGCATGGAGAAGGGGATGGCTGAAAGAGAATAGAGATAGAGTGAGATGTGAGAGAGAATGTGAGATATTTGTGAAATGGATGTGTGATAATTTATATATATATATATATATTTGAATTGAGATATATGACAATTGAATGAATGTACCGAATTTTGAATTTGAATACGCGATGATTCAATTGAATTGGATTGGATTTGATGGATGATTCAAGGGAATGTATTCGAATATGAAATCGAATGTATGATGATTCGATGAATGACTTGAAATTGTAATTGGATTTGTAATGATTCAAATTGAATTTGAGTTAGAAATCGAAATGACCTTAGAATGAGAATTTGAATTAAGAGATTCGAACTCGAATTTAGAAATTGAATCGAATGGAAACAAATTGGATTGTATTAGAATATAACTCGAATGATTCGAATTGCATTTGAATACGAAATCGATGATAATTTGAATGAGACTAGTTTTGAGATATTTGGGATTCGAGATAGGATTTGATACTAATTCAAATAAGTTTATTTGAATTAGGATTTGGATTCGATTGAGTTTCAGATGAAAAGAATCTAAGAAATAGACTTGAATTTTAGAGAGGTTCAAATTCCAATCTCCACTCAAAGAACCATAAAAACAATTAAACCAAAATGCATATGATCAATTTAATGCAACGATTTATTTAGAAATTAATTTAGTGCTCGTTGGAATACTTAGCCCAAATAATATATTTGAATATATACATACTAGTATATACACATTCAAATGTATATTTCATCGATTTTATACTGGTTTAATAATTAGAAAAAGTTTAATTTGGAGCAAATTTTGCTATATTTTTATATACTAAAACTCAGGGTGTTACAGGATTAATCTAGTTTGTGTCATTTATGTTTAAGATAATAGGTCTACAATAATATGTTGAACGTCAATTAGCTCTGTAAGTCGTAAATGTAAGTACTAAGGTTACCTTTGTAATAATAAATATCATATTACCTGAAAAGTCGCTTGAGTACCTTTCCTACCTTATTTGTCTTCTCGTGCATTCTATTAACTGACAACGAGATAAGTCGCCACCTGGGTACTTCAGCTCACGCGTGCCCTCGGGGTTGTGAAAAGCTTTTCCACGACCAAAATGCAATATGAGTTCTATTCACTTTATTACGTTATTAATTTAGACTGTCTATCAGGGAATCCTTCCTGAATAGACAGTCGGGGGCTTAACAAGTACTCAGTATTGGAAATAAAAAATGATATATTGTCTACATTCTGAAAGCAAATTCCAACAAAAAGAGATAGATTATTATGTTGCGAGTTCGGGGTTGCGAAAAGGTTCCTTATAGCGCACCATGAGTGCCTGGGAGCTGTGACGTCTTCCACTCAAGCGGACCTAAGGTCGACCATAATAAGCATTGGGACTAGTAACTGACATGTCTTGAACTAATTAAAGGGAGAAGTGACTAAGTTTACCACAATATGTTATCGAATGCATCCAGTACCAAGCACCAGCATCAAACGCAAAACATCTAAGATAAGGGTCTTAAAGTCTAACAAATTATCGCGTTTCATTACAGACTGCATGAATAAAAGTCTCAAGACAACGATTCAAACCCAAAGTTCATCATATACACAAATCCCTTGGCCAGTCCAAGCATATCCACCATCTTCTGGAGCACCTTCTCATCCGTTTCCCCCGAAAAGTCTTCTTGTAGGACATCGATGTCGATGTTCTGGTAATGCGCCTTCAGTATGGCCAGCACCTGGGTGACTGCCTCTTCCGCGCCTCACCAGGCCTAGCTCGAGATGTGCTCAACCACCTTCGTTTGGAGGCCTTCATAAGCCTTAGCAAGCTTGGTCACCCGGACGGCTAGTCCGGCGGTATCGGCATCTCCCATGGGCTCCACCTAAATCCCGACTCCAGCGAGCGCGTCCTGGAATACATCCAGGGCTGTGGCAAGCTATTGCCGGGCAGCGAGCACCCGAGCCCCCTCTTGGGCTAGGGCATTGCGGGCCTCGGATAGCTCTGCGAAGCACCACATTCAGAATGAGAAGGTAAAAGAGGTGGTGTGCCCAAGAGGTTGCAAGCCTACCTTTCGACCAACCCTTTAATTCAGAGCGCATCTTCTCCTTCTCGGTGATCTCCTAGGAGATTTGGCGGTCCTTCTCAACGGCTTCCCTCTCGAGTTCGGCTACCCAGGCTATAGTCTGCTTGGTTTCACCACAAAATTTGTGCATCCGTGACATGTACAACTACAAAATATCGGGTCAGTACTTGTTATTTAATCAACTAAATGGTTACCTTGCGGTAAAACATTTACCATAAAGGAGTTAAACACAGTCTCCGGGTCACAACCTCTCGGTCCTTGGGCGCCCTAGACGATCTCCCTCCAAGGCATCTCCCCATGGAGAAACTGACGCACTACTTCACCATGCGTGGGTAGTTTCCCAACATCATCATGACCTATTGTTAGGCAAAGATTATGACCTATTGTCAGGTAAAGATCCTCACCACTATCCAAAATCTCCGCTGCGACTTCAAATTTTGAACTCGAGCAGCGACAAGTCTTTTCTCTCCCAACCTTTCGAAATATTGGGACGATATTTCTCGAATGAATCAGAATTCCTACTCGAAGGGTATGCCTTCTTGAGGGCTCTCCTGGGTACTTGAAGGTATTCGGAAGCCTGGATAGACGACCGAGGACTCCAAGAACTCGGTTAGACGTAACATCCTAATCGGAGGACCCGAGTTCTACTCAGGGACATGGTCGGTCAAAACATTTATCTTTACGGACTAAACATTTGATCCATCAAAGCCTCTTTTCACGTACTGGTGGGGGCTTGACGATGGGTAATGTAAAACTACCGTATCCGAATACCCTAAGGTTTTCATACATTTTCGGGGTATATCTCTATCCCTGAAAAAGATATCTTTGGACGTATGGAAAATACCCATAGACATCCAAGATATCTTGTAAAAATGAAAAATTATCTATAAGAATGATAAGAAAAGAATTATATATATGTGTGTGTATATATATGTGTGTGTATATATATACACACACGGAGCCAGATGACTCCACATAGAATAAGCCAATTGAAGTCAACATAACTCCATTGACACCTTTCAAGCCTATAGGAGCTCCGAACATCGAGCCTTCTGCAATTCAGATCTGTATTAGCATCTCTCCCCGACTACATACAAAGGAGCCCTCTGACTAAATTTAGATCTATCTAGGTCAGCCAAGCACCCCTGGTAAATAGTCATAGAGATTAATATAAGACTAACATGATGTATGACTATTATCTAAGAGAGGCTTGCACCTGTATAAATGCCCTGTTTGTTTCAGCTTAAAAGCTAAAACAAACATACCGATTTTTGAAAAACTAAAAAGCTAGCTTATAATGAAATGAACTAAAAACTGATAAACTGATTAAGAGTGATTTTTTTAACTTTTAGTATGTTAATAACCTAAAAATTTCTCGTAAAAATCAAATCCAAAAGCCAAAAGCTATAAACAACTTTCTGTAAAAACTCATAAATTTCAGTTGTACCAAACACAATCAAAATCATGTGTATTGCCTACTCGAAGTATCCCAATTATTTTTATAAATTTGTAAGATCAACTACCTACCTCACCGATAAACGAAGGGTACCGCCACCTCATAAACAATAAACAATGCGAAACACGAATCATGCTGAAAAACCGAGCTTGAAATATCCCAGTACTCTCAACCCTAAAAAAATGTTTCGACTACTAGTTAACAAATCCATTTCCTTTGTTAATGCTTTGCTGAACTAGTCCTCTTGAGGATGGGATAAAGTTGACCAGCTAAGGCCGGAAAATACTATGACCGCCCATACAAATATTCTACCGATTGCCAATTCAATTCCATCATAGAGAATTTTATGATTACCTGAACCGCCAATGCATGCATATAAAGAGAACGTCTCCATGACTCGAGCCACGACGCTTTCTTCCTTCTGTGGAGAAGTCAGGAACGTGGTCTTGTTAGACATGCATGTCGATGTTAACTGTGCGTAGTCATGGTGGCACAGCTGTTGGTATGCTTAGGAGGCAACTCAACCCCTGAATGCATATGAACATCCGCCGCCGTATCAATGCACATGCGACAGCCCCATGTTTTAGTTTTGACTCTGCTGTGCGTAGCTAGCTACAGAAAAAGCTGATAAGATGTTTGTAGAAATGCTCGAGCTCTGCAATGCAAATGCTGCCCAAGAACCTCAAACTCTGGAGTTGGTTCAACTTGGTTGCTCGGACGAGGGCATTGTCGTCCGATGTGTTAGCACCGCCAGCTGAACGAGGGCATTTCGTCCGATGGCTGCTCGGACGTGGCAGCGCGGCCGGCCGGCCGGCAACGGCAGGAAGGCTCCAAACGACGTCGCCTGGTTGGCGCGCTCGCATCGGCGGCGCCATTTCCGGCCTTGTCCCCCAATCATTGAGGCGTTCGGAGGGGCCGGTCGGCGCGCCTCCTGAGCTGACCCACCCTCCCGTCGTGTTCGCGCGCGCGGTGCGGCGCATGCGCTCACGCGTGCCGAGCGCCGACAACGGAAACGTTTCTCCCCAGGCACGGCAAAATTCCACGAACCCGGCGTTGAGCTCGTCCAGGTTTCGCCGTGCGACTCGTCTCCGTTGTGCCGTCCAGAGCCCCGGTCGCTGTCGACCGCCGAGTCTACACGCTGTTAAACGCTGTGCCGTACACACAAGCGCTGCTAGCTGCCATGCTCGCCTGGTCAGTATGTTGTGCCCCGTACGTCCCCTCTTGTGCGTTGCTTCGCGCTTTGGAGAAAGGAAACCTGGCTGGCTGATCGCTGGAGTTGGGATCGGCGCCGGCGGCGACTCGTCCGGTTGTCCGAGCTGGGGCGGGCTTTTGCCGTCTGGAGCGGACGTGTCGCGCAGATCAGAGGAGGCTATTGCAGCATTAGCAGGCTGGTTTCCCGGTCCCAAACGCCCATGTTACATGAGTTCAGGTATCTAGATTATAGAATATGCTCAGCACCAGGAGCTAATAGCAGTATTTTTTTTCTTTATCGAGAAGACTCCAAAATATATGACAATAATTAAATTTGGTTTTTTCTCTCTAAACAATCGCCATTCCACCAAATGGTATAAGTTTAACCTAAACATATGTTTGCCAAACATATATAACATATATATTTTTTTTGTGTCGAAAACGCCTTTACCCAAACACCTGTCGAGATTGTAACTGCAGAAAGAGGGTATTATCGTTACACCCTTCAATTTTGGATAACAGTTATGATAATAAATCAGTTATCTTTTCAATCAGCCACCTGCCATCATTTTTGGAGTTCTACAGATCACATAATAAATACACGAAAAAGAAAGGAAATATAGCTTCTTTTTTGTGAGGAAGCCAAAAAAATGTCTGATATGCATTACAAACGGAAGTTCCTACAGAAAACATAAAACAGGCATAAATTCCTCAAAAAAAAAAACGCAAATAAAATCAGCATAATATTATATATAAAAAAGAAAGAAACCGATCCCCATATATTTCCTCTCACTGAGGCCAGCTCGCCGTCTTCCTCCTCCCCTCCACGCCTCACGGATTTAGCACCCGAAAAAAAGAAAGCGAAATTAATCTCCTCTTCGTTCACGGCCTCGCCGCCACCACCTCCCCCTCCTCAAAATTTCCCAATTTCCGCCGCTCGCGATCGGCGCCGAGCTCCCCGAATCCCGGTCTGGATTCGCGACCATTCGCTGCGGCGGCTGCGAGCGTCGGGCTGGTTTCGGTTGGGAGTCGCGGGCGCTGCTGTGATTCGCGCGGGGAATGCTCTACCTCAAGCAGCCGGGCACGGATTTAGGGTTCCGGCGGGCGGCGGCGGCGCTGTGATCTGCGGCGGCGGATGCGAGATTGAGCCGGCCCGCGCCGAGGATTCGGCCGGCCATGGCGGCGGCGGAGATGGCGGACGCGGAGAGCTGCCTCCAGAGCTTCGAGCTCTACGAGACCGAGTCGGTGAGCTCCTCGCGCCCGGGTCACAATGCGCCGCTGTGTTGTGCGGATGGCGTTGTCGTTGCGTGGTATCCTGTTGTTCGTGGTGCAGCTCCTGCTGCTGCTTTGTGATTTGGCAAAGACTCGAGAGTTGGGCTGCTGGATAGCTTTGAAGATGGTGGAGTTGTCAGGTCGTTTAATTTGGGACAATACCTGGGCTCTGCGTTCTTGGATCATTCCATGCAGCGCCGGGATTTATGAATTATTGTCCATGTATTTATTCATGGCTCGTGATTTGGGCGTGCTTGGGTGGGAAGTGATCATTGCACGTTACTTTCAGGAGTTGTTAGCTGTTTGTGTTGTTCCGTTCTATGCAGGAGATTTGGGAATCGTGTGTTCTTTTGTTAGTTTCCATGCATTTCTCTATTTTTTTTGTTCTGAGAAGGAGCAATTTTGCGTGTTCAAGTGCTACTAATGTTAATTTATTGGAATTTTGGTTAAGGGGACCTTTGTGTGGTTCCTCGCAGCTCTCAGTTATAACTGTGCTGTAGCGTCAAGTTTTCATTTTGCTGAATTCAATCCCTAGTCTGTAGTTAATGGTGCTAGTGTCTGAATGATTGCTTACTAACTGTTTGATTGAAAATATTTCTTTTTGTGGGATATTTGCTGGTTTTGCAAGGCAAATCTATGAAGTTCAATATCCGGATGCATACTGTTATGCAGAGCTTGATGGAGAAATTGTGTTTGTAAACTTATGTGCAAAGGTGGAACCTTGCTGTTTCTCATGGCTTCCCCAGTGTCTGCAGATTAGAATTTAGAAGTTGGCTGGTTTTGCGTGTTGGATGTGGCATATTTGCAAGGTTTGAAAAGTGAAATTTTGCTTTGCCTTCGTTGACTGTTCCATGCTGTGTGAGAATTTAGAGCTACGTTTGCTGTTATCACCGAGAAATCGAGTTTTTTTTTTTTTTGTGTGCAATTATTTGTTGCTGGGGGTCTTGGGGGTTTTGATCATGTGGAATGCTGTTTGGGTTAAGGTGACGGTCTTGGAGGTAAAGTTGGTGAGAATTTCTTTTGTCAGAATCCAATAGGCTCTGACAGGAACTTTCAAACAGGAAAGACTATTTGAATAGACTTGAGCATTTTTGTTTTTAAAACTAGAGATTAGGACTAGGGTGGTTTATGGGTGAAATTATAGTTTTGAGGAAGATGGAGAATGGAAATAAAGAACTGAGGAACACAGTGTACTTGAATTTAATTTGTATTTTTCTCTAGATAGGTTACAAATAGTGGGTCTGGTTTGTGCAACCTTCTGACAAAAGTGTCTCCACTCAAGCTTCAATGCTGAACTGTGACCCAATGCACATTGCGCTAAACCCTATGAAGCACAAATCTCAAACCTTTGAATCAATTTTGTGACTGCTGGGTGCTCCTTGTATCTCAACTCTTAACTGCAACAGTTGTCATTTACTCCATATAGTGGTTTAATATTTTTTCATCATAATTAAATAATGGATTCTTTTTTTGCAGAAATTTTATATTCTTGGTACTAACACTGACAAGACATTATGGAGATTACTCAAGATTGATAGAATGGAACCATCAGAGCTCAATGTAGATGAGGATTCTACTGTACACTCACAGAGTGAATATCTTGATCTGCTAAAAGTTCTAGATGAAGACCATAGGTCAACTGGTGGAGTTAAATTTGTTACCAATTGTTTTGGAATCATCGGTAAACTATCCCATTTTTCTCTGATCATAGTTCATGCAAAATTGGTGACATCTCCCTTGTAAATATGCATCAATGATACATTTTCTTTACAGGTTTCATTAAGTTCCTTGGGCCATATTACATGTTAATTATTACCGAGCAGAGAAAGATTGGGGATATATTTGGCCATCCGGTGTACCAAGTTACTAAGACTGCAATGATTGAGTTATCAAATTCCAAGACGAGACCAAAATTAATTAATTCCAAGGATGAGAACAGGTGTGCTGCATCCCACATTCGCACTATATTTTTAACCTATCCTTCACATTATCTTACACCAATTAGTTTGATCGATATTTTCTAACTGTTGAATAAACTATTGTTCTTTTTTTCTTAAAAATAAAAGATTAAGGAACATAGCTACATAGTTGTATCATATGCTGAAGTAGTTGCACAGTGTGTTCATGATAATTCTGCCTTTACTAATCGCGCAGGTACAAGAAGCTCTTGCAGACAATTGATCTTAGAAAAGACTTCTTTTTTAGCCACTCGTATCATATCATGAGAAGTCTCCAGAAGAACTTTAACGATCCACAGGAAGGATGGGACCTGTATGACACAATGTTTGTGTGGAATGAGTTCCTAACACGAGGGATTCATAACATTCTGAAAAGTACACTCTGGACCATTGCGCTAGTCTATGGTTTTTTTAAGCAGGTGTGTGTATACCTATGAAACTTATATCTTTTCGTGCTGTCATGTCATGAAATAGGATTTGTGCAAACAGATTGCATCCAAAAAGATTTATCCTACATTCCTACTCCTTTCCTTTTTTTTTTTCTCATGTTTATTATGTTCACTTGCTTTACTTTTTACCGAGCTAAAGTCGTGTTTTTATTTGCTTGTGCTAGAAAAATAAGAGTTCTATTTTCCTCTTCTTTTTGGTTAGTAATAGTTGTAGGTTATTCAACCTTTCCTTCTACAGTCTAAAATTGGTAAATTCATGATGGAAAACTGTAAAAGATGAAAGACTATCAGATATTGGTATACATTAAAAAGTTATACATTGGTTCCTGATTTTATTTTGCACTTAATAGTGAATACTGATGCTATTTTTTCCTATGGGGAAAAGACTTAATCTAAAGAAGTCTAATAACAATATATCCTGCTCTGTAGTATTACTTATACCAATTTTGAGCTTCTGTACCATCTAACTTCTCTGTTGCTCTTGGATATCACAACTTCTGTTTACTCACATAATCATTTGGAATAATATTCTTATTTCATCTATATCAAGGATAAACTTACAATATGTGGGAAGGATATTATGTTGACGCTCATTGCTAGACGCTCAAGGCATTATGCTGGCACCAGGTTTACACTTGCCAAACTCTTAGTGAATATATGCTCCTTTCTGTTAATTTTTTTTTGTGTGGTTGGGATTGATCTTGCCATTTTGACTAAATAGGTATCTAAAGAGGGGTGTAAATGATGAGGGCAGAGTAGCGAACGATGTTGAGACTGAGCAAATTGTTTATGAAGACATGCTTGGACCAAGGCAAATAAGCTCTATTGTGCAGAACAGGGGTTCAATTCCGCTATTCTGGTCTCAGGAGACATCAAAGCTGAATCTTAAACCTGATATCATATGTAAGCATTGAAATCCTTCTTCGTTGTGTGAAGTATTGTTCAATTATTTGATTTTTTTTTGTTCTTGCAGTGCACGAAAAGGACAAGAATTATGAAGCTACCAGACTTCATTTTGAAAATCTTAGGAGGAGATATGGAAATCCTATCATCATCTTAAACTTGATTAAGGTGAGCACACTGTCATGATGCTGTCACCGTTTCTGATGGATGTTTTGCATATAAATCCTACTATAATAATCACACTCATGCAATTTACTTTCTGTTTTTATTCTTGGAAGACACGTGAGAAGAGACCACGTGAATCTATACTCCGTCGGGAATTTGACAGAGCAATAAGGATTATAAATAATGGTCTATCAGGGGAAAATCATTTGAGATTTTTACATTGGGATCTTCATAAGAACTCTCAAAGGTATCAATTCTTTGTGTTATACACCTTGCACTTATGGTTTGTTAGATGCTTTTTCTGTACATTACTGAAGCTCTTGAGGATCATTACTGAAGCAAATTTGTATTCCAGGAAAAGTACAAATGCCCTCCTAGTGCTTTCGAAAGTGGCATTTGAAGCTCTGAACTTGACAGAATTCTTTTATTGTCAAGTTTCCCCAGCTCGAAGAGCAGAGAGTTCCCTTAATTTGAGCACTCCATTGTAAGTGTTTGTTAATTTAGACTGGTTTTATTGCTATTTAATTTGAATTCCTATTTGCTGGTACCTCATGAATGGCTTGACGGTTTCTTATTTTTGTTTCATGCTTTATAGGAAGAATGGTTTTGGTCCTCACGTGTGTGATGACAACAACTATTGTGGCAATACAGACTATATCGATGATCTTGATGATATTTCTCAAGAAGATACATGTGGCAGTTCTGATCCTGGTAATGGAATTGCAGAAGATAAAGCTGAGGTCAATGGATCTACCCCAGTAAAGCCTCCAAAATTCCAAAAGGGTGTATTGCGTACAAACTGTATAGATTGTTTGGACCGGACAAATGTTGCTCAGTATGCCTACGGTTTAGCTGCTCTAGGAAACCAGTTACATGCACTTGGTTCTGTTGAATCTCCAGAAATTGATTTGGACTCCCCTTTGGCTCACCATTTGATGCATTTTTATGAACGGATGGGTGACACACTTGCTTTACAGTATGGTGGTTCAGCTGCTCACAATAAGGTACTCTACTGAATTTTGCTATTTCAATACTTCAATTTGCTTCTTGTTTCAATCTGTCAGACAAACTGTAGGTTCTTCATTTCGTCCACAGGGTTGAAATAAGGAGTGACTGTACTGCAGATGTTATTACACTATTTCAGAATTAGTCTAATTTTGCTCCATGAGATTTGCATCTGATTTGTTATAAGTGTTTAGGTTTCAAATTGAACTGATTATATCAGGATAACAAGCATACAGATTTGTATTTTATTCTGAAAAATAGAGTGAAACCATGAAGCTATTTGGAGTTAAGAAAATTAAGTTTGAGGACTAATTGGTACTTGAAAATTTGCTGCTTAAATTGGGCATGGATCCACAGTTTGAGATTTGACCACTTATTTTAGTAGCTACTATAACATTTTATCATACTGTGTATTGAATATGAGTGAATTACTTTTTTATCTGTATTTAATCATAATATATCAAGTATGAGTGTATTACTGCACTACTTCTTTTCTCTATATTTAAACAAGAAAGGTTGGTGCCTCCATACAAGCATCTAATTTTGTTCAGAATTATATATATATTTTTATTATCTCCTCTATATAATTTTACACTACTAAGTTAATAAGTTGAAACTACTAGTTTCAGGGAATTATTCTTTATCCTGCTTCTGGGCATTATGTCCATATGTTGGTGTATTTTATCATCCTATGCACTTGCCACTCATCAATCCCTTTAGCTGGATCTTGTTTTGTTTATTCGTAATTTACAGCATGACTCCGTTGGTAGTGATGCTACCTTTTCCACCTACAAACTAATGAGGACAGGTTCATGGATTTTTTTCTATAGAGTATACATGTGAGATCTGCCATATGTCAGGAAAGGAAATAGTGCGCAAGGATGCCATCTTCACCTACACTGGTCTTTCAGATAGTATAAAAATAACTGTTGCGTGTTACACAGATAATATAATGGACTGAACTAGCACTTGTTCTCACTTTAACTACTAAGTCGATAACAAACTTAGTGTGTGCTTGTCCTGTGGATTCTACATTACTTGCTGATCTCTGGAGCTTAGTATGGTCTAACTATTGTGCAGAGTGAACTGTGACACACAAATGAGAAGTGAAAGATAACTCAATCCTAACCTAGCAATAAGATGATCAAGCTTAAGACAACCAAAATAAAAGATTACTTAATTGTTGAGTTCTCCATTCAGTTATACTAATAAGATGACTGGTGGCTAGTGAATCCGATAATTTATTTCCTTGGCATTTTAGCAAGCCAAATATTCTTTCATGGCATGCTTTTCGTGTTGAATTGTTGCGCACTTCTCTGATGAACTTGTCATGTGGTTTCATGTGTAGATATTCTCTGCAAAGAGAGGGCACCTAAAGTTTGCCATTCAATCTCAAGAGTTCTTCAGGACACTGCAACGATACTACAGTAACGCCTATATGGATGCTTACAAACAAGCGGCAATAAACCTGTAGGTTTGAACAAGCTCATTTTTCAATAATGATCTTTCTATGTTCTTTGAAGTTTGAATAGGGAAATACTATGGACTAAGTTATTGTCACTTGTTTTTTATTTCCTTCATAAAATTTCAGATTTTTAGGATACTTCCAGCCGCAAGTGGGAAAACCTGCACTTTACGAGCCGGAATCTGGTGAGGAGCATGTACTTGATGACAATGCAAGGTAACCTAGCAATGTATGGCTATGCTTGTACATGGTTAAGTATGAACGCATGCCATCAAGATCTACCTTCTGACTAAACTACAAGAACAATATACCCTTCACTCTGTCTAGTGTCAATTTGGGCAACAACAGAATTATTACTTGCAGTGGCCTGACATAAGAAGTATCTATATATGTTGGCTTACCTACTGATAACACCTTAAATTTGCACAATGTTACTGACAGTGGGAACCGAATAGAGAAAGTTAAGTTAGTCATCTCTTTTACCTTCTTCATAAGGAAGCTAAACCCAACCTTTTCTTAATTAAGGGAAATTTGCAAAAACCCAGTTGCAAATTGGGGGGGGGGGGGGTCCAAATACCCATCTATATCTCATTTTGTTACGGTCTAACACTTGCAAGTTTTATGTGTTTCCATATCCCCCCGTGTCTGTTGACCGACCAACGTGGCTGTCGTGTGGCCTCCAAGAGTGGCTCGGCTCATCCAGCATAGCATCGGGAGGTGCTAGAGATGCTTCAAGTACAAAAAACTGTAACAGAGCTCACTCGAGTGGAAAAATGATAAATGGCGACAATGACAACCGTATTCAGGGAAGATGGACGAATCTCGGCGGTAGTCACCACCAAACTCTGTGAATATATTAACACAATAGGGGATTCCCCTACTGTACAGTTCAAAAATAAAAACTCTGTGAAAACTCGTAGGCGAGCTTGTCATAGCAAGTCAAGCACTTAGGCGAAAGCTAGAGAGGCTATTGCAGTCGGTCAACGGACACATGGGGGTATTTGAAAACACATAAAACTTGCAAGTGTTAGACCATAAGGAATTGAGATGCAGGTGTGTATTTGAAAAAACCCTGACTTGCAAGTGGGTTTTTGCAATTTTCCCCTTAATTTGCTCATTGTTTCTTCTATTTAAGGTCTCTTAGATCTATGTCGTGAAACAGAGTGAATAGTTTATATTCTTGAACATATGAGGACTGAATACCCTAAATACTTATGTGTAGTGTTTCCTGACCACCTCATTTGAAGTAAATACCCAGATTTTATTCACACATGCATTTTGCAAATCAACACAATACATCTTATCAATTATCTGATATATATATATATTATATATTTGTATATATTTGTCAGTAAATTGATGAAGAGGGCTAGATCAGATGGCAGCATTCTTTGTAAAAGCAACACATCCATGTCCAGCAACGGCCGAAATGGAATGTTAAACTCAGCATTTACTGGTTCGAAAAGTGAAATGCAATATCCAAGCTGGAGTTCTGATTCAGTGCACAGCATTTCTTCAACCTCTGACAATGCGGTGTCCAAGTCAAGGTTGGTTTGTGTTCTTCAGATTTTGAAACTTCACCTTTTCTTCTTTTTCTGTTATTGGCAGAGCAGTTACCCTAACATATATGTTAGAAATTAATATCTAACACATAAGGTATCAATTCTCCATTATCTTGAAAAATACTGCAGGTATACTCCCACAGTGTCTCATATTAAGCATGTAGGCTGTGAACTAGACTATTGCAATGGTTCTGGTGATTCAAATTTCCTGGATCTTGACTGGCTTTCAGCTTCAGACAATGAAAGGTTGTTCATATTGTGCCTCTTCCCTCTTTGTTCTATTTAGTATCTTCAGTGTATCAGGCCTTTTCTTTGTTTCACATGGTACAAACAGAAATTGGCAACCAGGAGCCATTAGTTTGTCATTTTTATTAATTCCTTGACATACTTTTCCCCCCAAAAAAAGAAGGGAAGCTCTGGCACTCAGCTCATAGCTTGTAAAATTGGTTTATTTGAAGACGAACCTGGTGTTTCTGTGCCAGACTTATAGGATTATCCACATTGAGAAACAAACTAAAAAAGTGGAGTTGTTGTCAGTTGTCAAAAAGTGGAGTTGTTGTCACTTGTCAATGCCATGTATTTTCTAATCCTCCATTCTAGTGATGTGCCCCTGGCACTGCTCACTGATACCACACATTTATAATTGTGATCTAGATCAATGTTTCTAACGTTTCTCACTATTCTTTTTTTTGTGATGTACGTTATGCTTCAACAGGTCAAAAGCCATAAGTACTCCTGATGTGAATATTTCAACTGTTAATGTTGTCAGTGATGTGAGCTCTGGGACAACGGTTAGTGCATTCAACAATCCAACTGTTCACTACCACTTCTACTTGCCATTTTTGTGTACCGTATTCATGGTTTACAAAACCTTTTTTTCACCAAACTTTCCTCGACCCAAGCTGGGAAAACAACTATCATCGTTGGGTTCTTCTGACTTCTCTGACCTGCCATTTTGTCTGTTATGTTTTTGGTCCTTTTTATGAAATTCTCTTGTACTGCAACATGGTTTAGATTTTTTTGGCCCAATTTCCTGAACCCACGCTGGAACTATCAACCACCAGATTCTGGTTCGCTTCTGGCATGCTGTTTTTATATAGTTTTTATGGACTTGTTCTGTTCACCATGTATAAGCATAGAATTAACATGCTGCTAAAATTAGCATGACCATCCTCTTTCGGGGTGTTACTTGCTGTGAGTTGAGAACCCTGGTCTTAATTCTTTTAAAATAAACATATTTTTGTTTCAGAGAGTATGACTACTACACAGGCATACTACAATTTCAGACCATTTTCGATGGAAATATATGTGATTCACCACGCATTAAACCATCATTTCATTCGAAACTTTCAGGAAGATCATGCTGCTAAGGTTCAGGCCCAGGGGTTATCTGAGCATTTTGTGCAGTGG
Organism: Phragmites australis; assembly: GCF_958298935.1. Classification (NCBI taxonomy): domain Eukaryota; kingdom Viridiplantae; phylum Streptophyta; class Magnoliopsida; order Poales; family Poaceae; genus Phragmites; species Phragmites australis. The sequence continues at coordinate 5,450,434 of NC_084928.1, read as the reverse complement.
GTTAATCTGGGAGAGGCATTTTGGTACTGATATTGCAAGATGACTTATCATGTACATCCATGGCAGCCCCAACTTCGTTGCAAAGCGTCTTATGAGACTACCGCAAGGAGGCATCATCACCACTTGAGATTGTTTATCAATCATCAGCATTCTCCTTGTGATATATGGGCTCACAATCACACCGTCCGAAGAGTTCTCTAGGGAAGTATACCATTCTATTCATTTGTTAAAGCTTGCTCACCAGTTGTTTCTAGGGGCGAGTAGATAGGGCATTGTTCTTATTTTTCTGGAAGGAAAGAAAGAAGATAGGTAGTATATTATTCTTTTGAAGCTGTACCATTGTTCAGGCATCTCCATTGTGTAAATATATATGTCCGAAGTGTTTACCCCTTTTTTTCCCGTGAGGGTTGAGGTGGACATGAAAGTACCATTTTTCCTTCAACCTTTTTGGATGGGATCTTTCGAAACATCATGTACATCTATTTTTCGTTTCAACAGGAGATACACTATTGTGTGATTTCCAGTGTACCAAGCCCCCCTGTCCCAAAAAAAAAACAGCTCTTGTGAAATTGTAGATTGTTGATGTATGTCAGATGTCTGTTTTGTCGCCAAACTTTTCATGCAACTCTCTTCTTTTTCCCAGCGTCAGATCCGATGAGTTCTGCTGTAGTAGGAAGTAGAAAAACACATGCATAGTTGCATAACTTGCTTGAAATGCTGCTGGCCAGCCGCTACCTGAAGAGACCCCTGTACTGATCACCAGGCAAACGGATGCGGATGCTCTGCCTTAATGGCGATTAATGTAGATGGGGTACTGTAGTGTTTTACAGTAGCAATTGATCTCATCCATCCATCGTGAAACCGATGGCTCATCTACTGCACAGGATCCGTGGCCTAGGCAGACACGTGCAGACACGCTGCCCGAGAGATCAAGCTCAAGCATGTGCTTGTGGTCAATTACACTGGACCAATTGTCCATGTCGATGGCTTTTCCAGCCCTCATGTGATTGATGAGACTGTCTCCACTCGTTTGGACCATCCATTTTCCACCAAATCTCACACTAGTGGTTTCTGATATGTAGCCGTACATCGAATGGTTCAGTTTTGTGAAAATTCGGAGCAAAACGTGAAACAGAAGGTAAAAGGCACATGATTTTCCGATGGTTTACGCAAAAGGTTTGTGAGCTTGTGGCCTGTGACATTTACTCTTCTTCAAGCATTCGTTCGCGCTTCTTCGATGCAATCTTTCATTCTATCCTAGATGAGTGCAATGACAGTCATCTAAGGGAAACCATGGTATCAGATTGTCAGCAAACAGAATGCAGGGTGGTCCTATGGATAGCGCTAGAAAGCAACATATCAAAGAATGCAAACATGTGGACAGTAGAAAAATTGGGGTGGGTCACACCAATCACGAAAGATTATTCTGTGAAAGGATGACTGCAAAAGGATAAGGATTAGAGCAGGGTTGAGTGTCGATTAGTTAACTAGTTAATGTGCTAGGTAGGTAATTTGGCACCTAGATCATCACACCTGCTGCTTGAACTCAAATGGAGGGTTTGCTCACGTGAGCAAAGAGAAAGTTGATCCATTTTTCCCGCGTGCCGAATAAGGTCTTCTGTTGGCGTGTATGTACAAGTGGATTATGCCAAACGACCCTTTGATCCATTCTAGTTCTTATGGCAAACTAACCATTGTAAAATGAGCTATCAATTGAATGTGACCTGAATTTCAAATTGAGTGTAATGTGTTTAGAATGACATTTGGCTGTGTCTGTACTTGTAGGGATGATTGTGGCGTGCATTACCAAGTGTTGATAGTAAAAAATAACACGACTCAGATTTTTTTGATGTTGGATAGTTCGGCTAAGGAGCCCTATAGTCGTTGGACTATCCGGTGCTTATAGGATTGATTCATGTTGAAAATATGCTTTCTAAAAAAATAGTCCGGCGGAATGTCTTATGGTTGCCGGACCATCCGGTGAACGCAAGGATTTTTTTTTCTTCTTTCAAGGTTACATGCTCGAAAAATTGCTCCGACGATATACTCGGCTGAACGCTGGACCATTCGATGAGTTAAGACTGATTTCCTAAGGAAAAAAAATTACCCTTTGCAAGAATTAGTCGGCGAGGGTTCCGGTATCAACGCCGGATCATCCGGTGCATGTATTTTAAATCTTGCAGTAGAATTTGCTCTTTGGAAAATTTAGTCTGGTGAATACTCCGGTGTGTTCATTTGCAAACGCCAGACTATCTGGTGTGAACAAGTGGATTTTCTCGTAGAGAGTTTGCTCTTTGGAGATATTAGTCCGGTGAATACTCTGGTGAGTTCATTTTCAACGTTGGACTATCTAGTGTATATTAGGAAAGAATTTGTAGTCTAGCTGAGTTGAACTTACTGGATGTTTCGGCGCTTAGAAATTTATCCTCGTCGGACCATCCAGCATTTAGTCCGAGTCCGAGTTGAAGTGGATTCGTAGATTTGTTCGGATTCTTTTCATGTTTTTAGCCAAACATGACGTGTTTGCTTATGTTTTAGGGTAGAGAGTCCTATTTCCACAAGGCAAAGTCCAAGCCCCCTATAAACATTTGAAGGGGTGAAGGCCAATGACAACAACTTAGTCAATCGCAACAATTGCATCTACTTTTGTTCTACTTTACTTTCCTGCACTTTAGGGTAGTTTTAGGATAGTTCTTCTTTGCTACTTTGAATCCCCACGATTTGGGTAATAATTCTTTATCGATTTGCTTGTAAATTGTCTAGATGGCAATCCTCAAGGTTGCTGACCGAAATTCTTTGCTTGTTTGCTCGTAAACAAGTCGTGTGTCGCTAAAAAAGTGATAGTAATCTAGAATAGATTTGTGTTGTATGGGGTAGCCAAATCCCACGCCAACACAAATTGGCGACTCCGCTAGGGAATGGCGGTTCTCCATCCACATCTTCACCTAGGGTTTCGACAACTTCAGCCTCTGCAATCTACTGCTGCGCCATGTCTCAAGAGGGAACCGAAATCAACCCCGACAACATCATCGCACTGTCGTTTGAGGAGCTTCCCGAGGAGGATTGCCAAGCCATTGAAGCTCAAAAGAGGAAGGTGGAGAATTGATGCTCGCGTGCTATCAGAAGACACGACAAGGCGTCATCAAGAAGAGAAATCCAATATCGATCATTCATGCAAACATGAGGTAAAGACCGATGTAAGTGATTTTACTCACGATTTACAAAAGCAAATTGCACATATGGTTGATCAATCTGTTGGTGCTGCTATGTTTAATAATTCTGAAACGTTGGTTAAAAGTCTAGATCATGTGCTAACTAGTCGAGTTAGGGCTTTGGTTATTGTATTGCAAGATGAAAAAGGTAAAAAATAGCCCCAATTGCATGATGCTAGCACATCAAACTCCAATGATGATAGCAAACTTCAGCAAACACCCTTAGGTTCATCGGCATACTTTATGTCACCTTTATCTACATAATAAAATATGCCGATGCAACAAACCCATAACCGATCCAATGTGGGTTTGGCCAACATGGTGACACTTCCGTTTAACACGTTGAATACTAGCAAGCCGGAGGTATCCTCATTTGTTTTTCCAGTACCAAGCACTACATCTAGCATGACTAGTTCGGTTCCGCATGTAGCTAATAGCCGAGCTAATAAAATTTTAGCAAGCATGTCACTAGTTCTCTACAACACCGTGGCATATAGCACACCTCCTATACCCTCATAAGGTACCGACACACCCTATGGTCCATTGCTTGATACTTATTTTAATGTGCCTTCGCCAAATACTCCATATATGCAGCACATGGTTTCACACTCTCATGATACACCGTAACCATAACCTTTTAGGCCGCAACCATAAGCTAATGTGTCATCCAATCGGCCCATGGCCGAAACACTTCTGGGGCTCAAAAGCATTAAAGGGCAAATGACTAGTATTTGAGGGAACATTTTGGATTAGCACTAAAGGGTAAATCACGTATTTATCAAAAGTCATACCCTGATTATTATGATACAATTCCATATGCTCATGGGTTTAAGGTTCCTGATTTTTGTTAAATTCAATGGAGAGGATGATAGAACCACAATGGAGCACATATGACAATTTTTAGCGCAATGTGGTGAAGCCGGTAGTAGTGATGCTTTAAGATTGTATTTATTTCCTTTGTTATTTTCTGGTAATGCATATACTTTGCTTGCACATAATTCTATTCATAATTGGGCACAACTTGAGCAAAGGTTTCATGAGTACTGTTATACCGGAGATTCAAAATTGATGTTAATTCACTTAACATTGGTTACACAGAAGTATAATGAGTCTGTTTCTAAATATATTAGGAGGTTTAGAGATACTAACAACCGATATTTTAATGTATCACTATCTGACAGGGATCTTGTTGAGTTAGGTTTTGCTGGTTTGCATGCACACATAAGACAAAGGTTAGATGGGCAAGAATTTTCAGATATGAGAAAAAAAAACCAAGTTTTGCAGTAGGCTCTGGCTCAAGAAAGTCGTGCCAAAGAGCATAGAAAAGTTCAAAAATTTAGTGAAAAGCACAAAATGGATCGTCACAGTGTTAATATAGTGTAATATGAGGACGATTCATCGGACGATGATAGTGTTGCTATGCGTGTAGCTGAGTGGGTATAGAAATCCAAATCTAAACAATTTGTATGCCTCGCTTTAAAGCCGGCTCCACAAAAGAATCGGCAAGAAGAGATAAAATTCACATTTGATATTACTAAGTATGATAGGATATCTGATCTTTTACTATAAGAAAAACAAATTAGCTTGTCTCATAATCATATTTTAAGTGGCATAGTTCATATTCTCATGCTACTAATGAAAACAATGTCTTCTGTCAATAGGTTCAATTGGACATTAATGAAGGACGATTGAAATCAGTCGAAAGTTCTAAGATGAAGCTTGATAGTGATCCATTTGTTGTCAATATGGTGAACTTTGAGGGAAAGAAGGTCTTGGTTCGACCATCTCAAGCCAAATCGACTAAAGGGCAATGATGTGATCATTGGTGGGGATAATGTGAAACAAAAAATGATCAAACCTAAAAGTCCAGATGTTGGTCATTGGAAGATCAATGAAAGTAAGAGCAAAGCCACTAAGAAGCTTGAAAAGCCAAAACCTATATTTAATGCACTTTTGGCTAAATATGAGAGTGGCGAGACCGGCCAAAAGGGGAGAAACCAGATAAATACTATTAAACGTCTAAGATCACCTCCAAAATATGAGTTTGAGGGGAGGAAGAGGAAATGAGAGAGTAATATTGCAGTAGCTCCGTTTCCTCTTTTTGAGCCACCAATGTCTATGATGTGGGGACCTCCTTCTATGAATGTGTTCGCCGTGTACGCCATGTGGTTGGTATGGACCTTGCATGCCGCCTCCTATGCCGTTTGCACCATTCCATCTGGGGTGAACAACACCAAAACAATCGGCATTCGATATGCTATCCCATTATAGATAAGACCAGTTTTGTTCAGACAATTGGTCAAATGATCGGAGGGATGGAAAGGAAGTTAAGAAGGTATAGCGTGTGAAGGATACAAGTATTTCTAATGAAAAATAAGGTCCAGAATAGAAGGAAAAATAACTTATTGTTGATGAAAAAAGTGTAAAAACAATCGACTAATGACAGTTTGGTTGATGGCAACATAGAAGGGGTTGTAGAAGTGGTTGGCACTGATTTTCGAGGTTAAATTGACATCTCCTACAGCAGCACTACAACCCATGGCGTCAAGTGTTAAAGGAGTCATTTCTAGTGCTAAGCCCGTCGATAGTTTGACGATTGGAAAGTTCAAAGAAAGATGTCTTTGCTGTCCGGAACTAAACCACAACCCCGATGGTGTCCTAGAGGTCTCTCACACTCCCAAAAGAGAAGGCTGCAAAAACTATGCAAGCAAGATTTGGGAGGAGCTCAAGCCAAAAAGGTGAGATATCAAGTGTTTAATGAAATCAAGTTGATGTTGCCTATTCGGCAAGAATTGAGGGTGAAGTAAGTTGTAGCACCTATCATGACACTTAGTGATGATTAAGATGATATGTTAGATGACTCTCCAGTGATTAGAAATGACACTCCGCCACATGATAGTATGGATGTCAATATGGTTTTTGTTTTGCCTTTGGAGTTTCGAGCCGTTGATGAACAGGTTGCTTAACTAAATCTTGATCCGAAGGAAGCCATATTTGAGAAGCCTAAAGAATCAAGCTAACATTTGAGACCATTGTATATCAAGACACATATTGATGGAAGGTCGATTTCTAGAATGCTAGTGGATGGTGAAGCTACCGCGAATTAATGTCATATTTAGTTTTCAAGAAGCTAGGAAAAGAAGACAATGAACTCATGAAGATGAATTTGGCGCTTAATGGCTTCACTGGCGATCCTATAGAGGCTAAGGGTATGATCTCTATGGAGCTTACCATTTGGAGCAAGATGGTGCCTACGGCTTTCTTCGTCACTGATGTTTAAGGTAATTCAACGTATTATTAGGACGTGATTAGATTCATGCAAATTATTGTGTACCTTCTAGTTTGCACCAATTCTTGATTCAATGGGTAGATGATGAATTAGAAATTGTCTATATGGATACATCGGCTTTTGTTGCTTTAGTCGATGTTTCAGTAGATTGGCAACATGAAAATGTACAATGTTTATCCGATTAAGACCTTTCGAGCTATGCTTTTCTTAGTGTTACTAGAGATGGTTTTGTACCGTGTCTATATATCCAATTTCTTCATCTCTGCTTAGCAATGTAATGTTATAAATGGATAAACAAAGTAATTTAGATTGGTTGTAGCAGCATGTGGAGCAATATCAGTAAAAAAAAAATGATATTTATGAAAGTATTGATGATTTTGATGAGGTAGAAAAGCTAGGACAATGTTTTTCATCTACTGATCCATTAGAAGAGGTAGATATAGGAGATGGTATTGTTACTAGATCAATATTTGTGAACAAAAAGATGCATGATGTTCAAAAAGGCAAAATAGTTGCATTGCTTAAGGAATATATCAATTGTTTCGCTTGGGAATATCATGAGATGTAGGAACTTAGTTGTGAGCTTGTGGAGCATCAGCTAGAAAGTTTAATCCTAACATATATGGACGAATCAAAGAAGAAATAAGTTGGTTGCTTACTGCGGGGTTTATTCGTCCTTATAGGTATGCTGAATGGATATCCAATATTGTCCTAGTTGAGAAGAAAAACACCAGTAAGTTAAGAATATGCATTGATTTTAGAGATTTAAATAAAGCTACTCCTAAATATGAATATCATATGCCTATCGTTGATATGTTGATTAATGATGCTTCAGGTCATAAAGTCATTAGTTTTTTTTATGGTAATGCGAGTTATAATCAAATTTTCATGGCCGGAGAAGATATGTCTAAAATGATTTTTTGTTGTCCGGGTTTTGTTAGATTATTTGAGTGAGTTTTCATGATATTTGGGTTAAAGAATGCCAGTGCTACTTATCAAAGAGCTATGAATTTAATCTTTCATGATTTGCTGGGGGTTATATTAGATATATACATTGATGACATTGTGGTTAAATTGGACGCTATGGATAGTCATGTAGCTGATTTGCGTTTAGCTTTTGAAAGGATGTGTTAGTATGGTTTAAAGATGAACCCACTTAAGTGTACTTTTGGTGCATCGATGGGCAAGTTTTTGGGTTTCATATTACATGAGAGGGGCATAAAGATAGATACTAATAAGATAACAGCTATAGACAAATTAGGGGTGCCACAATGGAAGAGAGATATTTAAAAATTGCTAGGAAAAGTCAATTACTTGAGGTGGTTCATATCTAACTTATCAGGCAAGATTGATGCCTTTACTCCTATAGTGCAGTTAAAAAAGAAGCCGATTTTACTTGGGGGCAGAACAACAAAAAGCCTTTTTTGATATCAAAAAATATTTATCATCACCCTCTGTTGCTGCACAAGTGATGGTGATATGTGTTGTCACAAGAAAGTAAAGGGAAAGAAAATATGATCACTTATTTAAGCCAACATCTCTTGGATGCAGAAATAAGGTACATGTTTATTGAAAAATTATGTTTGTCCTTGTATTATGCATGCATCAAATTTAGGCATTATTTGCTTTTTAGCATTTGTGTGGTTGCATGCCAAACTGATATTATTAAATACATATTGCAAAACTCTATTTTGAGTGGTAGAATCAGAAAGTAGGCATATACGTTAATTGAATACGATTTAGCTTATGAACTGTTAAGATCTATAAAAGGCTAAATTATTGCTGATTTTATGGTTGATCATCATATTGATAATGATATATCGATTAGTATTATTAGTGTGTGTCCGTGAAAACTATACTTTGATGGCTCGGCTTGTAGAGAAGGTCAAGGTGTTGGTATTGTTTTAATTTCACCTAAAGGTGTTATTTTTGAAACATCGGTTCATGTAGAGTACTTTTGTACCAACAATCAAGCTAAGTATGAAGCTCTATTAGGTATGCAAATTTTAGAATCTATGGGTGCGAAACATATAGAAGCATTTAGTGATTCATTATTAGTAGTGCAGAAGATTTCTAAAGTTTTTCATTGCTTTGATTGGTCACTAAATAGCTATTTAGATAGGTGTTTAGATATCATAGCAAATTTGGATGATTTCACCATCACTCACATATCTAGAGAAGAGAATATGAGGGTAAATGATTTAACGTAGCAAGTATCTGGTTATAGAGTAAGTAAAGATATGCTCTTTGTGTTAGAAAAACCGTTGTTGGCTTGTGCTAGTGCTCATTTGGCCGAACAACAAGAACAGAGTTCGGTTTTGCCCTGAAAATCAGATTTGCCTACACCTAGTGATTGGAGAAAGCCAATGATTGAGTATTTAGAAAATTCTAGTTCAATGGTAGATAGAAAGATTAGGTGACAAACTTTAAAATATGTGATGTTCAATGATGAATTGTATCGTTAAACCATAGATAGGTTGATTTTAAAGTGTTTGGGTTTGGAGCAAAGTAAAATTGCTATGGGTGAAGTACATGAAGGTATTTGTGGTATACATCAGTCAGTTCACAAAATGATATGGTTGTTAAGAAGTGTTGGTTTTTATTGGCTGACTATATTTGATGATTGCTCTAGATATTACAAAGGATATGAAGCATGTCAAAAGTTTGGTGATATACAATTAGCTCATGCTTCTATGTTATATCTTATTATCAAACTATGGTCGTTTCATGGAAGGGCTCTAGATTTCATCGGTCAAATTTATCCTTCATCTTTCAAAGGTCATCGCTTTATTTTAGTTGTGACGGATTATTTTACAAAGTGGACCGAGCCCGTTCCATTGAAGAACATGACACATAAGAAGATAATCAAGTTTATTTTGGAGCATATTATTTATAGATTCGGTATCATGCAAACTTTAACTACCAATTAAGGTTCTTCTTTTATTTCTCATCAAGTACGTAAATTTGCCAAATTATTTATAATTAAGCTTCTCAATTCCTTACCATATTATGTTCAGGTCAATGGACATGCCGAGTCAAGCAATAAAACTTTTATTAAGATCATAAAAAAGAAAATACAAGAACATCCAAAAAGATGGCATGAGATTTTGAGTGAAACATTGTGGGCTTATCGTATATCTAAGCATAATGCTACCAAAGTTACTCCTTATGAGTTAGTGTACGGATGATAGGTCATTTTGCCTGTTGAGGTAAATCTTGGCGCGTTGAGAGTGGCACAATAAAAAAAACTTGTCAGCCATGAATTATTATAATGCTATGATAGATAAGATAGATGATCTTAATGATGAAAGACTTAAAGTTTTAAGAGAGATTGAAAAAGTAAACTAAGGGTAGTTGTCGGAGGATTAACTCCAGTCGCAGGGATCCCGAGAGACCCCTTTTTAGAGATTCGACCGGGGGATGATCCTGAGTATGTTCGTCGGAGAAATAAATAGGAATCAATGCAACTGCCGGTGGTGGTGGGATGACCTAGTGCAAAAAGGAGTAAATGCACCGGAATTTAGATAGGTTCGGGCCGCACGGGGGCGTAACACCCTACTCCTGTATGGATACTATAAATGCCCTGAGGAAGTCCCTCAAGGATGTTGCTGGTTACAAGAATGTTGGTCTATCTTAGAGCCTGGGGCTCCTTGTTCTTCGGTCTGTCTCGTGCTGCTCACTTCTCAGCCGTATTTCTCTTGTGCTGTGTTCTTGCCTGTGCTTGTGTGTCCTCTCTTTTTTCCATACCATCCTCTCCTTCTGTGCCGCCGGCTGCTTTAAATACCCGCTGGCAGCAACGTGCCCCGAACGGGAGGGGGCACGAGTTCTGAGACACCATAAATGGAAAGGGCATCATCATTTCCTTTGGGTGAAGTGACCGGGGGTGGAAAATGCGACACACGCCCGGTCATCCGTCACCATAAATGCCCTGGCAATGGGCGCCGTGGAGAGGGCCCACCGAGCAGCCGCAGAGCGGCCCGACGTGCCTGTCCTGTCTTGTTCCCCTGCCACAGCAGCACGGCAGACGGAACGCCTCGGCCCTTACGACGTTATCCTGAGATGAGCCGGATGGCACGGGACGGGACCCGTGCAATTAATAACCCCACGCCTCTCTGCCAGAACGTGGCAGGAACTGACGCTGAGCGCGGCGGGAGCAGTTGGAGGTGACAGGCCACGCACGCTCTTTGAATACGGCCTCGGGCCTTTGACTGGCTGACACCTCATCGGTGGGCCCCTCGGGGGCCTCTGCCAGGGGGCTTTCTATACCGTCGGGGAACCGGGTGCTCGGGGGTCACTGCTCACCTCCCCGAGCACTCTCTCCCAAAAATACCCTTTCTTGTCCTCGGGGAACCGAGTGCTCGGGGGTACTGTTCACCTCCCCGAGCACTCTCTCTCGGGCACACTTGTACGAATCCTCGGGGAACCGAGTGCTCGGAGGCTGCTGCACGCAGCCCCGAGCACTCTCTCCCGGAACTTCCTTCGGTGGGTCCTCGGGATACTTGAGTGCCCAGGGGCCACCGTCGGCGGCCCCGGGCACGTTTCTCCCAGTACTTAGCTCTCCTGGTCGTCAGGGGACTAGGGTGCTCGGGGGTTACCGTACACCTTCCCGAGCACTTTCTTCCCGGTACTTAGATTTCGTTGATCATCGGGGAACTGGGGTACTCGGGGGCCACAGACTGTGGCCCTGAGCGCCCTCTCCCGGAACTCGATCTTTCTCACCTCGCGGGAGAGACTCCGCGGGATGGCGCCATGTGGAGGATGGCTGGCCTGGCCTCGGGATTCGGGGATCCCCGGTTCCTGATACACTAACAGCAGCCCCCGGGCCCATTGGCAGGCAATGGCCCAGAGACTGCGGATGGGCCCTTCGTCGCCAACGAGGCCGATGCCGGTACTGACGCCACGTGGTGAGCTTTTAGATGATGGATCCCTCTGGTTCGGGACTTTGGTACGGCCCAACGAGGAGCCGAACGGACGCGCGTCCAAACGACTCCCGAGACGTGTGACAACGGGACGGGCGGCGCGTGATAACGGGGCAGGCGGCACGCGATAACGGGGCAAGCGACACGCGTGGCAGCCGCGCAAATCGAGGAAAATACGCCTGACAACTGCTGACACCGCATGACCTGTGGGAGATTCGCCTGGCGGTTGCGTTGATCGAGGAAACCGTCCCACCGAGTGCGCTGTGGTAGGCGACGTTTGAATTCCCCTGGGGTATAAAAGGAGGAGGGGAGCGAACCGCCCCCCTCTTTACGCCATCTTGCGATCAAGCTCTTGCCCTTTTTGCACTCCTGAGCCCTAGACTTTCCTTAGGCAATCAGAGCACCTTCCTTTCCCCACCGTCCAGATCATCCCCCACCCCGACGAGATGTCAAGAGCAGGAGGAAGCCGCCGCTATAGGACTTCCGACGGCGTGTTGCCAGAGTCCCGCCTGTCGAACGAGGAGGCAGCGGACAGGGTTCGGAAGCTGATGGTCCCCGAGGGCTAGCGGGGGGCCTCGGTGGTGACACCGGCGAGCTTCCCGTCGGCGACAAACCGTCCGGGGCGCATCGTCCTCTTCACTTCCTTCGTGGCGGCCGTGCTGGTGCCGCCATTCTCAACATTCTTCCTCCAGACCCTCGACACCTACGGGATCCAGTTGGTGCATCTCAGCCCCAACTCCGTCGTCATCCTGGCGGTCTTCGCCCACCTCTGCGAGATGTTCGTGGGGGTGCCGCCGTCGGTGACGCTCTTCCGGCACTTCTTCGTGCTGCGGTCGGCCGGGAAGAAGAGGGGCCTCTCCACTACGGACGTCGCCGGCTGCTGCAACTTCCGGCTGCGGGACGGCCTGGGGGAGCAATACATTCCCCAGGTGCTGTGAAGCAAGTGGGAGGACTGGCGGCGCTCTGGTTCTACGTTGACGTCAGCCCCCACGATCGTCTGACTCTGCTGGAGATGGCGGCGGAATCCAAGAAGGCGACCTGGGAGGTGCCGCCGCAGATGGACGCGCGGATGGCACGGGTCCTGGAGCGCATCGACTTCCTGCGCCAGGCCGGGCTTACTTCGGTGATGGTGGTGGCGGACTACCTGTGCCGTCGCCTGGCGCCCCTACGGGAGCGGGCCCGGCCCTGCTGGTTTTACACTGGCCCCCAGGACATCACCCGGACCCAGATCGGCAAGGAGTGGGACCTGGGCAGGCCGGCGCTGAGGGGCCTGCTCCGGGTGGTGATCGGGGTGGATGACCTGAGCCGGGCGGAGCTCCCGTGGAAGGAGATGGCGCTCTGCGCCAATCCTGACCGGGTGGCGCTGCAGGCGAAGCTGCCGGAGTTCGACGCCCAGGGGCTGGTCGACCGGCCGGGGCGCCAGAACCCCAGGACTATCCAGATCCCCGGGGTGGATGAGGCGGCCGGCGAGAGGGCCGAAAGTGGCCCAGCGCGAACCGGCGACGCAGGCACCATGAGCGACGGGTCGCAGGCTAGTGGCGGGGCTGCTGCAGGCAGCAGGCGCCGCACCGGAGGAGGAGGTACCGCCGGCAGCGGGGCGGTGACGGCGCCGGAGGACTGGGGAAAGCGCCCCCAGCTCTTTATTCCTGTGCCGGAGTCCCCGCCGTCACTGTCGCCAGGCGAGGGGGGAAACCGGGGCGGCCAGTCGTCCAGCGCGGGGCCGTCGATCACAGCGGCGGCGGAGCCAGGGCCATCGATCACAGCGGCGGAACCGGGGCCGCCTAGCGCGGTGGCGGAGCCGGGGCCGGCGGGCGCGGCGGCGGAGCCAGGGCCGGCGAACGTGGCGGCCGAGACAGAAATGCAGCCGCCGCCCTACTCCGAGCCGACAACAGCGGTCGTGCCCGAGCGTCCGGCGCCGTCCGAGTCTGTCCCTAGCGCACCGAGCGCGGGGCGGATGACCGCGTGGCAGTTTTCGGGGACCCCGAGCCCCCCGGAGGAGGCTCGCAGGGGACCAAGCGCCCAGCCAGCCCGCCAACCCTCTCCCGGTCATGCTTGGGAGCGCCCAGGAGGTGATCGGGCGGCTGGAGGCGGCCGTGGCGGGGGAGATGGAGTAGCGGGAGGCGGAGCGCGCCGCTCTGGCCAAGGAGAGAGCGCAGCTTACCGCGGCTTGGCGCATTTTTGACTCCCGCCTCGCCACGGCGCGCGTCGCCAATGAGGACCAACGGCGCGCTATGGAGGAAGAGCGGAAGGCCTTGGAGGAGGCCCGCGCAGAGGTCGCGCGGGAGCGGAAGGCTCTGGAGGACGCCCGCGCGGAGGTCGCGCAGGAGCGGGAAGACGCCGCCCGCCTGGCCTAGGCATCGCGGCAGCAGGCTGCCGGGGCTCTCGCCAGGGAGAGGCAGGCGCAGGAGCGGGAGGAGGCAGCCGTGAACCGCGAGAGGGCAGCAGAGGCCTTCCAGGCTGACCTAGCCCGCCAGAAGGATGAGGTCGACCGGACCCACGCCGAGCTCCAATACTGGGGAGAGGAGCTCCAGCACGTCGAGGGGGAGCTCCAACGCCGGGAGGAGGACGTCGCGATCCGGGAGACCGACGTCAAGATAACGGCGGTGAACTTGGGCACATGGGAGGATCTGCTGGCCCGCTGTGAGGCGGAGGCTGTCGAGGCGGCGGTGGCCGCTGCTGCTAGGGAGGAGCGGGCTGCCAAGTTCGAGGTAGAGCTGGCTGCCCGCGAGCAGGCACTGTCCGTCTTGGCGGGGCAGGTGAAGCTGGCTGAGGCCCAGGCGCTCGGCACTGGCTCTGCTGGTGCGGCTGGGGGGCAGGGCCTCGAGGAGCGGCTGCAGACCGTGACGGAGGAGCTCGAGGCCGCCTCGGCCGAATAGGCCGGCCTGCAGCTGATGCTACAGGACATCCTCCGGCGGATGCAGCGGTCCGTGAGGGTGGCCGGGCTCGGGCTACTTCTCGTAGAGGAGAAGGGGGCAGGCCCCGGCCGGTTCGCCCTAGGCTTCCAGAAGGTCAGCGAGCGCCTCGAGGCGCTACCCCAGGCCGTCCAGGAACTCGCCGCCCGGGAGGGGCGTGGCTTGGCCCAGGCAGTGGCCGAACACGTCCTGGCTTGCTATCGGAGCTGGTACCCGAACTTCTTGCTGGAACCAGCTCAGGAAGGGGTGGTCGAAGCCGAGGAGGAGGCCGCCCGGGAGGCAGTTCGGAGCACCGCCGCCGCGGTGGCGGCCGACATCATGCGGGAGGCGCCGCCGACCCCAGTCCCGAGGAGTAGCAGCGAAGGCTCCGACTCCGACTAGGCTTTTGTAGTAGTTTTTTCTTCTTCTTTGTCTTGATGTAAATATGGGAGTGTTCCCTCAGAATAGCTGTCCTTTTTTGTGAATATAATGGAAGCCTTTCTTTGGGGTCGCAACTCCAGTATTCTTCTGAGTGCTTGATGAAGTTTCTGCTGTTTTCACTTGATGCCCCGAGGAGTACTTAGTCGGACCGACCCCGACCTTTCCTTCCCTGAGAACGAAATTGCCCCAACCGTCCTTCTCGGCGCGTTCAGCCCCCGAGCCCTCGTGAGTCCGCAACAGCTAAGTCAAAAGACAAAGGCATGAACTTCCTTGCTCGGGAGATAGATCGATCCAGCACGGAGCACGCCATGACCGGTGAACACTTCTCCACTTTGCGACCACTCAGCAAGTAGACTGGAGACACACGCGGATGGGAATGCGACCAAGAGTCCCCACGGTTCGGTGGTGCCCGGGCTTAGGACGGACCGGACCGAGCACTGACAGCCCGTCCCTGGGGCCTAGGCTCCGGACTACTCGAGCGGCTCGAGCGATAGGATTACCCGAGAACCCAGGGACTCGGTAGTGCTCGGGGTCCTATAAGCGGACCAAACACCACGACCACCATGAAAGACTTCGATCGGACATTACCGTACGTACGGTACACCTTTCTACGGACCGTTCTGTCGTTCTAGGAAAAAGTGGACACGTGGCAGGGTTTTGTGCGCGAGGAGACCATCTCACCGAGCAGATTAGAGTACGAGGGCCCCCGAGGACGACTTGGGAACAAAATATTACTGAATGTAAATTCGTCTGAATTTAACTACTCACCGGACAGCTGTCAGTTTTTTGGCCAACCGATCCAGGAGGGGCATGCGCTCCGAGCTCGGGGTGCCCGGGAACTTGGTTCCCACGGCCGGGGCGCCCGAGCACCAGGGGGCGCATGAGGAGCCCGGGATCAGGCGATCCCGACCACTCACGCCTGAGCGGTAGGACCACCCGAGGGCCCTTAGGGTCGAGCAGCGACCTGGGCACTGAGGCCCTCGCGGTCGAGCTGCTTTTGCTTTTGATTGTCGATCTGTGACTTGAGAAAAAAATAGAGAAATTCTTTACTTGGTGTGCTCTGTTAGTGCGGTACTCATTATAGACTGCTCTCGTTTTCGACCCGAGACCTCTCGAATACCCAGACCGGCAGACAAGAGTAGGCAGAGGCATAACCCAGAGGTCCTATGGTTCGGTGGCGCCTGGGTATGACAGACCAGACCGAGCACCGACAGCTCGCCCCTGGGGCCTAGGCTCCGGACTACTCGAGCTTCTCGAGCGATAGGATTACCCGAGAACCCCAGGGGCTCGGTAGTGCCCGGGGGACTGTCATGACATCGAACACCACAGCCTACCACAACAGACGTAAGCCAGCGGCAACTGCCCGCGCGCATACCGATCGGGATTCTTTTATCAGCGGGAAAAATGACAGAGCGAATTTTTCTCGCACAATCGAGCATCTCACCAGACAGATTAAACATATGGAATCCAGAAAATGAAATTTGACATAAGGATTTCACATTGATATACATATTGTATTGACAATTTTTTTTACAAGGTTGGGTGACTTACCCAGTTAGTGGTAGCCCCCGGTCAACTTGGACGGGGGGAAGCCCCCGGCCTGGTTGACCTGAGCCTGCAAACATGGCCATCTACGGGAAGAACTTGCGCAGGTGCTCGAAGTTCCACAGGTTGGGGAGCGGTTGCCCATCTTCTGCAGCCAGCCGGAAGGAGCCTTCTCGCGGGACACCGATCACGGTAAAGGGGCCTTCCCACATAGGGGACAGCTTATTCCTTCCTTCGCGTGATTGGACGCGTCGGAGAACTATATCCCCCACTTCAAGAGACCAGGCCCGGACGTGGCGCTGATGGTAGCGCCGCAGGCTTTGCTGGTAGCGGGCTGCTCGGACGGCGGCACGCCACCGGCGCTCTTCCAAATAGTCGACGTCGTCGCGCCTCTGCTGCTCCTGTTCGCCTTCAGAGTAGGCATGCACCCGAGGGGAGCCTAGAGTGAGCTCGGAGGGGAGGACCACCTCAGCGCCGTACATGAGGAAGAAAGGAGTCTCCCCGGTAGCGCGACTTGGCGTGGTCCGGTTGGCCCATAGCACGGCAGGCAGCTCGTCGATCCACCCTTTCCCGTGCTTTGCGAGCACGTTGTAGGTTTGGGTTTTGAGCCCCTTCAGTATCTCTGCGTTGGCGCGCTCGACCTGCCCATTGCTCCGAGGATGAGCGACAGAGGCGAAGCAGAGCTTGATGCCGAGGTCTTCGCAGTAGTCCCCGAACAGGGCACTTGTGAACTGAGTGCCGTTGTCGGTGATGATTTGTTTCGGGACACCGAATCGACTGGTGATGCCGCGGATAAACTGGAGCGCCGTGTTCTTGGTCACCTTGACGACTGGGTCCGCCTCCGCCCATTTGGTGAACTTGTCGATGGCGACGTAGAGGTACTTATAGCCCCCGACTGCTCGGGGGAATGGACCCAGAATGTCCAGCCCCCAGACCGCGAAAGGCCATGACAGGGGGATGGTGTGAAGAGCCTGAGCTGGCTGGTGAATCTGCTTTGCGTGGAACTGGCATACCCTGCAGCGCCGAACCAGCTCAGAAGCATCCTGGAGAGCTGTAGGCCAGTAGAAACCTTACCAGAAGGCCTTCCCGACCAACGTGCGGAACGATGCATGGCCACCGCACTCGCCCTAGTGGATCTCAGCGAGAAGCTCGTCGCCTTCTGCCCGGGTGATGCATTTCAGGAGAATGCCGCCTGCGCTACGCCGGTAGAGATCCCCATCTACTATGGCATAGCGTTTGGACTGTCGAGCAACTCTTTCGGCAGAAGCCTCATCCCCGGGGAGGAACTTTTCCTTCAAATACTGTAACACCCTGAATTTCAGCATATAAAAATATAGCAAAAATTTGCTCCAAATTAAAAAAATTTCTAATTATTAAACTAGTATAAAACCGAGGAAGTATATATTTGATATATATATACTTGTATGTATATATTCAAATATATTATTTTGGCTAAGTATTCCAGAAAGCACCAAGTTAGTTCTAAATTAATCGTTGCAATGAATTGATCATATGCATTTTGGTTTATTGGTTCTTATGGTTCTTTGCGTGGTGATTCGAATTGAATACTTCTCAATTCGAATACATTTTAATTCTTCTCGGCAATTTCCCAAATCCACATTCAAATTGAATTCAATTCTCTGAATTCAAACGTCTTCCAAACCCCGATGCTTCCAGTTCAAATATTATTCCTAATTCAAATACCCTTATTTGAATTATGCCTAACTCCATTTCAAATCCAAATTCGATTACTCTTTTTGAATCAATCTCAAATCCAGATTCATCAATCATTATCGATTTCGTACCCACATGCAATTCGAATCCTCATTACAAAGTCTTATCAGTTTCTAATTCGAACTCATTTGAATTATGCCAATTCGATTCAATTTAACCTATTCAAATTGAATCATTACAAACTCAAATACACAAATATCTCTTTCTCTCATCTCACTGTTGTCTCTCTCTCATCTCTCCTTCTCTCCAGCCCATGCCCTGCTCTCCTTCCTTCTCCCATGCCTACTCTTCTCTCTCTCTCTGAGCACCGACCAAATCACAGCACCCATGCCGTGCTCCCATACCGGCCATCACCTCCCCTCTAACCTCTGCCTTCACCTGCAAGCCTCCTCTTCCTCACACACAAGCATACATACACACCTGCAGGAGCTCAAACACACACATGCATACAAGCACAGCAGCAGCACCGCGTCGCCGCATCCACACGTCCTCCCGCTGTCGCGCCGAGCTGCCCTGCGCCGCCTTCGTGTTGCCGTACTGCGCCCATCGTCGCTCGCACCGTCGCCGTGGCGCCCGCGTCGCCGCTCGGTCGCACCCCTCTGCATCGTCCCGCGCCGTTTCCCATCGCCGACAGCCCATGGTGAGCCTCCCCCTCTGCTCGTTCTTCCGCGCAGCTGGGCCAAGCTCCGCCCGACCGAGACCACATCTGCCGCGCAGCGTCGCCGCCTCTCTGGCCGCGCAGCGTCGCCGCACGTGCTGCCGTCGTGTGTGCTGGCCCGCCGGCGCTTCACCGCCCCGGCCAACCTCCTCTTTTCCAGGCGCGCCGCCCCTCACTCCGGTGCCTCTCCTCCCCCTCCGCGTTGCCGCGCCGCTCGGCTGCCGTCCGCGCGCCGCGCGCGTTGCCTCGCCGCGCCCAGCCGCGCCACGCTGCACACAGCCACCGCCCTCTGCGCCGTCCCGAGAGGCTACCGCCGTCGGTCTTCTCTCCGTCGAGCTCTTCCTCCGGCCTCCTCCTCTCTCGCCGTCGCCGGCCCCTTTATTCCGCCGCCGCGCTCTCTCTCCTTTCGCCGGTCTCTCTCTGTTCTCTGAGTCTCACGCCCGCACAAGCCAAAGGCCGGCCGGCCTTATCCTTTGGTGCCCCCCCTCTCACCGGTATGTGGGCCCCACGAGCCAGTCCACCGGCCTGGTCCGCGGTGGACCGCACACCCGCAGCCCACACCGGTCCACGGACCATGAACCGAGTCCATCCAAGTCCGGTCCACGGTGCACCCACCTCACACCCACTCTGGTCCACAAATTCCGTAGACCGAGTTCGCGAAACAGTAGTCCTTTTTAATTTCCAGATTTATCTTTTCGGTAAATCTTCCGATAGCCATATCTTCTCCAATTCAACTCCGATTTCGGCGATTCTTTCGCCAATGTTCCTCTAAAATCATAATCTACCTCCATGCCAAATCTTGTAAATTTTGGAGTTCGTTTAATTTTCTCGTTTGGTAATTATTTGTATTGCGGTATTTGATCTAGATTTAGATTTTCTCCTTTAACAAATAAAGTCAAGTTTAGATAATTCCATAAATGTGTTTGAGATATAATCATGTTTAAGTTGCTTATATTAATCTCATTTAAGTGTAGATTAATAACCATATAAGTTTAAGGATAGTTTTAGATTAATCTTTTAATCAATGTTGCAATGTATTGTTATTTCATGTGATATTTCATGTGATGGCTTACAATTAATCTTAGCTCAATTAAGGTAATCAATTAACCCGTTTAAATGATAGATAAATAAATATTAGTCATTAGAATGTGATAGAATAATTTAACATTGGTAATTAATTAATTGAATAACCTTTTGATAATTAATTAATTAGATTCAAAGGATAGATTAATCTAATTAATTAATTGCTTGTATGCTTTTATGATAGCATTAGAGTATAACATAATTAGTGTGGCAATTAAACAACACTAGATAATTAAGGTTAGTTGCTAAACGACCATGTTTTAGTGCTATAGATTAGAATGTTTAATCTTTACCCTTAAGCACTTATAATTGTCTAGAGTTATACTTATGTATATATGTATACATGTTCACATACATATAAACGTAAGTATTACACATATGTTATGTCGATATACGTGCACTCACCTACACGTAGAATCTCTAGCTGTCGTCCTTCGACAGTTAATCTAATAAGAGTTTACCTAGTTAATCGTGATTTGTTCAGGTTTTCTCTTAAGTTGATAAAACAACTAGGTTAACAGCTTATCCTAGCTTCGCTAGATTATCCTGTTTTTCTCTGTGTACTAGTTTCGTATTGGTTAGAGTTGCTGATCGTCTTCCGCTAGGTTTAGCTTTTGTCGTTTTCTCCGTTGTTCTCCTTCCGCTTTGGTATTTCATTGGTTTTGTTTTGGTGTTCATTGGTTGGAGGCTGAGCATATCGTATGGGTAAAGCTGTACAACCTCTGCAGAGTGTAAACCTATTCGAATAGCCGTGTCCACGGTCATGGACATGCAAAGCATTGACCTCACTTGAATAGACTCCGGGTGCGTGTGTCTTGATGAGTGAGTGTGTGGACTAGATGTCCGTGTGATGTGGCTCCTGGCTCGATCCGCCAGAAGCTGTGTGGTACTAGAGGTACACCAGATGTGATAAAAGGGACTGCGGAGTGAGGTATAGCCCCTCCCAGGACTGAAAACCCCGTGATACAACTTGTTACCCTGGTTTTGATTTTAAAACTATTTCGACAGCTTTGCTATCAGGTCACCTTCTAATGCGTTAGGGACTTGAGGTGATACTCAGTACCAACAGAAGATGCCTGAACCGTTTTACTTCTAAACCATTTTAAAAGCTTTGTTATCAGGTTGCCTTCTAATGCGTTGGGGACTTGAGGTGATACTCAGTACCAACAGAAGATGCCTGAACCGTTTTACTTCTAAACCGTTTTGAAAGCTTCGTTATCAGGTTACCTTCTAATGCGTTGGGGACTTGAGGTGATACTCAGTACCAACAGAAGATGCCTGCCTTTGTTTTCAAAAGCTTTGTTACATTTATTTCAAAAAGGTTAGCAATGGAGAATATAACTGGATACCTGCATAAAACCTGCTTTACGCTTAAAACTATGCCGTAAAGCCTTATCCTTGAAATATTCATTATGCATCTATCAACCCCTTTGAAGTAGTATAGGACTTGTTGAGTACCTTCCGTACTCAGTCTTGTTGCTTTCAGATTGTTGAGTTGGAGATCAACCTCAACCCAGATGAAGTCGAAGAGAAGAAGTCTAAGGTCGCGTCCGCACCCGAGTTGCCTGTGGCATTGGGTTGCATCGTCGTTTCGCTCCGCTGCGCTGTAGGCTCTTCTGCCTGGCTGGTCTGCTGTGGATTCTTGTCCACCAGATCATCTTTTCTCTTTTCAGGTATTTATTTTACTTATTTGTATTCGAAGTATGTATTTGATATCATTCTGTTGAATTCTATGCGTATCAGCTACTTGATCCAGGGACTGATACAGGAGGCACAGGGGAACCCGGGTTCGGGGTCCTGACAAGTACCCTCGGATCTCGTTCATCCACGAGGCATCTTGAGAACAATCAGCAAGTGCAGCGCACTCGCTGGACGGCGGCACCCTGACGGGGCTTCCCACTTAGGGCGCCGCCGGGGTCCCCTGAATTGAGTTCGAGGTTTCCCCTTCACCCTGTTCGGCAGGCAGGACGGAAGGCCGTGTGAGTCTTTCTTCAAAGACTCCGGCAGGGACGCGCGCACGGGAGGAGGCCAGGCAAGAGAGGTCGTCAGCCAGAGTGTTGTCGCGGTGAGGGATGTACCGCAGCTCCAGGCCGTCGAAGCGCTTCTCCAGCTTCCTGAGCCTAGGGGTACCTTATTTTGGCCTCCCGGAGGATTTCGCTGATGAAGTGCACCGGTCGCTGTACCCGGCAGGCCCAGATGCGGCCTCACCCGAGGGCCTGCTACAGCCCCCAGGCTCAGTGACGTGGTCGGGGCTGAACGGGTGCTCGGGCTCTACTCCCTGGTCGGGAAGAGCCAAGTGCTCGGACTCAACTCGCTGCTTAGGGGGAGTCAAGTGCTCGGGCTCGACCCCCTGCTCGGGAGGAGCCAAGTGCTCGGGCTCGACGCCCTGCTCGGGGGGAGCCGCGAGGACGGGAGAGTACCCGGGGGCGGCCGGGAGCTGGGACCCAGCACCTGACCCCGTGCACTCATTGCGCTCCACCACCAGCACCATGCTTACGACCTGAGGGGTGGCCGATACGTAGAGTAGCAGTGGCTCGCCATCGGACAGGGCCACCAGCACGGGTGGTGAGGTGAGATACTTCTTCAGATCGCGGAAGGCCTGCTCGGCCTCCGGCGTCCAGTCGAAAAGACCGGTCTTCTTCAGAAGCTTGAAGAGGGGGAGCCCCCGCTCCCCAAGTTTGGAGATGAAGCACCCGAGGGCCGCCATGCAGCCGGCGAGACGCTGAACCTCCTTGAGTCGAGCCGGGGGTCGCATCTGCTCGATGGCCCAGATCTTCTCTGGATTGGCCTCGATCCCTCGGCTGGAAACCAAGAAGCCGAGGAGCTTGCCCGCAGGTACCCCAAAGACACACTTCTCGGGGTTGAGCTTCAGGCGGGTGGTGCGAAGACTGTTGAAAGTCTTGGCAAGATCTTCGAGCAGGGTGGCGCAGTCTCGGGACTTGACCACGAGATCATCGATGTGGGCTTCGACGTTGCAGCCAACCTGCGAATCAAGGGTGATGCGGATAGCGCGCTGGAAAGAAGACCCAGCGTTGCGCAAACCAAAAGGCATCAACACATAGCAATATGTCCCCACCGGAGTGGTAAAAGCAGTTTTTTCTTCATCCTCTACGGCCATGTGAATCTGGTGATAACCAGAGTTTACATCTAAAAAACACAAAAGATCACATCTCGCGGTTGCATCTACAATTTGATCTATGCGGGGCAAAGGAAAAGGATCTTTGGGGCAAGCCTTATTTAGATCGGTGTAGTCCACGCACATGCGGAGCTTGCCGTTGGCCTTCGGGACGATAACTGGGTTTGCCAACCACTTCGGGGTGGAGGACCTCTCGGATAAATCCGGCGTCAAGGAGCTTGCTGACCTGCTCCCAGATGAACTCCTGGCGCTCAGGCGCCTGCCGCCGGACCTTCTGCTTCACCGAGCGTGCGTCCAGACGCACAGCCAGGTGGTGCTCGATCACCTCCCTAGGGATCCCGGGCATATCGGACGGCTGCCATGCAAACACGTCGACGTTAGCCCGGAGGAAGGCGACGAGCGGGCTTTCCTATTTGCCGCCCAAGTCACCGCCGATTCGGACGACCTGGGAGGCGCCTTCGCCCACCACGACCTCCTTCGTAGGAACGGAGGCGTCGACAGCGAATCGGGGTTTGGATGTAGAGGGTCCCGGGCCCCCTGGACGACCTTCGACCTCGGCTCGGGCTGAGACCAAGGCCAAGTATAACTGCTCGATGCAGGAGGCGGTGCTGCTGGTCTCGGCGAACACGGAGATGGGGCCCGCTGGGCCCAACATTTTGGCCGTGAGGTACGCGTAGTGCGTGACCATCATGAATCAAGGGAGCGCCGGGCGCCCGAGGATGGCATTGTAGGGGAGGGGGAGCTCCACAACGTCGAAGATGACGTTCTCCGTCCGAAAGTTGTCCCGGCTCCCGAATGTCACGGGCAACTCGACCTGCCCGAGGGGCAGGGAATGCCCGGGCGTCACCCCGTAAAACGGGAGCGATGGCTTTAGGCGCCTAGAGGGCACCTGTAGCTTCTCGAAAGCTTCCTTGGAGAGGAGGTTAAGGCCCGCTCCCCCGTCGATCAGCACTCTACTGACCTTCACATTGCAGATGGTAGGGGACACTACCAGGGGTAGTCGCCCCACGCTTGCAGTACTGGCGGGGTGGTCGGCCAAGCTGAACGTGATCGGAGCATCCGACCACTTCAGGGGCCTTATGGCCTCTTCGCTCGGGGTCACCGAGCACACCTCACGCCGCATGGTTTTGACACTGAGGCGGGAGGAGGGTGTGTACGTGCCTCCGTCGATGAAGGCAACGGTGTGCTCAGGCTCCTGGAAGCCGAATTCTGTGTTGTTGGGGTCGGCTTCATCGTCGCCACCCCCGCGGAGCTCGTCGCGGTCTCTTTGGCGCTGCTCAACGAGGCCCTTGACCGTGTGGCACTCCGTGAGGTCATGCCATCGGGTCTGGTGGATCGGGCACCACTTGCCTGGCTCAGGCCCCGCAGGAGCGGGGGCCCTTGCTGGAGAGGGAGCCCGGGCGGGGGCCGGGGCTCTCGCGGGCGCAGGCCGTCTGTCGGCGGCCGCCTGGCGTGCTTACCGGCGGTCGGGCTCTTGGGCCGGCCTACGGACGGGGCCCTGGGCCGGCTCGACAGGGACGGCCTCACGCCTCCTTCTCTTTTTCTTTTCCCGCCTGTCGGAGCGGGAAGGACCTGGTTGATCGGCGGCGGGGTGCTCAGGGCGCGGAACGTGCCAAGCCCGAGCTTCCGCCGCCTTAGCGCACTTGTCGGCCAGCGCGAAAAGTTCCGCAGTGGTTTCGACCTCGTGTGTGCCTAGCTTCTCGAGCATCCGCTCGTCGCGGACGCCCTGCCGAAAAGCGATGATGACAGTGTAGGGGGTTATCCGCGGGATAGTGTTGCGGACCTAGCTGAAGCGCTGAATAAAGCGCTGCAGCGTCTCCCCCTCCTGCTGCTTGACGGCATGGAGGTCGCACTCCAGGCCGGGGCGTGTGAATGTGCCCTAAAAATTAGCCACGAACTAGTGGCAAAGATCATCCCAGGAGCTGATAGATCCTGGGGGTAAGTTCATAAGCCAAGAGCGGGCAGAGCTCCTCAAGGCAACATGAAAGTAGTTGGCCATCACCTTTTCGCTGCCACCAGCCACCTGGACAGCGGTGGTGTATATCTGGAGGAACTCGATGGGGTCGATGGACCAGTCATACTTATCTGGTAGCTCGGGGTGAAACTTGGTGGGCCATTTGACCCGACGGAGCTCACTAGTGAAGGCACGACAGCCGGTGCCGTACCCTATGGCGCGGGCAGCACCCTTGGGCGGTGAACACCGGCAAGCCGGGGAGCCCCGGCGATCATAGGCCGGCAAAGAGGAAGCCTGGTCCTCTGCTTCGGCCTCCTGCCGGGTCTCCCGCTAGCGCCCGAGAGTGTCACGTACGTCTTCGATGCTCCTCCGCTCATTGAGGTGCAAGCGGAGGTCGTGGGCTCCGGAAGCGGCCAGGGGGGCGGCGCTCCGCCTGGAGGCTCCCCGGCCAGCGCGAACGCCACCTGACGATGGGCTGGTCCCAGCGGCGCCACGCTGGGTCGTGGTGCGAGAACTCTCGGCCAGCACCTGGCGGCGGGCAGTGCCGACCAGGGTAGCGACTTCCTGGATCCAGCGGCCCTCCGGAGTTTCCCCCGTCGCCTGGACTAGCAGATGCCTGAGGAGAGCGTGCGCTGCAAGCAGCGCGCTCCCGGGGCTGGCCTCGCCGAAGGCGAGCCTACGCCGGAGAGGCGCCCGACGCTGTCCAGACGTGGACCTGGCGGCAGGAGTTTCGACCACCTGTTGGGGGTCGGATGGTGCACCGGCGACGGTGGCGGTGGCCCTGCTGGGCCCAGCGCCCTGGTCCCCTTGGGAGGGGAACGCCACGTGTGCAGATCGCGGCTGTTGCTGGGACGCGGCAGCGACTGGGGCCTCCTGTGCGAGGGGCTGCATTTCCCCGCTGGAACTGGAACCGGAACGCAGGAGGCGATGACCACCGGCCATTTTTTTTCTGCGGAAGAAAACAAAGAAACAGATTCAGGGATGCTTCCCCCCTACCTGGCGCGCCAGCTGCCGGAGGATTAACTCCAGTCGCAGGGATCCCGAGAGACCCCTTTTTAGAGATTCGGCCGGGGGGATGATCCTAAGTATGTTCGTCGGAGAAATAAATAGGAATGAATGCAACTGCCGGTGGTGGTGGGATGACCTAGTGCAAAAAGGAGTAAATACACCGAGATTTAGACAGATTCGGGCCGCACGGGAGCGTAACACCCTACTCCTGTATGGATACTATAAATACCCTGAGGAAGTCCCTCAAGGATGTTGCTGGTTACAAGAATGTTGGTCTATCTTAGAGCCTAAGGCTCCTTGTTCTTCGGCCTGTCTCGTGCTGCTCACTTCTCAGCCGTGTTTCTCTTGTGCTGTGTTCTTGCCTGTGCTTGTGTGTCCTCTCTTTTTTCCATACCATCCTCTCCTTCTATACCGCCGGCTACTTTAAATACCCGCTGGCAGCAACGTGCCCCGAACGGGAGGGGGGGCACGAGTTCTGAGACACCATAAATGGAAAGGGCGTCATTATTTCCTCTAGGTGAAGTGACCGGGGGTGGAAAATGAGGCACACGGCCGGTCATCCGTCACCATAAATGCCCTGGCAACGGGCGCCTTGGAGAGGGCCCACCGGGCAGCCGCAGAGCGGCCCGGCATGCCTGCCCTATCTTGTTCCCCTGCCACAGCAGCGCGGCAGACGGAACGCCTCGGCCCTTACGACGTTACCCTGAGACGAGCCGGATGGCACGGGACGGGACCCGTGCAATTAATAACCCCACGCCTTTCTGCCAGAACGTGGCAGGAACTGACGCTGAGCACGGCGGGAGTAGTTGGAGGTGACAGGCCATGCACGCTCTTTAAATGCGGCCTCGGGCCTTTGACTGGCTAACACCTCATCGGTGGGCCCCTCGGGGACCTCTGCCAGGGGGCTTTCTATGCCGTCGGGGAATTAGGTGCTCGGGGGTCACTGCTCACCTCCCCGTGCACTCTCTCCCGAGAATGCCCTTTCTTGTTCTCGGGGAACCGAGTGCTCGAGGGTACTGTTCACCTCCCCGAGCACTCTCTCCCGGGCACACTTGTACGGATCCTCGGGGAACCGAGTGCTCGGAGGCTACTGCACGCAGCCCCGAGCACTCTCTCCCGGAACTTCCTTTGGTGGGTCATCGGGATACTTGGGTGCCCAGGGGCCACCGCCGGCGGCCCCGGGCACGTTTCTCCCAGTACTTAGCTCTCCTGGTCGTCGGGGGACTAGGGTGCTCGGGGGTCACTGTACACCTTCCCGAGCACTTTCTTCCCGGTACTTAGATTTCGTGGATCATCAGGGAACTGGGGTACTCAGGGGCCACCGACTGTGGCCCCGAGCGCCCTCTCCTGGGACTCGATCTTTCTCACCTCGCGGGAGAGACTCCGCGGGATGGCGCCATGTGGCGGATGGCTGGCCTGGCCTCGGGATTCGGGGACCCCCGGTTCCTGATACATCGACAGTAGTTAAAGCATACAATAAGAGAGTGAAGGTAAAATCATTTCAAGTGGGAGATTTAGTTTGGAAAAACAATTTTACCTATTGGGTCTAGGGATAATAAGTTTGAAAAATATTCTCCTACTTGGGAAGGTCCTTTTAAGATTTCAAGGATTGTACTGGAAATTTGTATATGCTGTAGTATTTATAAGGAGACAAGTTGCCTAGAGCTCTCAATGAGAAATACTTGAAGAAATATTATCCAAGTGTTTGGCAAGACACTTGAGAAGAGATATAAGCATACATGGCTGATGTAATTTACCATCGTCCTAAGATATAAAGTTATACATGGCCGATGTATTTACCATCGCCCTTATAACATGCACACATGGCCAGTATGTTATGTATATCGTCCTAGTGGTAACCGAAATAGATAATGGGTTATTCATGATTGTACTATATGAAAATGTTTTTCAGTACGCAAACTTAAAAAAAAACAGGGGACATGTGTTGATAGCAAAAAATGACATGATTTAGATTTTTTTTTAATGCTGGATAGTTCGGTGAAGGAGCCGTCTAGTCATCGGACTACCTGGTACTTATAGGATTGATTTGTGCCGAAAACATGCTTTCTGAAAAAAAAATAGTCCGACGGGGGTGTCTTACGGTTGCCAGACCATCCGGTGAACACAAGGATTTTTTTCTTGCAAGGTGACATGCTCTCTGATAAATTGCTCCAGCGATACACTCAATTGAACGTTGGACCATCTGATGAGTTAAGAATGATTTCTTGAGGGAAAAATTGCCCTCTACAAGAATTAGTCTAGCGAGGGTTCCGGTGTCAACGCCAAATCATCCGATCCATGTATTTCAAATCTTGCAGTAGAATTTGCTTTATGAAAAATTTAGTCCAATGAATATTCCGATGAGTTCATTCGCAAACGTCGGACTATCTGGTGTGAACAAGTGGGTTTTCTAGTAGAGAGTTTGCTCTCTAAAAATATTAGTCCGACGAATTCTCCAGTGAGTTCATTTTCAACGTTAGACTATCCGTGTATATTAATAAAGAATTCGAGGTATAGTCGAGTTGAACTCGCTGGATATTTCGGCGCTTAGAGATTTGTCCTCGTCGGACCATCTGAAGTTCAGTCCGAGTTCGAGTCAAAGCGGATTTGTAGATCTGCTCGAATTCTTTTCGTGATTTTGGCTGAATCGGGCGTGTTTGCATAGGTTTTAGGGTGGAAAGTTATATTTTCATAAGGCAAAGTTCAAGCACCCCATAAATAGTTAAAGGGGTGGAGGCCGATGACAACAACTCAATCAATCGCAACATTGCATATACTTTTATTCTACTTTACTTCCCTATACTTTAGGGTAGTTCTTCATTGCTACTTTGAATCTCCACGATTTGGGTGATAGTTTTTTTATCGATTTGCTTGTAAATCGTTCGGACACAATCCTCAAGGTTGCCAGTTAAAATTCTTTGCTTGTGTGCTTGTAAATAAGCCGTGTGTCGCTGCGAAAAGCGATAGTTATTCAGGATGGATTCGTGCTATATGGGGTTGCCAAATCCCGCACCAACACAAAGAGAGAGCCGATAGAATATAAGTGGAAAAAATAAATTTTATGGTCCTTAACATTTTAGCTACGCTGCCTGTGGGTATTTGTAAATTTCTTTAATGTTTTCTTCATTAGAAATAGAGAAAAGAAGAAAAATGGCATGAGGGATTTTGTAGATTGAGATGGCTTGATGTTTGCAAATTCTAAATGCCATAAATTAAGTTGTATTTTTTTTTCAAACTCTAGTGTTAACTGCTTGCATTTTAGCGATCCCATCCTTTATTTGACTAGATTCTTTTACAACCCAGACGTTGATGCTTCAAACATGAAACTGTCATCCCATGCAAGTGTCAACCATTGCTTGTGGAATGAATATAAAAGAAGCAAAAGAGAAAACAACTACGAATTGCTAGCCGAGGTGTCCTTACGCTAGCTCCAACTATTTTTTCTTTATTTCATTTTTTTTCTAATTTTTTTTCTCATTCTATTTATTTTTTTCTTACATCTTCAAAAGGATTCGCGAAAGGAAAGAAGAGAGAATTATTTTATAAATAGAATCATGAAAGAAAATCGTTAGAGCGATGAAAAAAAATCCCTTTATAAAAGGAATATGATTCAAAAAAAAAAATTATTGGACATAGTCTATGTTTGACTATTTGCTACAGAGTCATTTTCCGTTCAAAAAATTATACAGTAGGGGCTTCCTCACTGTTTTCCATTAAACAAAAAGAGTCATTTTCACCGAGAGTACACACATCTAGATGCCATCCCTGTTGAATTCGTGATGATTCAATCCCTGACTCCGTGAAAAATAGGGTTTGTTTGCGTTTTCTCTCTCGAAATGAAGCGAACTCCTGATGTGAAGCACCAGAGAAGCTTTGGCATGAATCAGAAAAAAATATTAATTTTTGGTACCTTGAAGTTATTGAACCAAATTTTCATTTGGCTCCTGTGTTAATTGGTTTCTAATTCTGTTTTAGAACAGAAAATTGGCTTTCGCTGTTGACGTGGATTTCTTTTTCGTGATGTGTGTCATGTGGGCCACTAGACCTTAGGGAATTTGGCCTTCTGGTTCCTTTGACAGAAGAAAATAGGTCAATCCCGTTTAAAATCTTATTTTCTATTCCCAGCGATGACTTTGACGTTGTTTGCGACTTTGAAATGGTGTATATGAAAAAGATTGTTTTACTGTAGTCAAATTCAATGTTTTTCACTCTGATATCTCATCGACATATGAATCTTAGACCCACAAATCACTCAAACGTGAAGTGACATACAAAACACAACTTTTTCGCAGAATATAAGTTGTTTATCCTAGAAAGCATTTGCAAAAGGCATTACGTGCATGATCTCCACTTTTGTAGACATGAAACACCTTCGCATAATGTAGCAAGTTCCTTAACTAAAAAACACTCTTGGAAACAGGGACGAAGCTAGCTAGAGATACCCTAGTGTATTGGCACTAGAGTAAATTAAAATTTTAGTAGTAATTGTCTTATTTTGACTATATATATATCATGATAAATTAAATTTAAGACTAATTTATTTTAAATTATGTATTTGGTTCCCTGCTTGTAAAAAGAAGTCCCTTTCAAACACATCCACACGGGGCGTCCTGTTTCCTTTCCTTTTACCTGGAGACGATGGATAACCTACACCCCGGTACAAAAATATCAAACCACACGCGGTGGCGCAAATAAGAAAGGAAGAAATCCGAACGTGATCGCGCAAAACTAGTAGCCATTACCTGGTTTTGGAACTGGATTTGGAACCGGAGCAGAAATGGAAGAAGATGCCGAGATGCCATCTCATTCTTTTCTACCTTTCCTTCGCCTACCGTGGGTCAGCGCCCATCGAATCGAAGAAACCTGACGCCATGTCATTTCGGAAGAAAAAAAAAGAAAAGAAACCAGACGCCACGTCCTTTCGGGGAAGAAGAAGAAGCCTGACGCCATGGCTTGTTTCACAGGCACAAGGAAAAAACTTCTCTGGTTCCCTTGCCACTATAAATTGCACCCCTCCTGCATCTACCTCTGCATCTGATTCAGTTGTGTAGACGCCATTGTTCATTTTCACTTCCAGGCCGCCGCCTTGTTTCGTGGCGTTTCTTGGCCCTGCCGTCTCGGCCCTTGCAAAGGTAACGGCTTTCTCTTGTGCCATCAGTTTAATGCAATGCCGGTTGGTGAGTTTTTATTTATTTAGTTCGGATTGGTTGCTGAATTTCTTGCCCTTTACCTCCCAAGTACTGAAAAACTGAAATGTTTTTCGAGCGGAGAAAACAGATTTAACATCCCGTGTTCAGAATCAATCTTTAGATCAGCTCACTTGTAAGGTGGATCTACATACATATAACACACCTTTCTCTTAATGATAATACTGTAACTCGGGCGGCCGTCTTTAATATTTCATACGTTCAAGTTTAATATTTTATAGGTTACAAAAATTTATTGTAATAGTTATTTCATATGTTACATTTCGAAATCTCTTGTTTACAGATTCGGACTCGAAAAAATTATGTATTTGAGTTAATTTTTATTTTTTCACATCTTAAATGTTTCAGATGTGCAAATTTAATATTTCAGACGTTATAAAAATTATTACTATAGTTATTTTCGTATGTTACATCCAATTCTACACCACATAGATTTTGCATGAAATATTACGTGCAACATGATGGGATGTTACGGTGAAATTTTTTCCTTCAGAATCGGATGCATATAACGAGCTATTTTGGTGCATTTTTTCGATGTTGCAAACGTTGACTTCAGATATTGCAAATGTTATTTTAGATGTTGCAACGGATTATTGGAGTGTCAAATGGATCGGATGTTCAGACACTAGTATCTCCCTTCTCTTAAGGGTTAACAACCCTTGTTAGTGTTCTCAGTGCAACAGCTGTATCATATCCACTCTACATATTTACGAGCCTACACTCATACGCTCATGTAGTGAGAATTGATGTTTTGATACCATCTTAACATCATCGTCAAAAATCCATTTCTAACCTAGTCATCATATTTTTTTACACTTATATCATCGGCTTGTGTAAGAAGAATTAATCCGAAAATACTATATTTAGACAGATTAAATCTTATAGATTAGACATAAGCTATATAAACTATCTAGATGATACTAAATCCCAAGATATTACATTATATATACGCCACGCAGTGACCACATTCTTGGCTGGTGCGATGCAAGGTTGCTTTCTTTGATCTTTAATTTCACACCCAAAACATGGCGTAGCGTTGGAGCAAAGCATTCCAATATGCTGTGACACGTGTGCTTCATTTTCCTTTTCCTTTTCCGTGAGTACTATTCGTACTGTTCACAATAGCACGATTTCACTGCTTATTAATATTAAATACTGTAGTAACATATCTGAACTGTTCGCGAATCTCAGTCCCTCGCAGCTAACCGCCCCGGCGGCTCATTAGGCTCGTAGCTGCATTTTGCAAGAACCGATGCTTTCTGTTCTTGAAACAATATCTGTGCAACTTTCTTGTTTCTGCTTGTCCCTTGTGCTGCTGACTGGATGCAGCTCTGGAGTTTGTTGTCATATTTAGGGATAATTATGTTTGTTTTTTTAAAGAATTGCCTTGGGGAGGGAGATGACAGCATGTTCTTGGTATTTCTCCATTGTTTCCGGTCATGAGCTTTCTGCTTTCTTCTGAGAGACCCATGTTTAATCGAAGGCCAAGCTTCTTGAAGGAGGGCGGCAATTGGGCATTAGCAAGGGAAGAAATCTTTTTGCCTTTTTATCCGGACAATCTCACTGCATCTGTTGATGGTTGCAATGTGAGCCGATCTTAGTTGTTGAAATCACCAGCTTTCCGTTCCGCACCAAATCAATTGCGAGATTTCCGGTGGTAAAAATGGGAAAAGAAAAATAAAAAGGAACTTTTTTTTATTCCTTTCTTTCCTTCCTCACCTTTCTCTCCCAACCAGTCCTTGCATCCACTGCACCTGCACAGGTCACCTCTGCAGTCTAGTATTCTGCAGGTAAAAAGGAATAAACTTTTTCCAAATGTGCCATTGGGTAGGCCAGCAGATGCTAATTGGATACTTGGCCGCACCATGACGTAATTAGTGACGCCGTCAGAATTGAAAAATTATCTGCATAATAATTTGGTATTATCCATGCTGCCAAATAGTATTTGCTACCCAAGCCAGCTACCATTTCAGAGGTAATTGTATCCTCTGACTCCTCGATGAACAATATTGTAATATTGGATTTTTTTTAACAGTTAGATTAGAATGGATGCATCAGACTAACTGTTACAATGACTTTATAAACAGTAAAATTAATACAGTATTTAGTCACAGTAAAGTACTGCAGTAGAATAATATTAAGGTGCTGTTCACGAGACTTATTTTACTGTATATTCGGATGATTTTGTGAAGCAATATTAAAGCATGCGCGTCCACTTTTCGGTGTTCTCACCCACAGTCACAGCTCTCTTGGTTTTTGCAGCTGCCTATTTATTGTCCCGTCACGGCCTCGGAGAAACACTCCTGGGCTGCTCTCTTTGATCACTGGGTATGTTTGCTCTTTTGATTGTCTCTGTGCTAATCCTGTGATAATCTCTGTGTTAATTCTGGTGGGGTTTTGAGCTAATCCGGCCGCGGTAGAAAATCTTGGCTTTGTGACCGCGAGAGGTCACCTTGATCGTCTCCTTGCTCCGCCATTTCTTCGGTTTTCCTGCGTTCTCGTGATTCTTTGTGTGGGTATTCGGCCGAATCTTGCCGGGGTTTTGCTGACATATTCTTGGTTTCACGGCTTTCTCTGATCTAAATCGTTCTTAGATTGCGCAGAGAGCTTTCGGCTGTCCTTCCGTGGGTTTATGAGCGGAAACATTTTTCCCCAAAAAGATTTTGACTTGAGGCTGTTGTAAACTTGGAATCACATGGCTACAGTAGAAGTTCTTGGCTCTGTGGTTTTGCTTGAGATCTTGCTTTGACTGCTTGCTCCGTTCACCTCTTTTGCTGTCTGACGAATATATTGGTTCCTTCTGGTGGATGATTAGCGTGAAAAAAAAAAACTTTGTTTTGTATATTTTTTACTACGAAAAGTCGTTTTTGTTTTGTTGAATTCATCCATGGAGTTACGATCTTGCCATATTCCTCTCTTTGATCTCCTACTGGAGGGATTCCTGATATTGATATTTGCGGTCGCTTGTGCTTATTTGGTAGCCAAAATCCTCTTCTTTGTGAGTTTAGGATCTAAATGGCATCAATACACTAAACAAGCCAATTAATATAATCTATCTGGCTCCTTTTTTCTTCGAAAACATTATCAGAGAACGAGTTGTTGGAGCAGAATCAGTATTTGCTTTCGTTTGATGTTGGATAAGTGCCTGCTTTATCCGGGGCGCGGCGGAGGAGGAGCGATGCGAGCTCCGCCGTGCCCTCCCGTGGAGGCCGCGTGGAGGAGCGTGTTCCTTCCGGCCGTGGCGACGACCTCGAGGTCGGGGGCGGACAGGTCCGCGAGGAGCGCCTTCATGAATCGCGCGCCGCCCGGAGCTCTTTGGTCGGCGAGGTGGTCAGCAGGCGCGGGGTGGGGCAGGAGGCCGTGGTGGTGGGCGTGGACGGCGGCGAGGTCTCGGCCTCTGCCGAGGCTATCGTGTGCTTGTGGTGGAGTTGGGGAATGGATGAACTTCGCAATCAGGGTAGCATGGACAATTCACCCTAAACCTCTTCGTTCATAGATTTGGAGCCAACTCGCTAGCCAAACACCTACACTGATAGCTCTAGCTCCACTTATGGATTACTCCACTGTGGATCCGTGGAGCAAATTTGGAGCTCTGCCAAACAACCTCTATATCTTGTTAAATGGTTCACCTGTGATATATCCATATAACATAGCTACATCGTACTTATGTTTCGAAATTTTATTACTTGTTTGTGGTGTAGTGGAATGCTTTAGCACGATCTACTTGTTTAGATAGTCTTGTAACGCTTAGTGTTAGGTATTGATGTCTTGTTCTTGTACAAGTAATGCTGCTAAGTTTTAACTGTGTACCTCGCGTTGCAGTATTGAGTATCATTGAGCCATGGCTGCCAAGCTAACTCGCCTCCACAGTCTTCGTGAGCGCCTTAGTGCCACCTTCTCCTCTCATCCCAATGAACTGATTGCACTCTTTTCCAGGTGAGGATATCAAAATATGTTTAACTTGCATTTCATTTGTGGTACTGAAAAAATTGTTAATTTGGTATTCACTTTGTCCTTGTCTTTGATTAGTTTTCAGCACATCCAGATGTAAATACGAGAATATGTGACACATTCTTACATAGTTTCTTTTTTTGACACTGTCATGCGTGCTAAGGATGTCAATTTTCGTCCTCAGACTCATAATGATGATAGTACAGTCTAGTTGATAAGACAGAGCGGTTCAAATTACATCATTTGGCACATTGTTTGTCTTAAGCTGAAACCTGTACAATCCTGCAAATGAGACAGTGCCATTTACATCCTTCAGCTATAGATGGATATGAGATATAACATTGGTTTTATTTGTGAAATACTACTCTTTACAGGTATGTGAACCAGGGCAAGGGAATGCTTCAGCGCCATCAACTGCTTGCTGAGTTTGATGCCCTGTTTGATGGTGACAAGGAGAAGTATGCACCCTTTGAAGACATTCTTCGTGCTGCTCAGGTAGCATTTCCAATATGCCTCCTTGAGTGCTTGCCAATTGAAAATCATCTAGTCATTCTAAATCCCTTACTTCTCTCATGTAGGAAGCGATTGTGCTTCCCCCCTGGGTTGCACTTGCTATCAGGCCAAGGCCTGGTGTCTGGGACTACATACGGGTGAATGTAAGTGAGTTGGCTGTGGAGGAAATGAGTGTTTCTGAGTACTTGGCATTCAAGGAACAGCTGGTGGATGGACAGTAAGTTCTAAGATGAATTCTTAGTAGTTCTAAACTAATCGGTACATTCTAGTTATAGAAACTTAGCCATATACTAATTCAGTACCTTCTTTTTTACACCAGCACCAACAGTAACTTTGTGCTCGAGCTTGATTTTGAGCCCTTCAATGCCTCCTTCCCTCGTCCTTCCATGTCAAAGTCCATTGGAAACGGAGTACAGTTCCTTAACCGACACCTGTCTTCCAAGTTGTTCCAGGACAAGGAGAGCCTGTACCCCCTACTGAACTTCCTCAAAGTCCATAACTACAAGGGCACGGTAAGCTTCCAAAGTTCAGAATCTGCCAAGCGCACACCTCAGGATTCATCTTGTACCAATTTTCTTAATCCCTTAGGAACTTGACATTATAAGAAAACGCCACTAAATGATGTGATCCAACTCCCTCATTTGTAAATGCTGTTTTCTGTTACAGACAATGATGTTGAACGACAGAATTCAGAGTCTTCGTGGGCTCCAATCATCCCTCAGAAAGGCAGAGGAGTATCTACTGAGTGTTCCTAAAGACACGCCCTACTCAGAGTTCAACCACAGGTGATTGCTAAATGAATTGTCCTTCCATTTTGCGCTGGTTGAAATACGGCAAATGGATGAACTGCTTACAATGTGCATCATGATCTGCATTAGGTTCCAAGAGCTTGGCTTGGAGAAGGGTTGGGGTGACACTGCAAAGCGTGTACTTGACACACTCCACTTGCTTCTTGACCTTCTTGAGGCCCCTGATCCTGCCAACTTGGAGAAGTTCCTTGGAACTATGCCGACGATGTTCAATGTTGTTATCCTGTCTCCGCATGGCTACTTTGCCCAATCCAATGTGCTTGGATACCCTGATACCGGTGGTCAGGTACAGAAACTTAATGATAATTTTCATTTTAGCTAGTATAGCTTTTAGGTTTTCTTGTTTCTGATTTGCAATGCTATTGTTTCGCAGGTTGTGTACATTTTGGATCAAGTCCGAGCTTTGGAGAATGAGATGCTTCTGAGGATTAAGCAGCAAGGCCTTGACATCACCCCTAAGATCCTCATTGTACGTTTGAGATTATGTTCCAGCTTCTGAGCCCTTCTCATTGTGTTGTGACTTGTGAGTAAATGAGTAAATGTGCCTACATGATTTATTTTGTCGCAGGTTACCAGGCTGTTGCCTGATGCTGTTGGGACTACATGCGGCCAGCGGCTGGAGAAGGTCATTGGAACTGAGCACACAGACATTATTCGTGTTCCATTTAGAAATGAGAATGGTATTCTCCGCAAGTGGATCTCGCGTTTTGATGTATGGCCATACCTGGAGACATACACTGAGGTATACGGATTATCTGACTGAATGTCCTACACAGCCCATGTTCTATTAATACTGAAGTCATGCATTCTGTGTTACAGGATGTTGCCAGTGAAATCATGAAAGAAATGCAGGCTAAGCCTGACCTTATCATTGGCAACTACAGTGATGGCAACTTAGTGGCCACTCTGCTGGCGCACAAGTTAGGAGTTACTCAGGTATGTTTGGTTGTACATGAGTATATTAAAATTCTTAAGTTAGCCAAATGCTTATGATTTCATTTTGTATATACTTGCAGTGTACCATTGCCCACGCCTTGGAGAAAACCAAATACCCCAACTCAGACATATACTTGGACAAATTTGACAGCCAGTATCACTTCTCATGCCAGTTCACAGCTGATGTTATTGCCATGAATCACACCGATTTCATCATCACCAGTACATTCCAAGAAATCGCTGGAAGGTAAATTTTGTATGTTAACAGTAGACCATCCCTGTGTTGTGGCAGTAACTAAACAAAGAGTATCTAATGTTTGCTGTGTTGTTTCTGCAGCAAGGACAGTGTGGGGCAATATGAGTCTCACATTGCGTTCACCCTTCCTGGGCTCTACCGTGTTGTTCATGGCATTGATGTTTTTGATCCCAAGTTCAACATTGTCTCTCCTGGAGCAGACATGAGTGTTTACTACCCGTACACTGAAACTGACAAGAGACTCACTGCCTTCTACCCTGAAATTGAGGAGCTAATTTACAGCGAAGTTGAAAACTCTGAGCACAAGTGAGTATTGAGCTGATGACATGTCTCATTGTACTCAATCAGCTTGGAAATATTTCAACACTCATCTGCATGTCTGACCTAGGTCTTTCTACCTATTAAGATACGCAGAGCTGTTATTCCCATTGACAATAATTAAGCTTGTCATCTGAACACCTGATGTTTAAGTGCTTCTTTCAAATGCTCTGCAGGTTTGTGTTGAAGGACAAGAACAAGCCGATCATCTTCTCAATGGCTCGTCTTGACCGTGTGAAGAACATGACAGGCTTGGTTGAGATGTATGGTAAGAATGCACGCCTGAGGGAATTAGCAAACCTTGTGATTGTTGCTGGTGACCATGGCAAGGAGTCCAAGGACAGGGAGGAGCAGGCAGAGTTCAAGAAGATGTACAGTCTCATTGAGGAGTACAACTTGGAGGGCCATATCCGGTGGATCTCGGCTCAGATGAACCGTGTCCGCAATGGGGAGTTGTACCGCTACATTTGTGACACAAAGGGAGCATTTGTGCAGGTATATATACGCACTTAATCTAAGTGATTTCCAAGTTCCAACGTCCAACAATAGCGCAATCAACTTTCAGACAAGAACAGCCACATAGCTTGTGCAGGACTAAATTCTTGTATCACACCATTTCTTTTTTTTGTAGCCTGCATTCTATGAAGCATTTGGCCTGACTGTCATTGAGTCCATGACATGCGGTTTGCCGACAATTGCGACATGCCATGGTGGCCCTGCTGAAATCATTGTGGACGGGGTGTCTGGTTTGCACATTGATCCTTACCACAGTGACAAGGCTGCAGATATCTTGGTCAACTTCTTTGAGAAGTGCAAGGAGGATCCAACCTACTGGGAGAAGATGTCACAAGGAGGCCTGCAGAGAATCTATGAGAAGTACACAATTTTCTCTCCTGCAATATACTAACATTTATAAATGGACATATACTGAAGAAATTCTCGTTTTAATTGAAAGCCGCATCATATGCTTGTCTAGTGCTCATATTCAGATACTATATAGAATGATATATGCTTGTTCAGTGATGTGAACACTCAAATATTCCATGATGCCAACACTCAGATATTTGTGTGGCTCATCACTAGCTACGTGCAAATCCTGATACTATAAGCTTTGGACAGGTACACCTGGAAGCTGTACTCTGAGAGGCTGATGACCCTGACTGGTGTATACGGATTCTGGAAGTATGTGAGCAACCTTGAGAGGCGTGAAACTCGCCGCTACCTTGAGATGTTCTACGCTCTGAAATACCGTAGCCTGGTAAGTTGTTTCTGTTAAAGAGCATATGTATAGCAATGGATGTTCATTCCAGCAATCTTAAATAATCGGATTAACTAATACATCTCTTTCTTGAATCCAGGCGAGTGCGGTTCCACTGTCCTTCGATTAGTGTTGGAAGGAAGAACCTCAGGTGGGAGAACTATCGACTGCATTACGATTGTTCACCGCAGTTTGCATTTTGTCAGTCATGTCTTTCATGGATGTGTACTTGATCCCTAAGCACTTGGTACTTTTTTTTGTGAGGTTTTGGGCAGCACTTTTGCTGGTATCTGCCAGGCTACTAGCTGCATTTGTTGCCTCAAATAAAACGCCCATTTGTGGTATTTATCTTCCAGAATTCAATGCAATGTTTTGTTGCCTCAGTCTTCACTCAATGATCTTGATATTTTCTTCTGGTATATGTTTCAACCTGGTTACCTTATGGTTGTGTTTTTGTTATGAAAGTTGCTGTCATAGACATGATCGTTTAACAGAAACTGCCAGTGCATGTAAAGTGAAATTCAAAGATCAAAGAACACACGTCAGGCAGTTAATCCACTAGCTTAGCGACATGGTAGGACAGCTTCAGGACAAACTTGGTCTGAAGTTTACTGCAGCTCTTGGCTCAGTACAAGGCTATAAGCCTTTGCACAGTAGTAGCACCAACTGAATTGAAGATGCCACTCGCTCTTCTTTATATATGAGGGAAGAGATCAGAGACTTCAAGATTTCAGAGAAACCAGCTTATTTCATGGGGAGGAAGGAGTTTAAGAGAGCACAAGGGTACATATAAACATAGAGTAGATTAGTACTGCACAAGTTAACCTCATGTTTATTTGGGAGCATAAATGTAGCCTAATGGCCACTGCATAGTGAAGCACACTGTGGGAGTAGGATTGGGAGGTATCAGAAATGAAGGCACATCGGTGGCATGATGGGTGTACGGGATTCTGCATCAACATTAATATCTCATTTGCCCTCTTGTCTACCATGTCAGTTTGAGACCTCGCTATAATTATTCTAGGATTTCCAAGTGGACTTTGGTAGCCTCCTCTTCCTTAGATCACTTGGCATGCAATTTCTTGCTGTTATTTCATACTTTTCTCATGCGCACAGCTGCACCTTCTTGGCATATAGTTGATGCACATTTGGATGATTTTGGATTTTGGTAGAAGGAAATGGTCGGATAGGAGGCACTTGGTTACTAGCTGTAACTGTGGCAATACCACTATGCAAACCTCCATTTCCATATTAAGTGTGTAAGCACCTAGCTAAGCGGTAGCAGGACTGTCAGGTAGATAAGGTTGGTCCTTAGTGGTGCCAAGGAATTACTTGAGAAGGTTGGAACCTATGACATCAACTCTAACAAAATTTTAAATGTGTATGAGTGCACACAAAATTACAAGTCGTTATAAAGGTTGTAAGACACCCAAAAGCTGTTTAATTGCCCCTCTAGCTCCACACCGAAGCCTGACAAAATGACTACATAATAATAGCATTATCGTGCTCTAAACACGTAGCAAATAGCATGAAGTCAAACATAGCAATGTAACCGGTTTTCTTCAAAGGTAAAACTGAAAAGTGATGAAGACAACTCTAATAAGCCACTCATAACGTTGTAACCCACCATTAATTAGCATCACATGACATATGCTCTCTCTGTCTCTAACGAAAAAGGTTAGTTCCCAATGATTACGACAAACATTTGCATAGACACAAGTGTGATGGTTGCATGCAGGAGGTGTCGGATTTGGAGAAGAACGACTCAGATCAAATGCTGAAGATCCACATTGACTATTAACCAGCCATTTAGGTACGAGTTGAGAACATGTCTGCCATTCACATTGTTGCGGCCTTTGCTTGATTTTAGCATCTTCTCAAATCAATGACATTACTCTTCTTACTTAATGTTGGAGGAAAGAAAGGATATTCTGCAAGCACATCTCAAATATATGAACTCACTTGAGATAAAGATATATAACAATAGTGCAATAGCATCTGTGCAAGCTATTTAGAAGTTTCTCAGGTCATCAGGCCTGGCAACTAATGTACGGTAGTGTTTTAGCACATTTCACTTTCAGGGGTAGGAATGGGCGACGTTGGGGAATGCATCAATACCTCTCTCATCTAGCACGTACCGCTCCAACTTCTCCAGCTGTAGATGGTTCGCTCTTCCGCTATTCACTTTGGATGTTGTTTCATGGCCATGTTCCGTTTGGGGATCTCATCTACATGTGATCAGTTGGTATCAAAATATTGCATTTTGGGAACTACTGCGCCTAAAGTTCAGCCAGCTAAAAGGCACAATGTTGTGGAACTTTGCAGCATGGCATTACAAGACTGAAGTTGAAGTCAATAGTATCGTCGCTCCTTACTAGATTCATAAGCTGTCTCAAATAAACTGCAATTCGTAGTGTTATCTTTAAGGTTGCAATGTAAAATTCAGACTGTTACTGTCTTTGATAATTCATCAACGAAGGTTGGACCAAAGTCATTAAAATGAAACATGTGTGTATCTTGTTATTATATCTCGATCATCGATCCACAATCATCATCAATCAAACTTCGATCAATTTTATCAAAAGGTTCAACAACAAAAAAACCCAATATATTTGCAAGGCCGCCATCTTAAATCACATCTCAGTTGGGGAAGCGTTAGGAAATATATGTTCATTCATACTATCCTGTGGATGCTCCACCGGCCGGTTGAGCCTGCTTTTTCTTCCACCTAAGTTGTCATGTAACTTCACACCGGGATTGCATACTCTTATTTTCAACGATTAGTGAACCGTCGATCTTAGAAATTTGCATAATAGATAGGGAATATCTCGAGTAGACGAATTAAAAGAATACATAGATGGGTTTTAGATAGTTTCAGACATCTCTCAGGATAATAATACTACGTCTTGTTTATTTCTAGAGCAATTTTACGGTGGTCTCACAGAGACGTGGGTCATCTATTTTTTAGATCGGATGGTTCAAATTAATTAGAGTATTGTTTATTGTCTAAAGGTAGTATGAGTAGTATATTAGAAGAGTATACGTAGTATAAGGGTATTTCTGGAAAAAAAGAAATGGCATGTTAGTTATATGGTGTAAATGTATATGTTCAATGTTTAGTCTGGCCGAATGTTATATGGTACCAGTCCGGCCCATCCATTCGACGGCGACTAGGGTTGCTTGAGGTCGGCCCATCCACGGTGAGTTACGGTGATGACGACTGGCGATGGCATCTCGATTCGCGGGGGAAGGCGCGGCGCCAGTAGCCGCCTGGCGTCAGGAGCGGGTGAAGCCGGTGGCAGAGAGGCGGAGGCGGTGAGGTTCCTCGATTCACGATGGCGGCGGCTTGATTCACGGCTGTGGTGGCTCGACCCGCGGCGGCGGCGGC
Source organism: Phragmites australis (assembly GCF_958298935.1). Lineage (NCBI taxonomy): Eukaryota > Viridiplantae > Streptophyta > Magnoliopsida > Poales > Poaceae > Phragmites > Phragmites australis. The sequence goes on along the minus strand of NC_084928.1, from coordinate 5,407,928 downwards.
GCGGCGGCTCGAGGCTGCTCGATTACTGGCGGCGGCGGCGGCAGGTCGATTCACGGCGGCGGCAACTCTATTCGCGACAGTAGGTGCTCGACTCGCGGACACCGCACATGTTCTGCAAGACGCTGACGGGCTCCGACACCAGCACGCACGGCGGCTTCTCCGTGCGGTGCCGTGCCGTCGAGGACTGCTTCCCAGCGCTGGTACATCCATTAACGTTGACGAGGTCCCATCTCATGGTGATTAGGATTTAGTAGGTTGCTTGGTTACTGACTCTGATTGGTTTGGCGCGTTCAGAACTACAGCCTGCAGAGGCTGTGTCAGGAGCTCGTTGCCGAAGATTTGCACAGCACGGAGTGGAAGTTCCGACATATCTATCGACGTACGGCAAGAGAGTTTCTTCATTAGTATATGAGCTGCACATTATCTTGTGTCTCCATACATGCAAGTTTGACTATGGCACGTGATCATCAGAAATGATGACACAGTGTTCATTTGAGGTTGCCATTTAGATTTCAAGGTGTTTTTTGGTTTTTATGTTTCAAAATGTTGATAAGTAATGATGTTATTAATGCCAAATAATATGGATTCCTTTTGTTCTACTTCTTAGTTCTTTTGTGTGCGAGGATTTAAATGTGTTCATAGTTAGAAGTGTGAACATAATTTTAGATATACTTTTTCCTATGCATCTCTCTTCTTGTTGGAGCATGTCGTGATCCCAGTTCCTGAATTTAACAAATGACTTGAACTCACAGGTTAAGTCAAATGAACTCGTTATACCCTATTGGAAGTTCATGAGAAGCTTGAACCAACCATTTTCAGTTGGAATGGGATGCAGAATGAGATATGAAAGTGAAGATGCTTATAAAAGAAGGTTACTATGGTGCAATAGTTATATTTATCTTTTGTGAATGGGTTTGCCGTGCAATAAGGTCATTGTGATTTCTCTCATAATAGTGCGTTCGAAATCATTTTGTCAGGTGCACTGGGATAATAATTGGAAGCAGAGAGGCAGACCCCATGTGGCATGGTTCAAAATGGGAATGTTTTGTGGTATGTTATCTTCTATCTTGATTTGTACATAAGACGAATGCCAATATTAGCTTTCAGTTTTAGCATTGTTTCTATGAATTTTTAATAACATGATTGCACGTAGAGTTAATGTCTGCGTCAAGTTGTACTAGGTTGACATCCTTCCTTACATGGTGGCTATTCTAAATCCCGAACTAATTTAAAGAAACAAATACATTACTATATTCACTCCTTGTGCTAAGCTTGAAATAATCGATGTAATTTCCGTTGTTCATCTTTTTCTTTGGTTTTTATGCTATTAATCAAGTTGTGTCCATCTAGTTCATCTGAAACTGATCTGCAATTAATTATTTTTGCTGAACATCGTGTCTTTTCTTAGTTGAAATTCGTGATTCTACTTGGTTGAGTGCTAATCACAATACCTGATTGAATAAAAACTGTAGAAGCACGTAAAAGTCAATGTCAACATGAAGCTATAGAGTAGGTGTAATTCCATCAGAATCAATGTCAACATGTTGGTCCTCTCCTAGGTTGTCAGGCCGAGCGTCGTCTTCCTTAGATCTAGAACCAGAACTTTCCTTGATCTTGTTGAGGTGAGAGTTGACCAAAATGACCGCTAGCTTAAGTCTGAAATGGTCTATGTCTTGCTGTGAAGGTTAGATAAGAATAAATTTTCAGGAGAAATCATTTGGCATGCTAGAAAATTATGGGTAATAAACTAAACATAGAGGAATACCTGTGCAAATTTGGGGCGTAGCGCAAATCCTGTCCAGCATTCCATAAATTTGAGCGTGAATAGCCCGCATGAGCCTCTATATCATTGCGAAACAGTTAGCGGGACTTTTAGTAAGTAACGGGATGTTATAATTTATGAAGCGAGGTTGTCTAATGTACGTGTCTTTCTGGATTGCCGACTTGACTTCTTTTGACCATGGCCAAGTTGTGACCCTATAGTCTTTCCACTTAGTTTCTTGCGGGCCCATATCATGTGCTGCCATGTCTAAATAATGCTCCAGACCGCGGATCTGGTCAGTTGCAAATACGAAGTATGAGGGGAGTGGCGTAATTCCATCAAGGGCAAAGGATGGGTGAAGAAGTTGTAGTAACTCACCGTTTGTTTCAGTTCCAGTCGATCATTGTTGCTAGGCCCCAATGAGTCCAATATCTGAATGGTACGTAGCCTGGCGTTGATAATGCACAAGTACCAATGGGTATGGGGGATATTGATTGGGAAAAAGAGCTGTAGTCCACCTTTTTTGAACACAACAAGTAGGAATGGTGTCCAGACCCACAGAACGCATAACAGCAAATATGTGTGGGCATGGAATGGCTTCGCACTCTATCATCCGGCAAGGGCACCTAGCTGTCATCATCATTGAGCCATCAAAAGTACAACTGACATCAAAGTGGTTCTCACTGTTACCTATGGATGCGACTTGATAACTCACAACTCCGTCTACCATCGTCACCTTTTTAACCTCCCATTCAGGTAGCTTCCTAATCTGCACCCTAACCTTCCTGAACATTGTCGGCGTGTAGATACGAGCAGCCCTTTTCTCATATATGTCCGCAGTTATCCTAGTGAATGGGATGGACAACGAAGCTTTCGCATCACCGTGGTTCTTCTCCATGACATCCATTATCTGACAGGTACGAAGGCCGCCGATTCCCAGCTCAATGTCCTCTGCTTTCTGTGCTTCACTTAGGCACCGATGAGACCGCAACACAAAAGCCTCACCAGGCTTAGCAAGTGCATGAGAATGTGAATCCTTAAAATCCGTAATGAACCACATGCCACTCTCTTCATTTAGCTGAATGTCAAGCCTAGCCTCGCATCCACAACGGGTGAGCGCCCGTGGCTCCCTTACTTGAACAGACTTTTCAAAGTGTTCAGTGGACCTGTATCCTTCACACGAGCACAATAATCTCCTCCATATCACCTTGACTCCTTTCTTCCTCGTCTTGCCCCTTCTAACACCAAACCCTTTCACTTTTGCATATGAATTATAAAACTCATAGCCATCCTCCTCGCTGCTAAAAGTTTTGTTTACCACCATGCTATATTCTTCCACTTCCTCCAGGCTAACGTGCTCTTTGCCACCCATTACGCCGCACTGTTATTTAGTAAAAAATGCAAGCAGATTATTAGTCGCTCAACACAAGATTTTAAGAAGTAAACAGATCCCAGCTCGATGCAAATCACTATTATCAATGTTAGAAAATACTACTGATCTCAGGAACAATCTACTCCTAACACTTTAATAAGGAAACCTTTGGTATATTTGAAACTCAATGTGAACTGCTAGGTACAATCATAGGACACTAACTGTTTCAACACATCTTTTCTTTTTTTGAACCAAGTTAACACCACATCTTAATGCCAAGTAAAAGACAAATTTGACAGTTAACCGTCACTGAAAATTAGTGCCATGTTCTCTACATTTGCTCATATATAAATGGTACGAATGAGCTCGTCAACTATCTAACGGCTGTTTATCTCAACATCCAAAGATTTAACCTAGGGACATCCAGACCCCAGTGACATGCTACGTTGGAGCTGCTTACTTCCCTAAATCATTGCCACATCATGTCCCGTTACGATCGAGCAAGCAAAGAATAATGCCACCGGCAGTGCCCACCAAAGAGAAAGAAACGAGCTTTGCGATCTACCACTTCTCACTCCACCTGAACTGCACTTTTCAGTTTTGTTCCGCCACAAACAAACCAACAGATTGCAAAAGCCCTGCATTTTCATGGCAACAAGCGCTGGGAAACAAATGGAGCCTGATGTCAAATAAGCTGGAGATCGGGCAACACCGTAGGATTGATCAGTCTTCGACAAACAAAACCCTCCTCTGGTTCCTTCCAGCGGAAGATTCCTCTTGTACCCCAACAGATTGCAAGAAAAACATTCATTTTTAGGGCAAGAAACGCTGGGGAATCGCACCACGGCTCCACTATGGGGCGCTCCACCGGCTCAATCTCCGGCCGCCGTCTGCCGACAAAAATCATCTCTCCACACGCGAGCTCAAGTGTTGGATCGGTCTCCTCCAAAATCCCTCATCAAAGGACCATACCAAAAAACCACTTCTCCTTGATCAATCCGAAACTAAGAAAGGGGGTAAAATGCTCAACGGCAAACCCCCAATCCTTTTATCAAACCCGCACGGAAGGAAGGAAAAAAAGAAACCTGCAAGTGAGCCCAACTTGGTAGCCATCGGTGAAGACGTCGCGGTAGACGATGCCGCCGCCCCTTTCACGTGCCGCCACCTTCTATCGCGCCCGCTGCGCAGATGTTGTAGCAGCCCTCGCCGACGACGTGCAAGCGCGCGCCGCCGCCCTCTCCCGCGCCACCACCTTCTCTCGCGAGCGCCGCCGCAGAAGCCGTAGCCGCCCTCTCCCGCGCCGCCACCTTCTCTCGCGAGCGCCGACGCAGAAGCCGTAGCCGCCCTCTCCCGCGCCGCCACCTTCTCTCGCGAGCGCCGTCGCAGAAGCCGTAGCCGCTCTCGCTGATGTCTGCGTGCCGCTGCCTTCTCTCGCGAGATCTGCGTGATCCGATTATCGGTTGAACGAACCAATTATTCCATCATCAGGTAAAAGAAAAAAGACTACAATACCCTTCGATGGCATGGTGGGTAAATATTAAAATTATTATCGTAATTACTAAAATATCCAATCATCTGGACGGTCAGATTACATTTATACTACTTCCTACCTACAGGTAGTATGGACCACCGTAAAAGAGCTCTATTTTTATTGATCTCTTGAGTTGTTATAATAGAGAGGGTGGCTAGTCTAAATAGATCTAATATAGCTGAACGGCTTCATGTGCCTTGTAGCCTTCTGTTGCTGATTGGCTCCTAATGACTTGTTGAGACTTTTTTTTTAAGATCCTCATGCTCTGTATATATAAGGGGATGTGTTAAAATGTTGGTAGTTAGCGGCCGGCGGGCATTTATGAATTACAGGTAAACTCGCCTTCCACTAATGAGTAATGACCCATCAGCCAGATGGCTTCGAACTTCTGATCAACAATATTGACATATTTGTGATCTGCATTTTTTTCAGAACTGTATTTGTGATCTCCATGAGATGGGGTACCAGGTAAATTGGGGTAAATATCACCACAGTTAGGTTAGTTTCTATTTTCATGAAAAATAATGTGAAAACTGAAAAAGAAATCCATAGTAAAAGGATAGTAAAATGATATGAACACGTTAAATGGCTTACAACTCTGTAGCTCGGAATAAGTCGGTCGTTTAAAGCATCATAAAATACTACCAATATCTCAGCACGACGTAGTATGAATACCTAGTGGATATTGTAGGACTCTGGGACTGGGAGACATCGAGAAAGATAGCGACACCAAATTCTTCAAAGTCACTTGTTGTTCCTAGCCTTGACGGACTCATTCAGTCATTTGAATGTTGCATGCAGTACGTTGTTGCTATCCCATATAATTACTGTATGCAGTGCTTAGTTCTTGGATAAGTCAGTAGTATCGCTGTTATTAATTACTCAAATATTAAGCTATCGATATTTTCAGTTGAAACTTTTTCGGTGAGCTCATTCTTGAAATTACTTATTTGAAATGAGGTTTTTTTTATTGTCATTGACCTCATTCTTTACCCATCAAATTTGTGCTGGACTTCCCAAGTTCAGAGCCAGGTAGGCGTTAATTGTCATTTCGAATGGGCCATTAATAACTTAAGTGCCAATTCGATCTAAAACAAAGCACGACATTCCATTTCCATAGCAGTTGGTTGATCATGTAATCGTGGTTGTGGGTTTATGGCTGCCATGTGCGTAGGCTGCACACGCCAGGCCGTCAGGATACTTAGATTACCTATCACTATAATAGAATTGGTCATCCACGTTGAGTATTCAGTGCTGGAGCCGACTTTAATAAAGTATTAATGTCAATTCGTAACATTTTATGCTCGATTAATGATTAAGTTAGATTAAATCGATACTGATACTTAGTATCAGTGTCTACTCTTAACAAACTAACACTACTATTTTTACTGTCAGTTATTAATATGAATCAGCAGTGAATCTTGAACGAACCCGAATTTTTGATAAATCCTAGTTTTGGCTCGTGGGCTTATGTCTGGCTCATTCTCTCTCTCAGCCACTCGTTCTCTATCTTATCTCTTCGCCACAACAACCTCTCTCTTATTTCTTCGCCTTTCTCTCTCAGCACTGGAGCTCCATCCCCAAATCTCCCATCTCTCGGTGTTGGACCTTGAGCTCTCTCCCCCACCCACTGCCCGACCTCCTGCCCACCCTAATGCTCCACCTCCCTCCCCTGTTGGCCCCAACGCCTGAGCTCCATCTCCTTTCCCCTTTCCTTGCCACCGCTCGTCAACACGCCAGAGCCAACGCAGTGGTTGAGGGTGGGACGCCGGGCTGCCTCGCGCGCCGTACCTACCCTTCGCCACCTGCACGCTGGCCGCGGTCAAGGCGATGGCCGCGCAGGTCGTCATCGCCGAGCTGGGCTTCGCCGCATGCGTTGACACCATCGTGGGCAAAGCGTTCGTGCGCAGCGTGTCCAGCGACGAGCGGAAGTGGGTAAGCATCAGACACGAGATGCTCGTGAACTCGAGCCTGATCATCCTCAACGAGCCCACATCGGGGCTCTACTCAACCGCCGTTGTGCGCCTCGTAGCCACACTCTTGGCGCTAGCCCGCAAGGGCCGCACAGTGGTGCTGTCCGTACACCATCCGTCCTCTCGCGTGTACTGCATGTTCGACTCTGTGCTGCTACTTGCCGAGGGCAGTTGCCTCTACTACAGCGCCGGCTGTGACGCCATGGACTACTTCATGTTCTGTGGCCGCGACGCCAGACTACTTTGTGCATGGCAGATCAAGGTCGAGCCGAGCAGGGGGAGCAGGCACGGGGCCTAGGGGGTGCGATGGTTGCGGCAGTCTGAGCCGACTCATTTATTCTTTTCTGCCGAGAATCTTTTCAGTACCGTCTTGTAATCATAGACCAACATTAAGCTTCTAGGAAATTTTTTTTAGTGTCGATTGATAACTATAGACCGATACTGATACTTATTATCAATGTCGGTTCATAAATCGGTACTAAAAATTATAAACTATTAGTGCCGGGTAATCAGTATCAGTTTAAAAATCGTCACTGATAGTATTTTTTAACCGATAATGATGATTATTTTTATAGTAGTGAATTTGGTAGGACCACGCCAGGCTTCAGGATGCAGCTGAGCTAGTGACGCTATTGGCTCATTATACTGAGTGCTGATGCTGACCACGTTACTGAGTGCTGATGCTGACCACGTTGCTGTTGCCTATAAAGACGCTACACACTCTTGTATAAAAGTGGAAGTAGAGAAGAGGAGGGATACTTGGATATTTTAACACATTGTAGAAGGGAAAGGAACACTGAGGGGAGGAAGAAGGAAAAGATCGTGCAGAAATTTCTAGCTCTTTTAGGATGCCCTGATCAAATGATTTATTTTAGTCCAATGGCGTAGAATGGCTAAGATTTTCATCTACTCCACCTGTTAAAAGAAGGGAGTATAGAATTCGCCAAGGGGCAAGATGGTAAAATCTCGCATGCATATAGAAGGTAAAGCACGGGAAATCGAACAATTTATTCCGTCCCTAATCCAATTTTGGCCGCAACATCCGGCTTTCTGGTGAGTACCGGAGGCGACGTGAACACCTATACAAATCTGGAGAGAACGATGTAGTTGCATTAGTGTTAACAACTATGGCATCATACCAACAAAAGCATGGAGAGGAGAGGATCAGGCAGCAATGACAAGGTTGCAAATTAGCCAAGGGACTCGCGGTACCATGTCTCATATCCGGGAAAAAGAAATAAATATGATACTCATGCAAAAAGATCGGTTGCATGCATCTATCCCATCCACTCCTACGCTGCCGGGCATAAATTTTATAGGACTCTGTCCTACGAAAGACTCTCTTCTGTAATAACATATATCCACTCCCTCTCTCCTTTTCAGCCTAATCATTGGATCACGAGATGGATAACGTGGATGAGATCTTACGAGGATCTTTAAAATTTGCTTCCGCAGACTACTGGCTACTCACGCCACCGCTGTGCTAATCAGCATGTTGTGCTGTCGTCCAGCTCTTTGGTCCGCTGCGCCGTCACTAGCTCAGATGCAGGTCACGTTAGGAATGAGATGTTGCGTTTGATGAGTTTTTTTCCTTCAATGAAAAAAATCTAAGATAACCCTGGGAAACCGACGGCCTGATCCAATTTATACTCCCACACCCCTCTTCAATGAGATGTCACTAGGTTTGATTTGCTAAAAGAGCAAATTGCCCGTCAGACTTAAGGTGGAATTACCCACCACTACCCCTCCTTTACCTCGGTACCCACACGCCCTTGGAAGCCCCCTCCTCTCGAACAGATCTCGCTCTAGCCTTCCCAGTTCCCACGCGCCAAACCTAGTGTTGCCGCAATGGAGGATTACGACGCCACTGATGAGCTCAACGTTGCCCTCTCCTACTGGGATGACCTGCCAGCATCTCTCTCGCTCATAGCATCTTGCGGCGCAAAGGGCACTGCGGCAGCGCGCAACTCATTCCCTAGCGACGGCGCAACGAGCTACTTCCCTAGCGACATCAGCTCTCCCTCGACCGGAGCAAATCGTAGCACAGTACCCAGGGGCGGCGCCGTCCTCATTCCCCAGTGATGGCGCAAGCTTCTTCGCAGGTGGCCAGCGGCCTACTTCTCCGATGAGGCGCAACAACGATCCCCGGTGCTCTTGCACGGCCTGATGTCCCCGGTGCGTCAGCTAGCCTCAGCCCTCCCGCGTGGCATTGCTCCCCTTCCAGGCACGACGATCGGTGTAGATACTCTCCCAGGTGCGGTAAGCTCAATGATTCAATGAAAGGCTTGATCTTTTTCAGTTAATTGAGCTTCTTTAGGTGGAATTGAGCTGAATTAGTGGTAAAAGTTTGGTATTTCTCACTGGTGGTGAATGCTTCAATTGATTAACAAGGAATGGAGGTGAATGCTTCAATTAAAGACTATGTGACTATACTGTACTCCTATAGTGTTGATTCATTTTAGGTTTCATTTTTTTGTCTAATAGTTCAGAAGTGTTCTTGTGTCTATGCCATCCCTAGTGTTGTTTGTTATTACAAAAGTTTTAGCTCTGCTTTATGAAAAATGTGGATACCAAAAATATTCTTATTGTGCTCTCATATATTGAAGTAGGCCGAGTGCTATTTTCATTTAGGAATTAATTTATGGCAACAGATCTATGATAGCATGAACACATATATCTCAGATTTTGGTATTGGAAAATCTCAGCAACCATTACCTCTATTATTTTTATACCGAATAGATGTATGTGTTTGACAAAGCTGATTGAAATACCTTCAACAATATAGCGTTCTATAAAATATTTGTTGAGAAAATAAGAGCTGGTAATAGGTCTATTAGAGTTATGACTACTAGAGGCTACAAGAACATAGCTTAGAAGCATTTGAGGTTGACATTATGTGTAACCTATTGCTAGTTTGTTTGTAGATGAACACATATGGAAGTGATGATGAGGATGAAACATTTGAGGTTGCATGCAACCAACTTAATGTGCTTGAACAATATGAAGCAATATCATGTGCATTTGGTATGTACAATGCTAACACTTTTTTGAACAAGTCTAAGAGAAGAGAACTTATTGTATCCAGTCATGAATGGGTTATGAATACCCTTAATGTCCCATCATCTTGCTTTGACTTGTTTAGAATGAGTAGACCACTTTTTGATAGGCTACATAACTTGTTGGTGTACTCTTATAGCTTGGAGTCAACTTGCAAGATGAGCTCTATTGAAGCTTTAGGTATATTTTGATGGACTATTGGTGCTCTTTAGTCATTTAAGCAAATTGCAAACCAGTTTGAGAGGTCAAAAGAAACAATTAGTAGGAAATTCAACAAAGTGTTAGATATTATATATCTCCTCTCAAAAGATCTTGTCAAACCAAGCGATCCAGAATTTACGACGGTGCATCCAAGACTTCAAGTGCTCGTTTTGCACCACATTTTAATAACTATATAGGTGCAATAGATGGTATTCATATTCCTGTCATTGTGCCTTTGGCAAAGTTGGTTCAACATGTGGGATGCCATGGATATTCCACTCAAAATGTGTTGGCCATATGTGACTTTGACATGTGGTTCACTTTCGTTGTTGCGGGATGGCCTGGGTCGGTTCATGACATGAGGGTGCTCAATGATGCTTTAAGTTTCCATTTCCTCCACATGGTATAGTTACATATTCCCTTGATGTTATCTCACTTATTCCAATATCGAACTATTTCTCATGTTGTACGTTGTTTTCCTAGGAAAATTTTATCTTATTGATTCAGCCTATCCTAATCAAGTGGGTTTTCTAGCTCCATACAAAAGGACGAAGTACCATTTACCAGAGTTTCGATAAGGCCCACGTCCTAGTTGCAAGAAGGAGGTATTCAACCATTTGTATTCATCTCTTCGCAATGTGATTGAGCGTTCATTTGATGTTTTGAAGATGAAGTGATAAATTTTATTAGACTTACCAAGTTATCCTATGCTAAAACAAACAAGAATAATACTAGCATGTATGACTTTTCATAACTTCATTCAAGATAGTGCTATGAGTGATGAAGATTTCAACATGTGTGATCAATATAAAAACTACATGTCAATACCCAAAGCATCTTCATCTCAAGGGAGTGGTGGCAATGGTGAATTAGGAGATGAAGAGGGAGATATGAATGCCTTCCGTGATAACCTTACTAATGTTTTGTTTGCTATGAGAGAATAGATTATTTATGGGAGAATATTTGTATGGACGAAAATTCAAGTTTGTATGAATGATGTATATTTTGCTATTTGGTTATGCATTATTCGTATTTTAGAAATATGCTACAAATTCAATCGAATGAGAAATGTGTTACAAAATGGTAAACATGGCACCTAAAAAATTAAGGGCATTACAGACATTTGACATGCACAAACAACAATCCAACCCAGCCAGAATCCAGGTAAACAAACAAGCATAAGCTTTTGGATCCTCAACTTTCTACAATTCAACTTTCTATAATTCAGAATATGCAAGCTGTTTTTCAAAATCCACAGCTGAAACAAACAGGGTGTAACCCTGTCGGTTAAAAGAAAAAACCAAACTATGCTGATACATCGAGAAGGCTAGTTATCAGAGGTTATCATAAATCTATTGGCCAGTGAATTTGAATCTTTGAATGAAATTTGATTGAAATTTGGCAAACACTCCAAATTTGACCAAAACTTGAACTGGCTATCGGTAGATTTAGCTTACCAGATGTCCCAAATATGGCTAAAAACCTTCGACAACTATCGTCCGATAGAAATTTCAGTGACTAGTTCTTCATGTAATTGTACTGGCATGCAATACTAATTTGGATAAGTCCATGTAAATGCAAACTACTCCATTCGGGAAATGTTTAAGGCTTTAGATGATATCTCATATTTTTCGGTGCTTCTACACACCTATCAAACTCTTGTCCACGTAGATGGCTTGATGTGCAACCGACACTTGGTGTTAGTGGTGCCGAAAGTTACTTTGAGAAGGATGCGCTGTAACAAAATTTCAAATATGGACATGACATCCAGTGATCCAGAATCTTCTTACACCTAACAACTCCAAAATGAAGCTCTTTTGGCACCCTTGTCCAGTTCTGTTCTTGCATGCATAATCTCCAAATTTTCAAATTTTGATTTTTTTTTTCCCTCTTGAACGTGGGTCAAAGTGAGAATTTGAACAATGCACTATAAATTGCTCGTAAGTCATATCACTCGCCACAATTTTTTTTGTTTCAACTAACATCACCGCAAGTGCACCTACTTTGCAGCAAGAGAGGTCGAGCATACCAATCTCCTATAAAGTTCAACAAACATGGCACATACCTAAAGTGACTACAGTCTGTTAACTGCATGCCAACCAGTTTAACCAACTTCTACACTTTTATGTTTAATTTAATCCTTATACTACCTCCATTCTAAAATAGATGTTGTTTTAAGAAGTTAGTTTTATTCTTAAGTACATGATGTTTTAGGTTTACGAGGTGGCATTTCCCTAAAGAGCCCCTATTAAAAGCCATTGGAAGTTAGAGTTGAGAGTTAATGAGTGTGGTGGATTGGGTTCTAATTAATTAGAAGTTGGAGTTGATAGTGAATGAGTGTAGTGAAATGGATGCTAATTAATTAGAAGTGTTGGAAGTGTGAGCAATCAAGAGGGAGATATGTCAAAGGTGGAAGAATTGATGTCATCTTGTTCTACGTGTTGGAAGCTAAAACGACATCCTTTTAAGAATGGAGGTAGTATAAATCATGAACAATAACTGATAAACTAGCTTGATAATAGCAGGGGTACACATATATCTCTCTAATATACTTGATGATAGAAACAATAAGCATCATAGTATCTACATGCAATATCTAGAAAAACAAATTACATCTAGCTATCCAACATCACCATTTGCCAATATGTGAAAAGAGAGAAGCATGTATCACTTTAGACCCTAAACTATGCTTAAATTTTCCTATGGTATCATATTAGGGAACAAACCATCATAGCTATCATATATATGTAGACTTAGAAGTGACACAAGAAAAAAAACCTGCTATCAACACTGTGCACTTTTTTTTTATTATCCCAATGAATTCATAATCCAATGATTAAAAAAGGAAGGCACAAATTGATGATATTGATGAAAAACAGCCACATTATCCTAGCCCACCCTTTATCTCATCATTATAAGCCAACAACATAATCACTATCTATCACTGGAAATGGACAAAAACAACAAAGTAGCAAAATAATTTATTTGCCAATATGTGACCTTATATTAGCAGCCATTAATGTAGCAAAGTATTGCCTTAGATAGGTTACACTAAGACCCCTTGATGGTAACATTGGCGCAAGTACCTAAAGCAAGGAGGAAAAGAAACTGAAAGTAAAAAAGGGTCTCAGCTCAGGAGTGCAAGTCATAACAGCAACAACACATGGACTGTCACAATTACACATCTTGTTGTTCCACACCTCATAGAATATGAGAGAGATTAAATAAGAAGATGTGTAATTGTGATAGTCACACTACTACCCTCAACCATATAAGTGTATAATCATTACATGCCCATGTGAGGTACTAAGGGAACTGTCTTGTAGTAGAAATTTTTCAAAGCTCCAAGCAATTGCACAAAGAAAGTCTCTTCCTCTTTATAATTTGGTAGTTTATTTAGGACAGAGCAAGGAGAAACCACTGATAGCTTTGCCCTACTTTAATTTGGTAGTTCTAATGGTAAACATGTTTGGACAAGATAAAACCTGTAGTGAGAACTATAGTGCCAAGACTAGGGATGACAATTTAACTCAAACAGTGGGTATATACCCTAATAGGGTCGGGTATGGTTCGAATTTAGTACCTGTGGGTACATTTGTGGGCGAAAAACACTACTTGATGGGTATACGGGTGGGTAAGGCATATTCGTACCCGTGACACCCGTTTACCTTTATATTATCTCTAACAAGCGGGCCTAATCCTCCAAACCCTAATCCCCTCTCTTAGTTCCCACTTCCCCGGTCTCCTTATCCACCCAAGTACCTGACCACCCATCTGCTAGCCTAGCACCAACACCACGCCTCAGATTCGACCGCCAACCCAACATTGCCACCACCATCCCTTTACTGCGCCTCACCCCACCGACGTTGGAGGAGTCCATCAACACCAACTTCTTCTACGCTGTCAGGACTAGTCTAAGGATAGACCAATACCCATACTATACATTAAGCTAGGAATCAATCTCAATATACATAGAATTCATAGATATAAAAAAAATAATGTCATAACTTTACGTGGAAAGTCATTCTTACAGAGAGGACATTCGAGGGTCAAAAAGCAAATAAACTCTACAATTAGCACAATATACTTATTCTACATCTCCCATAGGAGTCGATGTAGAGCACCACCTTAGAATTCTCCATCCTTAGAGTAATCTTTGGAATTTTCCTCGACTAAGCAGTATGATTACAACAAGTGTGAGTACGTCTCATACTCTGTAAATTGTGGTAAAATATGAATGCATTCACAATAATAAGGCTTACATGGGCTAATTTGCATAAAGACAAAATTTGATAAGAACATTTAATAAAAGTTAAAGAAAATGCTGAAATTAAACAACCTCAAGAATTAACATTCTTGACATAAACCACCTCAATCGAAGTTGACCACTTCAAACATAGTTCGTACCTCAGAAGGCGTCAAATGTCATGGCGGAGGTCGGACATGCGTCAACATCGAGGAGTCATGCTTGGAGAAGCATGCAAGGTGGTTGTTCCGGATTCTCCTCAAAAACGGAGGTGGAGTCGAAGGATGCGTGGTATCATCACAAAGCTTGTGTGGAGATGAAGTAGAGTCGTAAATGCGTTGGGTCCATCCGATGGACAACAAAAGAGTTAGACCATTTTTCCCTTCGGGGATAATATCTATGTATTAGTCTTTAGGGGCATTTGTGAAATTATCCATTTGTCTATATATATGGGAGAGGGCTGGTGCAAACTGACCTCTCCAGGACCAATTTTTTAAAGATATTTCTTAGTCTTGGTTAGTGTTTCAAAGAGAGAAGTTAGGGTTCATAGCTCTAAACTTAATCTCATCAAAAGTGGGAGGATAAAGGGCGGCTTCCAAGCCATGTATCTATGAATCTTGCTATGTCCTTTTTCCTATTTATCAATTATTTAGCATATTTGTGATGCTATTGATCTCCCTTCTTTTAATATCTCATTCTTGAAGATTTGGTTGATTTTTCACTCTTCGCTTTTGGTAGCGATTTCGAGTGATTTTGTTGGGGCAAAAGATTGCTAGGACATGTGCGAGAACATCTAGAGTGATTCCAAGACAATTTCCTCACACGAGTACCTTTTAATTGTTTTTCTCTAAAATTTCACTCTTTGTCTGATTTTGGTCAAATCCACGAAATCTTGGGTGAATTCTTGATCTCTTTGACAAGATCTTTTGGATAAAGATTCACCATGTATGTGAGAAGTTCTTGCTAATATTTCGCTAGATTTGGACCATGTTTGGTTGATTTTCTAGTTTAGATTTTAAGTTCTATGCTGCTATTTTTCAGTTCTACTATCAGTTCGGAACTTTCAGTCATATCCTGAATATCCGTGAATAGTGTTTTCAGCAACTAGATCTTTTTCAGACTTTCTTGTAGATCGGTGCACTAGTCGAGCTCTATTCATCTGGTCGGAGTTACTGTCTATTAGTACTGATTCGAGTTACTGTTCATTAGTACCGGTTGGAGTACGGTTCATCAGTACTGGTCGGAGGTACTGTTCATCAGTACTGATCAGAGTATTGTTTATCAGTACTGGTCGGAGAACTTTTGCTGTTCACTATGAGCGCACTTTCGTGTTGTTTTTGCTGTGCATAGTATTACGCTTAGTTATGATTCGTTCTTGAGGTGCGTTAAGTTCAAATTGACTATAGACCTTATTCTTATCGAAATTTTTTTAAAGGTTCCTATTCATCCTCTCTGATCGTCGTTCCCGTCCTTCATATATATATGTATATATATACACACACCACGATACAATGTCCATTCACTTAAATAAATTCACATGGTAAAAACCTCTCCAAGTGTCGAACGCATAGTCTCGGTGCTAGTTTGAATGGATGACTATATTGCGATCTCGGCAAATCAGTGGTGCTAGTTTGAATGCTAAAAACCTCTCCAAGCGTCGAACGCATAGTCAAGAGGCGACGCTGTCCCGAGCGCCCGCGAAAGCCCTCCCTGACCTCCACCGTGGAAGGATTTTACAGTAGCTGTCCAGAAGCGCTTGTCCACGTACACACGTTGTACAGGCCCTAAGGACCCCGGATCCCTGAACCCTCTGCAACTAAAATCTTAACATGCATGAGCGCACAAATCCAGGGTCATTAAAAGATTAAATAATTTGAGTTATACATTACTAGTTCATATGAAGACTTGCATCACATTTGTGCTCGTTCAGCAAAATTGACAGTCCTGAAGGTATTGTTTCTTCATGAGTGACAGTGTATAACCGAAGTGAGTGGATTGTTGGGAATATTTTGTAAGAATGTTCTGATGGAGTCTAGTATTCGTCACATTACAGAACCAAATTTTCATCTGATGGAACATTGCAGAATCAAATTGAAGGGGAGGATTATATGATGTGACCTTTCCGTGAACATGCCTGCAACTGAATGAGCTTTGCAAACTGGAATCTCCATGAGTTGGCTGAGAAAAAGTTGAAACTACGTTGCCCAAGTAAACATATCCTATGGATCATGACCTTTACCGGTTAAAGTTGTGGACTTCGAAGTTCGGACCCACATGTCAGTGTCTTGGATACTAGCTCATGCTGCTTAGATATGTGGCAGCATTCATGACTGGTTAAAGTTGGTGAATAATGTTCAGTGCAATTCATGGTTTCCCTTCTTAAAAGTGGGAGGAGAGAAGAGTATTTCATGACCAATATATGGCACAGCCCAGAGGAGGAAGAGAGTGTAGGTACACAGATATTTGTCAGTATACTTCGCCATCTATGCCACAATATGGCAGACGGCAGTGCATGTTTCTTGTAGTTGGATTAGAAGGCATTGGGAAATGTAGCAAGAGACAAGACACTCACACCTCTTGCTGGGAGGCAACTGCATCCTGTGCTGTGTAATTATGTGAGATTTCATTTTCATGTTCCCATCTCATTCTTTTACTGTGTCTAATTCATTGGGTGACTCGGCTATAGACCAACACCTGAATCAATTGAAGGTCTACTTAAAACACAGCATCGAGAGATGACCGATTGCAGGCATGAAACACTAGTTACATTTCATGGTTGTTGCAGTTGTTGCACTGTCAAAACACCGAATCACTACTGTACTGAGGGCAGCAAGTATCTAGAAGAGATGGAGACACGATCATAACTAAGGTTGCTTCCGCGTCATGTATACTAACCACTAAGTTGGGATTCTTTCTTTTTCAGGTCATGAAACATCAAATGTCAGGATGTTAGAGCTAATTATGCTAATATGATAGTGATGGCTGGTTGCGGACCAATTCGTCTTCCACCATTCGCCTCGTGACATGACTATGTTGTTGGTGCCGGGCAAACTTAGTTAGGTTAGGGAGGGTTTTATATGTACAGCAAGTAGTCGTCTCTAGATCACTACTTCGTGTATCTCTTTTTTGGCTAAAAATGTGTAAATCCATGTATTTATACCTATTCTTTTTAGAAAAAAGAAATTCTAGGAAACTAGGTGATTTTATATTAACAAGAATTTTTTGTTCTTATGTCTTATGATCCTTGGATAATTGTGCATACTAGGAGAAGTTTTTGTGTTCAAGGTTATCCTGAGGCCAAACACAATATAAATTGGTTGGATAAGAAATATCTTTTATACCTGCTAGACCAGCTAGTAAAATGTAGTAATATTGTTCCCTAACAAAATCTAGTAATATGAGTGTCAAATTTTTTTAAATGTAGCAGTGTAAAGAAATTAAAGAAAAAGTCTAAATATGATTTTTAAATATATTTAGTGAAATAATCCATAATTCATAAAAGAGTTCGTCAGAAGGCATTGTGGCAATGTAGCTCATAAATGACCAACTCACTTAAGTGGCTTGGCGGCAGCCTTTACAGTTGTTGCATTGCACCAATTCAAAAAAAAGATGTCCCTCTTCTATATAAGTAGCAGGAACGAAGAGAGGAAAAAGAATTCAGAGCAACCAACTTCCTTGATTCATCTGCAACGAGGGTAGGAGGACTATCTGCGCATTGCAGGATAGAGGAGAAGTACTTCAAGATGTTAAAGAAATAGACTTACTTGACGTGAGGAAGGAGGTGCCGAGAGAAAGATACATATCAACACAGCATACCATATATGCAACTTAATCTGACGTTTCTTTGGTAAAAAAATGCAAATGGTACCGCATGGCCAGTTTAGTTAGTAATGCACATCGCAGGAGTAGGACTGGGAGGCATTTGGAAATGCAGCAACTGTATCGCAAGAAGGATTTGCCTTGCAACAGTGAGCTTCGGGGTGGGGACAATGTTCTCCTCTAGTGGGCAGGTGAATGTAGTTTCGTATTGTTTTCAATACCTCTCTTAAATTTGCTATATGTCTGGCAAGTAGGTGATAGGCGGCGCTTTTCGATAGTCTTGTTTTGATTTCGTTGGCAAAATTTGTTGGGTAGGAGGAAAAAATTCTATGCAACGGTGCTCCAGATGCCTTTTCCTGCACACCTCTTGGATGGTAGTGTATGCTCAATTGTAAGAGTGTGCTCAACTAGAAGAGATGCCTTTTCAAACAGTAAGCTCTGTCATATGCCTCTGTTCAGACAATTGGATACCACTGATTTTTCTTTGCTCACATTTCATTGCATGTGCCGAAGAATTAGGATGTTCCCTAAGATGATGTTTTGCTTGATTACTCTCCTTATTTCCCTCTGTAGGATCTGCAGAGCAGCAACGTCACTCATGCTCCAGCTCCATCGAGACAGTTTGATGCTCGGAGACTACGAGTTGGAGGGGAGCAAATTTGAGAGTGCAGCAAGCAGCAGCTTCTAAGTTCTAATGGCCCGGGGTCCCTAAACTCCAGTAACAAAATATGAACATGCTTGAGCGCACAAATCCATTTGGGACTACAAATAATTAAACAAATTTAGTTATGCATGGGTGCACAGTACAGTACTTGCATCACCATGGTGGCTTTGTTAATACATATTATCAACTTTAATTTGTGAAATCGAATAAACCTCCCTCTTGGAGCTAGTTCAGTGGGCACTGCTCTCTTAGTACAATAATACAATGTGGCTTCTCAAGACAACACTGCACTATATCACTACCGGATTTCGAGACTTTGCCATGTGCCTAGGGCACACGGTAAAGGCATAAGAACACTCGGCAACGTGTTTGCTGAGTGTAACACTCGGCAAAGCACTGTCGGCATACATAGTGCCGGCAAACAGATTTTTGCCGAGTGTTTTATATTGCGCACTCAGCAAAAAAAAGCGACCTAATGGCGGCAGGGATTTAACGTTCTCTTTGCCGAGTGTCTAAGGGATACACTCGGCAAAAAGAGGACACGTGGCGCTCGCACATCGTCTCTTTTTTTGGGCAGTTTGCCGACTTTACCGAGTGTCCGTCGAATACACTCGGCAAATCACGGCACGTTTGCCGAGTGTATTGGAGGGCACTCGGCAAAGTGAGCACAGAATAGCGCCCAGATAGCATAGTTTGGCGACACGTGGCACTCTTTGCCGAGTGTATTGGAGCACACTCGGCAAACTGGCATCCAAAATGCCAGATTGAACAGCCTTGCGACACATGTCCGGTTTGCCGAGTGTAACACTCGGCATAGCCGTGTTTGCCGGCATAGCCGTGTTTGCCGAGTGTTACACTCGGCAAATTGTTATTTACCAGATCGACAATTGATCCATACCAGATTCAAATATGTCGCTGCAATTCAAAACAATATATATATATATTTCACAGATTACCACCTTCACATAAACATCGCATATTACATAAACATCGCATATTACACAAACATCACATAAACCGTCGCATAAACATCACATATGCCACAAACAGCGCATTAACTATCGCAAGTGACACAAACATGACAAATTGTCGTGACAAGATAGCAAAACATAGTCCAAACAAAAAGAAAATGTAGCAGACCGTAACGGACTCAACACTTGATTATCACCTTAACCTGCATCAATTAAGGAGCAGAAACGCTAATTAAGAAGTATGCATTTGAAAATAAACAGAAATGGTAAGTATGGATATGGGGTTACAAAAGTAAGTTTTCAAAGTGAGGAGAACAAACCAAAGTGAGGTGGAGTACCAAAGTGCGAACCTCCAGCTCCAGACGTATTCGATCCCTCTGATGGATACTGCACAAAGGAGGAGATAGTTAGCACAACACTCTATGGTTGTAGGAATGGCAATAATGGTGATTACAAGGTTATAAACTAACTCGCAGGAGTGTGTGGAGCCTGTGGAGAAAGTGGACGAGAAGGGGTTGGCATCGGTGGCGGAGTTTGGCCCATTGCAGCATAAAGGGGCGTCATCATCGCATACCACTGGGATCGTTCTGCCGCCATCCTCTCCTCGAACGATCTCTCTAATTCGTGCCGGAGCCTCCTTTCTTCATCCAGCTGGGCCTACAGATGTCATCGCAATCTCATCATCGTTCCAATGCAAAGCATGTAAAGATCGGCATGCATCAAACTATCTAATAGGTAAAGATAGGTCCTAATCCCACCCGACGATGTGTAGATTGGGCCGTTTCCATGCTCTACTCCGATCCGAGACAGAATTTCGGCAGCACCTCCCCGCTGTTCTCCAAATACACGTCTCGGCAACAAGCCAAGAGAATGTGTATCCGGAGAACAACAGGGAGACGCTGCCGAAACTCTGTCTCGGATCGGAGTAGAGCATGGAAACGAACCCAATCTACACATCCTCGGGCTGCCCAAAAAACGTGGACAATTCGAAACAGTTACGGTTATAGATATGCAAAGACTTGCATATTTATAACCATAACTCTTTCAAACGGGAGACGCATAGGTTACGCGACATGCACATCCTAAAGCCTAAATTAGCCAAAATTCAAAATTTCGGCGGCACCTCCTTTGTAATAAATAGCAAAACTGGCATAACAACACAGGCATAACAACACAACAACACAGGCATGACAAATATGGATGATACAATCATCTAAAGACTAATTAGAGGACAACCCAGACTGAAATATGAATCAACTTTCATAACCCATTCCCCGAATAGTATTGCCACGAGGACTCCATATGATCTACTTCATGTGCTACCAGCAACACGTGCTCACAATGACATGAGTCACATATGAAGTCCTCATGGCAATACTGTCCGGAGGAGGGGGGTGGCCGGAGGAGGGAGGAGCACATGGCTTCAACGGCGCATGGCGTGTGGCGGTACCTTGTACCCCGGGCGTCGGAGGGGGACGGCGCGGGGCGGCGCTGGCCGGCGTGGGGCGAGGCGGCGTCGGGCAGCGCGGGGCGGCGTCGGAGCGGGCCGGCGCGGGGCGAGGCGGCATCGGAGGGGGGCGGCGCTGGCCGGCACGGGGCGGCGTCGGAGCGGGCCGGCACGGGGCGAGGCGGCGTCGGGCAGCGCGGGGCGGCGTCGGAGCGGGGCGGCGTGGGGTGAGGCGGCGTCGGAGGGGGCCGGCGCGGGGCGGCGTCGGAGCGGGCCGGCATGGGGCAAGGCGGCGTCGGGTGACACGGGGCGGCGTCTGGATCCGGGCGGCGGCGGAGGGGGAGTTGGGAGGAGGGGGAGGGGGCGCTGGTGGCGGCGACGGAGGGGGGTGCGGGAGGCGGCGGTGGCGGTGGCGGCCGGGGAGAAGGCAGGAGGGGAGAGGTGCGCGGGATAGTTTTAGATCTGTCCCCGCGCGCCCTATATTCGGTAAATTGCCGAGTGTCGTTTTTTTGCCGAGTTTCAAATCTAGAACACTCGACAAAGCCCAGGTTTGCCGAGTGTGAAAGCAAGAACACTCGGCAAAGCACTTGTTTGCCGAGTGTGAAAGCAAGAACACTCGGCAAACACCTGAATTTTATTTTTGGCTACAAATGCACTTAATGAATTAAAAATAGCAAACGGATCCAGAAAAATGCCAAATTTTAACATCGAATATGCTATGTTGTATGTTGAGTGTAGAAAAAGTTTCAAGGTCAAACAACGATTCAAACGTCACTTCAGCTTCAAACCTGATCCGTTCCCTCTCGAAACCACAATTCTTCCTCGGAGATGCTTCGGTTTCTAAGCATCGTACGTGACAACTTTTGCGAAACCTTCTCAATTTTTTATCTTAGCCTCTACGTATCATATCATGACACTATGGCAAGTCTCATGTTTTTCAGACTTCGTTTGTTTTTTTTAGAATTAAAAAACCAATAAGCCACATGTTGCTGGTCGAGTGTTGCCGCCCAGATGTTTCAAATTTCTTTTCATTTCTTTGGTAAGGCCTAAAAATAGACTCAACAACATGAATATGATTTTTCTACCCATTTTTGTTCATTATTTCATGTACTTGCAGATCAAATTTGACTTATATCCATTAAAAGCCTAGAAATGCACTTAATGAATTAGAAATAGCAAACGGACCCAGAAAAATGCCAAATTTTAACATCGAATATGCTATATTGTATGTTGAGTGTAGAAAAAGTTTCAAGGTCAAACGATGATTCAACCGTCACTTCATTTTCAAACCTGATCCGTTCCCTCTCTAAACCACGATTTTTTCTCGGAGATGCTTCGGTTTCTAAGCATCGTACGTGACAGCTTTTGCGAAACCTTCTCAAATTTTTACCACAGCCTCTACGTATCATATCATGACACCATGGCAAGTCTCATGTTTTTCTACCCATTTTTGTTTGTTATTTTATGTACTTGCAGATCAAATTTGACTTATATCCATCAAATAATTTCTTATGAAAAAGAGTTGTCCATAAAGTTAGATTTCGATGGAACATAGCAAACATGTTATCCATCCAAGAATCGCCAAATGAAGTCGCTTTTTTGTTCCACCACTTCTCACTATGCTACCAGCTACCTTCTCTGATGCTCTTAACGATGAACCAAGCAAAACCCATAGATCAGAAGGGCAGCTTGGTGTGTCAAGCTGATATGCTTTTGCTTCTTCCACTTGGTAAGCATTGAAAATTCTTTCTTTGTCTGGATGACAGCTGGAATGATAGTATATAGCAGAGAAATTCCTTTTTTAAGGCAAGGAAGAAGAATTGTCATTCTCCTTCAGAGCACAACTGATTCCAAGGGCCGCTCCCAGGAGTCCACATCTGCTGCATCTCAATCTTGAAGCACGACGGAATTCTAACTCCAAGTTCATAACAATATCATCCTTAAACCATACTGTAGTAGTACCGAAATCGATGTGTGGCGGCCTTTGGTTGGTTGTTATTACGAGAAAGAAAAGAGAACAAAAGGAAACCAAAAAGAAAACAAAGAAAAAAAAATCTTTTGCCGAGTGCTTCATATCGGGCACTCGGCAAACATTTATGTTTGACACTCGGCAAAGGGGCGACTCGCCGTCAGCCGCCGAACGGAGGGACACGTGGCGCGTTGTTTGCCGAGTGCCCGAATTCGCCGAGTGTTTTTTCTCTATTTTGCCGAGTGCTGTTGTTTGCCGAGTGTTTGTTGAGGTATTTACCGAGTGCTTAATTGTTTGCCGAGTGCATTAGTCGGGCACTCGACGTAGGTGGTTGTTTGCCGAGTGCCCGATATAATGCACTCGGCATACACGTAGGCACTCGGCATACACATCGTTTCCGGTAGTGTATGACTGCAGACTTGAAGTCCTGGACGGCTGTACTTTCAACATATCCGAGTCACAAAGGTCCACACGTTGATCTTCCTATTTAAGAGTGTGGGAAGAGAGATGGAGGAGAAGGACCTCAGAGAAGCCAGCCTGACTTATAGGGGAGCCACGAAGCAAGGAGCTAGAAGAGGTAGCGGTTCATATATCTTAATGTTTCTTACACTAGTTTTGCACCAAGTCAGGATGCTTTTGTTTCGCGGATTCGAAACATGTCAAGTGTGTTCGAATTGTTATATTGCATAACTGTATATATATTGCGGACGTGCCAATATACTATCGTATATGAAAAAAACAAGAGACAAAATATAATTGAAACACGTAACTTTATTCATTCATTATCAAAATCATAAAATATAGTTTCATTTATTACAATTTGTTCACACGTACGTATAAACGCACACGCTATTTGATGAAACTTCTTGGCGATCGTGTCTTCCTGGTTCCCGTGGCCTCGCAAGGCTGCCGGTTATTTACATCTAGTTTCCCGGATAACCTCTGATTAAGCTGCTTTACTGGTCGTCGCCAGGTCGTCTCCGAATCTACAAGGTTGTAGTCACAAGCAACATGGACAAAGCAAAGTTATCGCTTTAGGAATAAAATAGGAAAGACGGGATAATGTTCTAGCATGAGTTTTATGGACTGTTTATGCATCACAGATCATTATCGGCTAAACAACCTCGTAATATAAAAAAAGTGGAGGGAGAGAGAGCCTAGGCGCACAACAGTTCACCAGCTACAACTTAATGGGAGCCCGACGAACTGCATAACATCTAGACTCCTATCTATGACCTCCTGGCCACAACAGCATCTCATAGGCAACCATATCAGCGTCATCGGCCAAATTCGCCAGCAACCAGCCACAAAGGCTACCACCACAAAGGTGGTAAAGCCATACAGGCAAAATGGTAGTCACATCAGCAGGGCAGGACCGGCAATAGAGCAAAGTCAAGCCACAGAGATAATCACAAAGACATCATCATCAGCTCAGGAGCATAAGGCATCACTACCATTCAAACAAGCTCACAGGGGCTCCAGAACTTCAAACTAGCGAAAGACGACTGAGCTCACAGCATGATTAGCATAGGGGATGATGGCCACATCGCCATACCACATAGCAGCAGTAGCACCACAAACACCTGATCACAGAAGAGGCAGCACCAGGGGCTCAAGCTCACCAACAGCCGGCCAAAAACAAAATGCCAACCTTGCCATCCATCACAGGAAGTAGCACAAAAGCACATAGCCATCATAAAGGGAGGGTTAATATCACTTAACATGCAGTAGCAGGCCTCAAGTCACCCACAACCATAACATCAACACTCAGGACATTAATCAACTGCTACTCAGCACCAAAATAGCAGGAAGACCAGACACACATGCATGCTTATCGCATAAAGGCATCAGGTAGCATCTAGTTACATGACAAGGGAAGATAACCATGGAAGCCCCTAAAACGGCCAAACTTCACTACTTCAGCTCGACAACATCACCAGGATCAGACCAACTCCTACAGCGAGCAAACCAGAACCAAGGCATAGCCACAACAGCATAGCGGGCCAGCAAAAGACATCTGGATGACAACAAAACACCCAGGAGATACCTCACTCGGAGCCTCCACGGTCATCGTGCGCACACTAGCGGCACAGCTCACCCAACCAATGGCGGCGTAGCTCACCCGGCCGGCGGTGCACTCGGCAAATTACTTAATCAACACAACCACGGGTCAGGAGACACTAACACCAAGGCGGCAAAGTCACACGCTAACTGAAAATGACAGAGGGGACATCAAGGGCGCCCGGGCACAAGTAGGTTCAACGGCGCATGACAAAACCAGACAACGAGCAAGATGGCGACCGGGCTTCCAGATCAAGCACAACACCATGCGAGTCAAAACAGCAACAAACACAACAAAAACCGGTCGGATTACCACAAGAACAAAGCCGAACCAAACCATAGCACGACCTCCTCGGCCGCGGCACGAGGGTACCGGCCAAATCACCACAAGAACAAAGAACAACCAGCCACCCCAACTCACAGCACGACACCATCTCCACGGTCGCGGCAACGAGGCTGTCTGGGATTCAACACACCTGCACACACGGATGCGACACAAACGCCGGCCGGCTTCACTTGTTATGCATAGACGCGGTGCCAAAGCGCCGGTCGACCACCTGCTTATGCACGGACATGGGCACAAAGCCCAGCCGACCACCTGTAGAGTACAGATGTGGTGTCGAAGCGCCGGTCGGCATCACCACACGCACAGCACGAGGGCCGACGACCCTTGTAGCATCAAGAAGAAAGGGGGGTAGCTATTGCAGTGACCCACTAGCAAGAACGCAGCCATAGCGCTCCGGCGAGGCAAAATGACGGTGAAGTGGTGGATTGAAAGGGGGAAGAGCTTTCCTCTCTCTCCCTCTCTCTCCCTCTCTCTCTCTCTCTCTATCTCTATCTATCTATCTATCTATCTATCTATCTATCTATCTATCTTGCAGATCCGCCTTCCTCTTCCCCACGGGGCACCCGTCCGGGTTATATAGCGGTGGCGGAGGGCTCCCACCGCGGGGGATTCGGATCCATCGTTTGGATTTGGGGAGGGAGAAGATATGATCTAGAGGGGATAAGGATGAACGTGCATCTGTGGTCCACCGACTAGATGAGAGGGGGAGAGGAGCGCGCGCGGCATGGGAGAGAGTGGAGCGGCTCAGGCGCCAGGGCGGCATAGCCGATGCATGTGCTCTAGTGTGAGGGCCCGAGAATAGAGAAGAGGAGGGGAGAAGGGAGAGCAAAAGAGGGGAGCGAGCGGCTTGGGCACGGGCGCAGCCGAGCTAACGAGCACGAGGAGCAAGACGACACGGGGAGAAAGAGCAGGCGGTGGCGTGCTCTGGAAGGAGATGGGGGCGAGTGGATGAGGATGAGGAGAGGATAAGGTGGCCGGGGGAGACGGGCTGGGCCGGCTTGGGCGGTGGAGAAGAGGAAAGCCGGTTGGGCCGGCTTGGGCTGACAGAGGAGAAGGGGAAGGAGAGGACCCGGGCCGGCCACAAAGAAATGAGCCCGGCGGCCCCTTTTCTTTCTTTCTTTTTTATGTGTATGCATGTACGTATACGGGGATTGCGAATATACACGGCGAAATATTGTCGTACAGCTTTAGTATGTTTCCGCACAGATTGTTCTAACATGGTAGGAATAGGAAGCCTCGGGAAATGTGGCAGTGCAAAGGTTTCATCTCAAGGGGAGTAGCATGATAGTGATGGTTGGTTAGAGATGAATTCCTCTGGGAGAGTTTAGAACCTGTTAAGCCAATAGCTGCAGCTTTAGTCACACTAGCTACATCAGTTGATCATGGATTTAGCATACCACCTCAGAATAGTCTACGTAGCCCCTACTTTTATTTTACTACCCAATAATTGGCTTATAGGTATTGGGAAAAAATGCACTTTGGTTCGGCGGCGGGGCTACACTATGTTAGTCTATTTGGCTACATTGAAATGATATTATTTTTTACAAAGCAAAACACACTACTTTTATGCAAGCTATTTTCAGGAGAATCTACTGGCTGCGTTTCTGTGCATTGCTGCATGATGAGAAAGGAGTAAACCCGTGCAGCAGGTTTGTCATTGGAGGTCATTGTCATGGAGCTATTTGCCAAACATGAGTGAAAATTTAATAATAGGCTCTGTCATGGTTGAGATTATCATTCATGTTATAGTTTATTTTTTTCCTATGAAATAAGCTTGATGCAAGTTCCTTAACAGCAGGGGCGAAGCAAGAGATGTGTTTCAATAATTCAGAAAAACCTCGCTTGAGCAAAGAGCATATATAGATATGTACAATTCCATACAGCATACTATGTCATCTATGCAAGTTCATCTGAAGCAACTGCAGTTGACCACTTTATAGAACTAGGATTGGGAGGTATTAGGGAATTCAGAAACACCTCCGCCCTGCAAGCTTCATGCTTCTCCCCTTCTCTGCGGTCCACGGCCTTCTGCTGTTTTATGGTTCGATCCAATTTGAAGTTTGGTGGCAGCCTGGCAGGTAACTCCTTCAGGAGATGGAAATTTTGCAAGATCATGCATCTGTCTTAGAGGTCAAACATAGTTCAAACATTAAGCACACTTTTGGTTGAAACCTAGCTGCTTGCGCTGGTAAAAAATTAGAATTTAATAATTACATCAATATTTGGTTTTTTGTGTCACAAATAATATAACTTCAAAATGGACAATGAAAAAGGTTTATAGTGAGTAGCTTTAGTGTCTAGATTGGTCCTGTACGGCGAGCCATTCGCTTGGCCACCAACCTAGTCGGAAGTTCTAGATAGGCAAGATTTTTTTTGTTCCTAGTCAACTTCAGCAACAAAAGTTTCAACATGTATAAACAGTTGGGCACATGAACTCGGTCACTGATGAAGAAAACAACGTTGTGAAATAGAGTGTTTTACCTGATAGAAATCAGACTAAGGTTTTTGAATTCCCATAGAAAAGATTTAAACTGTTTTAGTATTTAAATCCGCTTTGAGCAGATTCATCATTTTTTTTTCTGAAATATGCAGGAGAGCTGTGTATCATTGTATTAAGATGGAATATGAATTCAATGTTTTATGATACAACGACCTTAATCGGGCCAAGATACGCAAGAAATTTAAAAGAAGATTACAAAATTCTTTAAACAACAAAATGTTAATAGGGCGCTGATGAGGCAACAGTGCTGAAGGAGCGCAGCCGTTCCATTAGTACGCTAAGTTGTCTTGCGCCTGCTTCACACCATCGATAAGCGTCATCCCAAATTATGGAGACCAAGGAGTCGATGGAGATACAGTTATTGTCGAATATGATGCTGTTCCTCGACAACCAAATCCTCCAGCAGCTAAGTAGAATCATCGAGTCTAATCCTTTTCTGAAGATTGAGCCCACCCTTTCACGAAGGTGAAGCCACCATTGAAGGATTGAAGAGTCTATCTGGGGCGTCTGAACCCCCAACACATGCCACCACGCCTGTCTTGCGAAATTGCAGTGCAGCAGAAGGTGATCCATCATTTTTGGCAGTTGAGAGCAATGTGTGCATAAGTCTTCATCCTGGGGACCATGTCGGCGCCTTTTGACAGCCGTCCAGAGCTGACCTCGAAGCATCAGCTAGGCAAAGAACCTGACTTTAGCAGGTGCCCAAGACCTCCAAATCAGATTGGCCCCTTCAAAGCGGATACTCCCTTCAAACATAAGACGATAAGCTTAGCGTGAAGAGTAGATGCCGGAAGAAGACCATTTCCAAATGACTCGGTCTTCATCAGCACACAGGTTGACAGAATCAAGTTGTTCCCATAAGTGCAAATATCGGGCTATAGCCGGGATGGATAAGGGTCCAGTAATATCCTTGATCCATTTCTGATTGCTCATGGCATCATAAACTATTCTGCTCTTGTAAACCGAAGGGGTGACACAACCAAAGAGCTGTGGGGTGATGAATTTGATTGATCGGCCCTCAAGCCAAGCATCAGTCTATAACATGGTTGATTTGCCGTTGCCAACCACAAAGGAAGTGGAATCATAAAAAAAAAATCAATAACCTCTTTCTCATGTCTCATCGATAGAGCGGCCCAGGGTTTAGACGGCTAGCTTCGCTACCACCATAGCCACCTTAAGCACAGAGCCACACCGGCCAAACGAAGGTCCGGAATACCTAGGCCTTCATACTCGATCGGCCGACACACAGCAGGCCAAGCAACCGAGCTACGACCCCCAAACATAGCATTGTCATTTGCCCAAAGAAATGCCTTCCTTAGTTTGTCGATCTCCTTGATCACCCATGGCTGGACCTTGATGGTGACGAGAGTGTGTATTGGAGTGGAGGAAAGCATCGTCTTGACAAGGGTAGCCATGCCCGGTTTGGAGATAAGATTAGCTTGCCACACCAAAAGCTTAGAAGCAACTTTGTCCATTAAAGGTTGGAGATGAGACTTGTGTAGTCTGCCTGTTGACAGAGGAACACCAAGATACTGAATGAGGAATGAACTTAGCCCACAAGGAAGTGAATCCTGGAGAACTGCTATGTCTTCATCAGAGCAGCTAATAGGGACCACCACACATTTGAGCAAATTCGTTTTCAGCTCAGAAACAACACCGAAGAAATCGATGATGGCCAGATGAGCATGGATATTTGAAGTTGTTGGCGAGAAGAAGAGAACCGTGTCGTCTGCATAGAAAGAGCAGTGATGAGAGATCGCACCATGGCCCACATTGTCCAGGACACCAGCCTCACCTGCAGCAGAGAGAATGCGGTCAAAGGTATCCATGATAAGCACGAAGAGGAAAGGGGATAACGAGTCCCCTTGCCTCAGACCTCTTGCGTGAAATAGAGAAGGACCTGGAACATTGTTAAGAAGGATCGGTGTTGAAGAAGATCCGAGGATACCCACGATCCAGTAGCACTATATAGGACCGAATCCCCTAGCATGAAGGACCTCCAAAAGGAATGGTCAGTTGACAGAATCGAACGCTTTGGATATGTCCAGCTTGAACAAAACTTTAGGCTGTTTTGCTTTCTTAAGAAGCTTGGTAGTCTAATGGACCAGTTTGAAATTGTTGTGGATCGAACGTCCAGCGATGGACACACTTTGGCTGGACAAGATCAACAAAGACATCCTTGGTGCAAGCTGGAGAGACAACGCCTTCGTGATAAGCTTGCTGACGCTATGAATTAAACTTATGGGCCGAAAATCAGAAGGTGTCGAAGCCTCTATCTTCTTAAGCAACAAGGTGATGAGAGTATTATTTAGATGATCCAACCCCCTTCTGTTGCCCAAGCTAAAGGCACAAATGGCAAGGGTCACATCTTTGCAGAGAACCGGCCAAGCAGCACGGTAAAACTTGGCTGTGAACCCTTCCAGACCGGGAGACTTGTTTAGAGGCAAGCGCATGATAGCATTAAGGATTTCAGCCTTCGAGAATGAACTGTCCAGGGCTTGCAGGTCGAGCGGTCTGATACAGGTCGCGTGGAGATCTAAGGAGAACTCCATGGACTGAGAAGTGCCAAGAATAGAGTTGAAGTGGTTGAACATAGTCATCTCCATCTCCGTATGAGAGGAGACGGAACCATCGGCTGAGGAGAGGAAGGTGACGGTGTTCTTGCATGCTCAGTAATTGGCAAAGGAATGAAAGAGACGTGTGTTTGCATCACCATCCCGCAGCCAGGCCACCCGGGACCTACATCGGTCAATCGTTCGCTCCAGGGAAGCCAAGCCAGAGGAGTTTGAGGTGCTTGTGCAGATCGGACTCCGTAGATGTGAGCGCTTTGGACTCCTAGGCAACATCAAAGGGCAGCATCAAAGCGAGAGATGACCTCCCGCACAATAAGGAGTTGCTCGTTGATATTCCCAAAAGATTTTCTACTCCAACATTGGAGTTCTTTCGCAGTGTGCCGGAGCAACAAGTCCAGCCGAATAAGAGGTGTAGAAGAATCCTCGGCAAGAGACAAACTCCAAGCACCCTGCACAACCGTGAGAAAGCCAAGCATCTTGGGCCAAAAGGATTCGAACTGGAACCGGCACCGCTTCACAGAGCACATGGAGGTAGAGAGCAGCAAGGGGCTATAGTCGGAGCACTCAGAGGATAGGGCCTGTAAAAAACAGTTTGGGTACATAACATCCCATTCTGAGGTGACCAATGCCATGTTGAGTCTAACGAGAGTGGGAGAAGCACGCTCATTGGACCAAGTGTAACGACAACCGAACATATGCAAGTCTTTGAGTTCCAAACCATTAATGAATCTTCAGAATCTGGAGATGGATCGCAAATTGACGCGGCTGTTATTCTTGTCCGCAGCCGAGTAGATCATGTTGAAGTTGCCAATCACCAACAAAGGTTCCGGAGACAGAGCACGAACATCAGTTAGTTCGGCCAGGAATTCATCCTTCAAGCCCTCATCGGTTGGGCCATAAACAGTGGTTAAATGATAGGACCCTCGTCAGAACAGACATGCACTGTGGCCGAGAACCGAAGTACCCGGGCAGAAACTAGACACAAGGGTTGACGACAAGCCACCATGAT
Organism: Phragmites australis; assembly: GCF_958298935.1. Taxonomy (NCBI): domain Eukaryota; kingdom Viridiplantae; phylum Streptophyta; class Magnoliopsida; order Poales; family Poaceae; genus Phragmites; species Phragmites australis. The sequence continues at coordinate 5,376,427 of NC_084928.1, read as the reverse complement.
ACCCCCCTAGTATCGGTCGATGGAAAAAAAGTATACGCGGAAAATGCCGGACCGTAAATTTCTTTCATTAGGAAGGGGTTGGTAACATCTAGCTTCATTTCAAGAAGGCAAACAACCGAAGCGCTATGATCACTAATCAATCTTCTAACAACGTCGTGGCGGCCTCTACAATTGAGCCCCCGGACATTCCAACTAAGGATGTTGTAGTTGTCTATATTCTGCATGTAAACGATGACAACTGCGATGGAGGGAAGCTCCTTAGCAATCTGGGCACTCTGGTGCCGGTTCAGCAGAGAAGGTCGCCAAGCCCTAGGCACTCCCTGATGGCCCGAATGTGTTGTTCAGAAAGGGGCTGATCCAAGAGTTTGATATAAGCCTGATGGAGGCGCAGAGCCTTCTTTGAGAAGCCGAGCCTGCACATGAGAAGGAGTTCACCGCGTTTGGATGGCCGAACAGATGAGAGGCTAGGCTGCGCGGCGAGGCACTTGCTTCTTCTCGGAGCGCGATCAGAGTAAGCCAAGTGATGATTCCTGCGGAGCGGCGACGCCAGGGGAGCAAGAATCTCCCGAGACAACCTCTGAAGGAAGGACCGAACTGACAAATCAATCGTGGAGCTCACGTGGGTCCCCCTGGGAGTGTTACTGCTCTGATCTTCAACGTTTTCAGGCGGCAACCGCGACGGAGTCCTGTTGTGGTAATTGTACTGCTAGATTAAAACGAGTCTTTATGTGAGTTCATCTGACAAGGCGTCTCTCCTTGTAGGCTAGCTCTGCAGAAAATTTGTCCTCCAAGAAAACTACACTAGTATCTTTAATTTATCTCAAAAGATGCACAACTGAAAAGGAGAAGTTTTGCACTTACCTGCAATCCTTTATTAGGACTAAAGCACTACCCAGTGCTTAGGACAGCACAATAATGCCCATGTCATTGATGATAGAACTGAACCTCGTAATTGCATCGCAGCACAGATGTGGCCCCAAATTGAATAAGACGCCTCGCTCTTCATATATAAGAGTGAGAGGAGAGATGATGCAGGATCAGAAATAAGCCCATCTATGTAAACTTAGTGATGAGAAGTACAGTTATATATTGCCAGTATGCCGCTGCATGTATGCAAGTTACAGCAACTGGGGTTTCCTTTGCTGATGCCACTAAAACCAACAAACAATGTCCAGTGGACATCATAGGACTATGAGGCACTGGGAAATGCTACAGCACATTGATGGCTTCATGTTGAGCAGCCATCCTTCTTAGCCTATGATTTGTTATTAAGAATGCTGCAAGCCTGCAACTGATTTCATCCCTTCAGCTGTGGTTTCCCCTTCTATCATGCAGTGAAAAATATAATTTTCCATGCATCTATTCTTTTTTCATCATGAGATGTCTGATGAAGCATATTGTTAAACAGTGCCTAGGATTTGGTAGGAACGGTGGTCATTAGTTTTGTTAAAAACTAGAGTTTTTCCTTTTCAAGAAAAGGTAAACTAGAGTGTTTAGAGCAATTAAGAAGATACCAATCTTTCCAATGACGGTGCGCTCTACTGATCAAAATTCTTGGATGTTTTATAATAGATAACATTAATTGTGGCCAAAGCAGGTACTTGATATAAAAAAAAGTACCTGCAAAGTGGTTAATGTTATGCCAGGCGAAGACAAACCTTTGTGTAAGTTAACTTGGTAAGGACAGCTCCTTTTAGGTTAACCTGCTAACTTTGAAGTTTATGTAAATAGCTCCATTCATAAATAGAGAATTTTGCAGCCGCAACAACCAGTATCATGGTGCAACATGCAACCAGTATTATACTCTTTAGTACAACTGTGAGTCAATAACCATGTGATCCTCAGACTGCTACATGCATATTTGAAGTTTCTCACAAACCTCTTTTAGGAAGCCTAGTTACGCAGACACGGCAATGGAAATTTTAGTACAATTAAATAAATGATCATGCGTTCCTTATAGCGCTGTTACTACATAAATAAGTTGGTCCGAACAGTGGTTCAACCACATCAAAGTGCATCCCTGTTGCTCTCTTAGAAAAGAGGATAAGGATGCCTCATGCCTGCATCAAGATTTCCATCACCGACGATATGTGTACCATCCAATTCCATGCGAGTTGATGTGTGATTTCGTTGTTTTTTTTTTACAGCCAGGTTCTCTTCCCGGAGCCTACATTGGAGATCTTAAATGGGGTGCACGTCTGGGGGTCGAACCCCGGTCCTCTTCCCAGAGTCTGAATGGTAGCTGGTTTAACCACCGGGTTGAACATCTTATCATAGTCGATGTCGTGTTGTTGTGAGTACCCACAAATGACCCAGCGAGCTTTGTAGTGCACAAGACTGTCGTCGGAGTGGTACTTATGCTTGAAGATCCACTTGCCGGTGATGATGTTGGCGCCTAGTGGACACGGTATGAGGCACCAAGTGTCGTTGTCGAGCAAGGCTTTATACTCCTCAGCCTTCATGGCACACCAATTTGGGTCAGTGAGGGCGTTGTGATAGTTCACCGAAATGGTGGAAACCAAGGAGTGGACGGCAGAGAGCATCAGGTGGTTGACTGGTTTCACAATACTGGTGCGAGCTCATGTGACCATTGAATGATGCCCAACGAAGGGCCTTAGCATAGGCCCGCCAAGCGGATGTGCATGAGCTGCTGGTGAAGCTACTGGCATTTGTGAAGTTGACGAGGCCGGTGGGATCGGCTAGGGCACAGTCAAAGACACACAGTCTGGTGCCGCAGAAGTCACTGTTGTGCGTGGCCACCTGGAGTAGATCAGAGGCTCGAGCAGGTGGTGTGGGGCCGAGATAGGCATGCTGCTGGGTAGCATGGCCTGGGCCAGCACGGGCATGCCATGATCAACGTCGTTGGGCGATGGAGCCGACATGGAGGGCGATCGCTCGACACCGGGTGGTGGAGCTGGCATGCCAGAAGCCTGCGGGGGTGCCAGTGCAATGGTGCAAGGGACCGACATGGCAGTGTCATCGAGGAAATCCAGGTTGTGATGGGATGGAGCAGAACAAAGTCGGTCACTATTGGCAAATGGAAAAGTGCTCTCATCACAGATAACATGGCAGGAGATGATGACACATTTTGCAACGAGGTTGAGATAGCGATATCCTTTGTGAGAGGAAGGATAGCCGAGAAAAACCCAAGCCGCAGAGCGTGGAGCAAGTTTGTTAGGAGCAGTGGCGGACATGTTGGAATAGCAAAGACACCCGAAGGCATGAAGGTGGCTATATTTGGGCGTGGAGTGTTGGAGTAGCTGGTAGGGGATGGAATTATGGACGGACGAGGACGTCGTCGGTTCAAGATATAGGTGGTAGTGGAAAGTGCCTCAGCCCAATACTTGGGTGGCATGTTCGTGTGGAACAGGAGTGTGCGAACCGCATTGTTTAGAGTACGGATTGTTCGCTCAGCCTTGCCGTTTTGCGGTGAGGTGTACGAACAAGAGAGGCGCATGACTATGCCGTCGGAAGAGAAAAGGTTGGTGGATGTGTGGTTTACGAATTTGGTACCATTATCCGCCTGAATGGATTTTAGAGGGGTGCCAAACTGTGTACTGGCATAGGTGGCAAGATTAACAATGTGTTGGTGTACGTCTGACTTCTTTTTTAGGGGAAAAGTCAAACAAAAATGAGAGAAATTGTCGAGAATCACTAAATAATAAAGATTGCTGGATATGCTAGCAACCGGTGATGTCCACACATCACAATGAGCAAGCTCGAAAGGAAAAGAGGTATGCGAGGTGGAACTAGTAAAGGGTAGGTGCACATGTTTGTCGAGCTAACATGAGTGACATAATGAGCGGTCTAATTTATTTTATAGGAAATGAGCGAGTTTTAATTTAGAGTGTCAAGGATGGCATGGCCGGGGTGACCGAGATGTTGGTGGCAAAGTGAAGACGAGGTGGCGAGGTGGGCATTTGCAGCAGTGGGGGAGGTAGCTGGCAGGGTGTAGAGATCGCCCATACTATTGCAGCGAAGGGTGACTCGCTGTGTCCGGGGGTCCTTGACAGAAAGATCGAACTCGTCAAATTCTATAGAACAGTTATTATCACGAGTAAACTGTCAAACGGAAAGAAGGTTACGTACTAGAGAGGGAACGACTAGAACATCATTGAGCACGAATTTGGAGGAAGGTGTGTGGAGGAACGAGTGACCAAGGGAGGTGATAGGGATGTGAGAGCCTTTACCAACAATGACGACCGAATAAGAGGGGGGTTGGGGTGAGAGGATTATACTGTCGTTTGATGCCATGTGGGAGGTGGCACCGTTGTCCATCACCTAGGTGTCGTTTCCCTGGACGGCTAGCTAATTCATGGCAGTGATGAGACCCTACTGATCCCAAGAAGGCGCCGAGGGTGCGGAGATCTGAGGCGGCACAAAGACGATGTGTGCCTAAGGAGCCGCGCTGAGGATGCCAGGGCTATATGGTGGGCGCCATTGCGTAGCACCGGGGGGCACCCACGGGTTTAAACAAACCCATGGATCAGCCGGCTGAGGAAGCGACACAATGACAACTAGGGTGCCAATGTCGTTGGTGTCGTTGCTGACCGTGTTCTTGCCATAGCGGTTACAGCTGCTGCACGACCATCGTTGGCAAATGAGGTAGCGTTGTGCGTAGTTGGCAATGCTGATTGCTGAGCAGAGCGGCACTTGCCCTGGTCGCAGGAGGTGACAAGAGCTATGTTGGTGGCGTTCTTCACTTCGTTGACAAGGCGCAGTTCTTTGAGGGAGAGCATGGAACGCGCCTTGGCAAAAGAAGGGAATGGAGTCGTGTTGGCGATGTCATCGGCGGTGTTGGAGTAGCGAGGGTTCAGGCCGCGCAAGAGGTTGAGCACAAGCTAAGAGTCGGAGACGGAGTGGTCGATATCGTGCAGAGAGTCCACCAGAGTTTTAACACGCTAAGAGTAATCTGCAATGGATAGATCACCTTGCATGATGGAGTGGAACTCATTGCTGAGGAAGATCGTGCGGGACTCCTTGTTGTTGCAAAAGAGCATCTCAATTGCGATCCAGGGAAAGTGGGCGGTCTGATCTGGCTCCAAGGCGGCATCGAGCATGTCGTCACCAACGGAGCCGTACAACCAACTGAGAACGGCATAATCGGCTTGTTCCCAGTTTGAGTTGTCAGGCTATGCCCAGCGCGGATCCATCGACGTGCAACATAAGGCCGACCTTCCCACACATGGACTTGAAGAAGGACGACCACTCAGTGTAGTTCGGTGACTTCAGATCGAGAAGCACTAGGACATGGGACTTGACGACGACGGTGCAGAATGGGTTGAGGACGACGGGAGGGCCGGCGTTTGACGCAGTGGTAGGGGAGCCAACGTTGGTGGGAGCCGGGGCTCAGGTGGGGTGGGACAGCAGCAGGCGCTGCGTGTGGCCGCGGTGACAATCAAGGGAGACGGCGAAGGAAGCTGATACCATGTAGAAGGCGACTAGTCCGGCGCTAGTTAGGCAGCAGAAGAGGCCAGGAAGGAAGCTGATACCATGTAGAAGGAAAGAATATGGTGCAATCACCTCACAGCCAATAGGCCGGGATGACATTTCTTATATAGTCAGTCAAGGCCCTAGATTAGGAAGGTTTATAGGATCCTCAATTAGAGGACTAATCTATTGGCGGAGGTGACTAGTCCGGCGCTAGTTAGGCAGCAGAAGAGGCCAGGAAGGAAGTTGATACCATGTAGAAGGAAAGAATGTGGTGCAATCACCTCACAGCCAATAGGCCGGGATGACATTTGTTATATATCCAGTTAAGGCTCTAGATTAGGAAGGTTTACAGGATCCTCAATTAGAGAGCTAATCTAGGCAGGTTACAAATATACATGGCAATACAAAAATCTCTAATAAATGTTATACTCTATTGTCTAATAGATTCATTGTTACAATACTTACATTTTGGATTGGGAAATTAGAATTCACGAACTCCAATTACTACTTAAAGTTCACGATTTGTTATGTGCTGCAGAACCAAAGTTGAGGAAGATCTCCATTTGTTTGGCCAAAAGATGTGTTACAATTACATGTGAATGTTTACTTGAAAAATACACAGATTTGGGCAGGGTCTCAGTTTCTGTGTTTGCAACTGTGAATCACATCAGAACCTCTGATGCTAAGAATGCTGTGAGAGTTAAACTTCACCAGCACATCCATATAAACTATAAAACGTTCCGAAATTCTGTGTTGTGCCAACAAAAAGTAGCCTCTTTAACAAAACAAAAAAAAAAAATCAGACGTGTGCTTTACCAATAGAAATCTGCTTAAAATTTTCGGCGAGATTGTAATCAGCTTGACTGTTATAGAACTTGTAGGATTGTGGTCAATGCAGGCAGATTTTGATTGAACATAGTGCTGAAGACAAGACTTCCATGTGATTCTGTTCGACCGAGCAGCTCCTTTTATGAAGATCAGGTCTTCCCGCCAACCGTGAGCCAGCGTTTGCTAGCTCACGGTTACTTGAGCACACACGTACACAACATGTCAACTGAAAAGTTTTTCAGCAATGTCGACAAGACTCATGTGCTACTCCTCTAGTCATAAATATTTATCACTTTTACTAAGATCTAATTAAATTTTTAAAACTTTAAGTGTCAACAATTTCTAAAATATTTAGTTTAAAAACATGAAAATCATATATATAAATTTGTCTAAAAAATACTATCATAATATTATATTTTTATTAGATATTATAACTATATTTAAAAAAATAACCAAAATTACACATCAAAAATCAAAATTAAAAGCGACAAATATTTATAACCGGAGAAAATATTATATAATGGTGTGCATTACACTAATAGGACTGGAAGCGAACCAGCTCTCGACTTGAGGGAGCAAAGTCACGGGGCTACAGTACCAAGTCACGGGGCTACAGTACCAATGACTTCGCTCCATCTTGTGCTGGTGGATTAGAAATAGATGATTATGATATAGCGTGGTAGTAATGTTACAGTACTGTTTTACAGTAAAACTATAATAGTATATTTGCAAATAGTACTCGACCGGAAGGCATTGGGGAATGGGGAACACAGCAACGCAATGCCTTCTAGCATTGCATCGGTTGGGAGATTGCCTTCTCTCCTGGCCCGTCACGTACAGAGCATAGCACGCAAGAACGGCGGCGGCTTTCTTTCCGGCGAGTGAGTCCAGCGGCGGGCATCGCCTCGGCACTCAGCAACGATCGGTAGAGGAACGGACAACCGAGGAGGCGGATTGGCAAGGTGCAGCCGAGTGCCGCAGCTCGCGGCGAACTCTGTGAGTGGACGTGAGCTGCAGAAGGGGCCTTGATCGACCAGACCATCAATGAACTAATTTTGCCTACAGATGTGGCTCTGTTTGAAGGTAGAAAACGTAGGTTCGCAGTCATCCTGCAAGGACGGTGCGCTCATTTTGCTTCCATATCCCCTGGCATTCAATCTTTGATGGAACCAGTTTCAGTAAGGATAACGAGATGAATCTCTCTCGCTGGACAGCGAAACAATACCCAAACTTACAACAATACACACATATAAACCACATTTATAACAATACACACATAAAAACAATGGCGCGATGGCCGATGTATCTCTCTCGCTGGACAGTAAAACAATAGCCACTTTTACAACCATGACACGCATAACACATTGGCTACAAATTCACGATGTCCATAGACATTAATGGCAGAAAAGGTAGAAACAGAATAGGTTGATCTGGACTCGATAGTTTTCATCGATTGATAATTTCCAACGAGCACTTCAGAAAGCAACTGCGCATTTAAGCATAAGCTAACATAGTTACCACGCTCTTCATCCCCGGAATATTTATTCCTGGAAAACAGTGGAAAGAAAATAATCAAAGACATGGAAATGAAGAGCATCACAAAGAGACGATCCTCAGGAATGTGGATGCTTACCCTTTGTCCCGATGTACACACATCATATGGCAGGCCTCAGAGCCTCAGTAGAAACCAGAAAAAAAGGCATGTCATCAAAGCTCCAAAGGTCCATGTCGCTGACCACATCCTGAGATCCATCACAGCTCAAAAGAGTGTCAACTGACTCATCTGAATCACCGTCCATCAGGAAACTCATGTATGGTTCCAAGTCGGTGAGATCAACACTAGCATTCCCCATCACAGGAGGTACCACAGCATTACTGGTGTTCTGGAGGAATGCAGACTCATCAACCTCTGTCGAGGTGGGAACAGGTGCAAGCACCGATGTTATGTCAGGGGTTCTGGTGTCATTCTCCCGACTAAAGTCCGAGCAACTGAAGGAGTTGCTCCCTTGATCAGAGGATAGATTCACGAAAGGTTCCTGAATGGGGGCAGCAGGATTCATCACAGGAACAAATGACATGTTTTGAGTCTGCACACATTGCTCATGTAAGGTGTAGTCAACAATAGGGTAGGAATACACATTTGAGTTGGTCACGCTGTTCATTGCCGGCTTGATAATCAGCTTCTCTTCAGTGTTTAACTCAGGTACTTCCACAGATGTAGGCTCAGCACAGCGCTTCTGAGAAGTGATTGGACCCTCATCTGGGAAGTTGACCTTGGCCTTCTTGCCACGAATCCTGCGTGCCTCAGCGTCATAAGCTCTAGCAGCATCTTCGGGAGAGTTGTACGTACCAAGCCAGACACGAACACCTTTGCGAGGATCTCTGATTTCAGCAGCCCATTTACCCCACGGACGTCGGCGGATACCCCTGAATTGGCTCTTTCTCTTCCTTTTACCTGACTTCGCTACAGGGCCATCAATATCAGCTGCAGTTGTGTCTAATCCATCTGAAGCAAGGAGTGAGATCGACATAAGATATCCACACTCCATGAAAAATTGAAAGTATGCTAGTAGATCATAACATAGCCTTAGAATTGAAGCATTAATGGTGTGTTACAGCATAAAAAGTCGACTAGACCGGTCACCAAATGAACGTTCAGACAAAAACATTTCTTCGGAGCAAGCACCCCAACGTCCGCATCTTCATTCAGAAGAAATATCAAGCTTCGCTTCGGCCAGTTTGGCATCCAAGATTGTCTTTTTTTCCTCAGGCAAAAGGTAAATGTATGCATGAAGCCAGGTTGATTCAATATTAACATGAAGAAAGAACATAGATCTGATACAATCTGGACAAGTTACTAGAAGCACCCCCGCACCTATGCGTCCCGGGGGGGGGGGGGGGGAAGCTAAAATTATCAGCTAAGATAAACTCAAAAGGATTACTGACGAGATTTATGGTTAGCAACAGGTAACTAAGAAGCCAAACTAAAATAGGGGAGATAATTAGGTATGTTATGCTAATCTAAGGATCGATACAGCACCAATCTTTCGTGACAACAAGAACTCGCTGCATTAACCAAGAACTGGATGAAAAAATTGCCACGGTCGTACCTAAGAAATAGAACAATACTACTACAACTTGTCGAAGCAATCGAAGAAAACTAGTATAAGCTGTGCGATTTTAGCTTCTCGGTTCTCCCCAATAGAAGCATTAACCCACCTAAGAACCCAAATCTACCTCCGAAATTCCAAAACGAACCAAGAAATCGTACGAATCCCCAAACCAGTGACCCAAACGTCCTATCTTTCCAACGACGGACCTACGACATCGCCCAAATCGACGCCTAGCCGAGTGATATACCTCTGGCGAAGCCGCTCCTGGGGGCGGCGAGGGGCTTGACCTCGTCGTGGGGCTCGAGCTCCGACTCCCCTGACTCCACCTCGAACTCCTCGAAGTCGGCCTCGAACTCCTCCTCGCCCGCCACCTCGAACGCCTCCTCCTCCTCCTCGGGCCCGCGCCAGGGCCTCCTTCTACTCCCCTCGCCGGCCTTCCTCGCCTTCTTCTTCTCCGGCCAGAGGTGGCCAGCGGAGACCCGCCGCGGCGGCGGGATGATGTCGGAGAGGATGGCGCCGCCGCACATGGCTGGTGGGCTGGTGGGTGGCTGACCTGTGGGGCCGCCGCAAACGGCTAGAGCGCACGAGACGTTGCGCGGAGCAAATGTGACGGTGTGGCGCGGTGTGTTGATCGCTTTGCTTGTTGTGGAGCGCGTGAGAGGAATGGCTCGGGCTCGGGTGCGGAATATATACGTGTCAGGAGGTGCGCCGTGATGTGGCCGTGATGACGCTAGGGTCGAGTGATCTTGGCACGTGGGGGCCGGATAGGGATTTTTTTTTTGATAAACATTAGTAGGACTTGCTAAAAGGGTACATACTCCCATTATTGATCATGCGTAATCACTCCATATTTATTGAAGTAAAAGATGTAGAGCTTGAAGATAGATAAAGTTATCGTAGATATCTCACTGTTGATAAGAATATTGTCTATCACTGAAAAAATTCGTCTTGATGAGAAAAAAAAAGAAGTAAACCCGAAGTTTGATTCCTAATCGATAGGGAATAAACCACCTTCACTAACCATCGAGCATAGGCTCGCTTCAGATAGGCTTTTTCTTTTTTTAAAAAAAGTCAGAGAATATCCAAAGGACTAGCTTTGGCCACCATTTTTTTCTTTTAACTAATTGAGGAAATGGTTGTGACTGAAATGAACTGAGTCTGAGAAGCAGACTAAGAGAAGTTTTTCTGACTTATAGTATGCTGAGAAACTAAAATTTATGATAAAAATCAACAACTAAAATTCAACAATCAGTCCGCTTTTTTGGTAGAGCCTTTTCCTATAAATACCCTATTCAAATGGGACAATAGGCTTAGTTCTTGGCCGGATAGGAACCTGTAAATGAAAATCACCTTAATTTATCCTCTTGGCCAGTAAACGAGGCATGTGAAGAAACCTAGAGTTTGCCAAAAGAAAATGTGGAGTGCGTTTGAGTCTTGGCCAAATAACTTTTTTAAAGGTACAAATCAGGATGTACATAATACACTCACACCATACACGTCCAATGCAAGCACATACGTGCACATCCTAAGTATACATGCTTTATAGATTAATTCTCGTTAAGCGCGCATATATGGTCGTACCCTAACTGAGAAACCAAGTGGATATGTACCTTAGTTTGTATGTGATGAGTCATTGAAAAAGTTTAAATTGAGTTGAGCTTGGTTTAAATGAAGGTTAAACGAACTTCCGGTGGTTGGAACTTTCGATTCAAAACAGGGACTTTCGGTATCATGAGAAAACCAAAATTGAGAGCTTCCTTCTAGGTCTAACCTGGAACTTCTGGTATCAGGAGAAAACCAAAATCGAGAGGTTCCTTCCCGGTTGAACCTAGAACTTCTGGTGATCGAAACTTCTGGTCAAAAACCAAAACTTCCGAGTATTCCAGTTAAAATCCAGTTATGACTTCTGATGCTTCCTGCGCGTCGATGTGGTTGACGTGGCCTCGTCCATAGTTCCATAATTGTCCGGCTGATAGATTCCCTCCTCATCTTGCTCTTACTGTTGGAGCTCTAGGGGCTGAACGAGTTGGAGCATTATTCCTATTGGTATTAGGGTAGTCCTTCATGTAGTGACCTGGTTGATGGCAGATATAACATGTCCTCTGCATAACTGTTGGAGTTTGGGTGCTGCTCTACTGGGATTGCCCGGCATGGGAACTGCATGGAGCTAATGCTGTCGTGTGGGATGGGGATCCTAGAGTCTGGTATTGCATAGTTCGTTGTTGTTGGTATTGGGATTTCTGTCGCTGGCTCTGGCTGTTCCCTTAGGGTCTACTACCCTGCTACCTTTGGTCAGAGAACTTTATCTTTCTTTCAGTTTCTATGGGTGCACAGGCCTCCTCTAGAAGGATGGTCCTATTCATCAGAGTGTTGAAGTCAGGGTAGATGACAGGTATGAGCTAGACATACAAGCTACGTTGTAGCCCTTTCTTGAAACGATCATGCTTCTTCTTGTCCATTGACATGTCTTCTGGGGCATAGCGGGAAAAACGAACAAACTTCCAGATATATTGGTTTACTGTCATTGATCCTTGCTTTAAGCTACGAAATTCGTCAGCCTTCATTTCCATAGTTCCTTCTAGTACATGGTATTTCCGAAATTCTTCACAAAACTCCTCCCAAGTGATGGCAACGGTATCTACTGATGCTTCGTAGTAGTTCTCCCACTATTCTGCTACTGATCCAGTAAGTTGATAGGCTGCTAGATTCACCCTTTCTTGACCCTCATAGTTGATGACTTTGAGCTTTCTAGTGATAGCCCTAAGCCAGTCATTAGACTCTAAGGGGTCTTCGGTACTGTCAAAAGTTGGAGGTTTGATCCTCATGAACTCTGATATCTTGTTCTGAGGTCCATAACCTCGGTTGTTGTTTCCTGCTTGTGCTATGGCCTCTAGTAGGCGGGACTTGGTTGGCCATCACTGCCACTAGGTCATTCTCTAGTGGTGAGGGCAGTGGGGTTCCTTGACTGTTGCGGTGGCTCTAGTGGACCTTCTGGCTGGGCTGAGAGTCAACAACCATGCCTCTTCTTCTACCTTGTTCCGTAAAGGCCTTTCCTCGAGCCCCTTTTGTACTTCCTGCTTCAGATCCCATCTCGAGAGCTACATTGACAGGTACGAGCTAGCGTTGTTGTCGAAGATAAGACGACTGCCTGGATGATTCCATATGTTCTCTATAGACAAGAGAGGAAGCAAGAGCTAAGATACAACTATAAGATGAGGGCAAGCAAGATAGAAGCAAGGACAATCCTTGCCAATCACGAAATCAAGAGCCAACAAGAATCAACACCATACACAAGCACCAACAACATATATTAAACAAACCCAGGACTATCTCTACGACTATCTCTACTAGGTTACTAGTACAAAAGTTTTCAATCTACAAACGACAAAAGCATGGTCATCAAGCATCTGGCTACATAGTTATCTATAACAAAAGCTACTAAATGATCTAGTCCTACTACTAACTTGCCACGACGCGTCGTCCTCAAGCATCGTCTGCGGACCTGTCAACGACGTTGTCGTCATCTGACTCAACCGATGAGAGGGTCCCGGCTAGTGTCAAGGTAGAAGTGGGGTCAGAGATCATATCGATGTTGTTGTCGCCATCATGGTCACTAATGAGCTCACGCTCACTAGAGTCCTCCTCCTCCAAGTCGTCGGTAGGCATCACCATATCTCCATCCTAGATTGGCTTGGCAGGCACTAAACCCCCTCTAGCCGCTGGAACTGGTGAGAAGCCAATCCTGCCATCTACTATGGCTACTGCAATATGTGCCGGTAGGAGAGGAACGCCAACCAGGACGACGTGGCGGTTCTAACTCATGGGTAGCCTGAAGGTACTTTTCCTTGCATTCCGCCTGACTCGAGAGCCATTCATGGCATTCAGTCTGTTGAGATCACTGAGATGCGCCTGTATTGCTCTCTACCATCCTTGGTGGTTCCCTATAGTGGTTTCTTCAGCACTCGCAGCTTAGACTATGGTCTGATCCAGCATCACACGGAGGGCTCTCTCCCATGTCTCTAACTCCTCTGCCCTATGGCGACTCTCCAGAAACAACTGGTAGCTCTCATTATGTGTGTGCTCTAAGGCATGGAGGTATTGCGTTGTGCTGTCTATGGTGGTGTCATCCTCCTCTTCTTCCTGTCCTGCATCCTCCAAGGTGATTAAGCATGCACACCAAGTGCCTCATGGGAGTGTGTGCCACCTCTCTGACATGCCTCCGACACAGGTGCTTAAATGCCTCGTAGGCTGTTAACTGGTACGTGTTAGGGTACCAAACTCCGGTGGTGTTGACGTGCCATGGCCGCCAGCTAGGGTGCCTCGAACAGTCGAAGATCTACAGAAGAATTTGGTACTTCTGGGATCCAATCTCGTCATACTCACGCCCGGTGTACTCGAGGCGTCGGTTGTACCACAGGTGACAACAAGCTCCCCACAACAACTTGAGAAAGCCCTTCACTCACAGACAACATAATGTGTTCCAGTCCTCGTCCTCCATCTGTCGGGAAAAGGCGATAGCTTAGAACCATCATAAAAGAGGTTTCAAAAGCGAAAATGCAAAAGTTAAGCGTAGAAGAGTTTTCATGACATAGTTTTTTTTTTACAAAATAAGTAGACATGAACCAGTCTATCCTAAGGTCACGTCCTATAGCTAAGTATGGCTCTGATACTACTCTTGTAAGACCCCAACCCAGGATCTCATGTGCCTTCCATTTCAGTCCCTGGATTAAATAGCTGATACACACAATATAACATTTATAGTATCACAGTCAAACTTCGTACTTAAATACTAAAGTTGAGAGTACAAAAGGTTATAAACCATACTGTGTATTACAAACCTCGCCGAACGGCCAGCAAATACAGCGAAAAATGGAAGCCCAAGCCACAAGTAGATAGGGTGCGAACGTGGCTTCTAAGACTACTTTTCATCCTCTTCTTCACCTCTGACGAAGTCAACATCAACTTGCTCATCTGAACGACAGCAAGAGTGAGTACGGAAGGTACTCAACAAGCCTTATACTACTTCAAGGTGTTGATAGATACAAAAATGGATAATTCAAGGATAAGGCTTTATGATTTAGTTTTAAGCGTAAAGCAGTTTATACAGGTATTCAATTGCATCATCTATGACTGACTTTAAAATAGTTTAAATAATTCAAAACTAGGTAAAAGCTATATCTAGGGGGTTTTTATCTTAGGAGGGGCTACACCTTGCCCCGTAGTCCTTATCATCACGTCTGGTGTAACTCTAATACTACACAGATCCTGGTCTTGCACTGAACGCCAGGTTCCCTTTTTAAGCATTTGCCGGTCTCTGCATGTTCAAACAGAGGGCCACATAATCACTTGACTGCTCGCTGCTCCTAGCCTCCTAGTATGATGCCTAACTCAATCCGGTGAAGAAAAGTCAAGTCCTGTCCATTCAGAATATATGGTTGCACAGGGGTTGCTAAGGCATGGTTGTGAAATGGCTTGGTCCTTAATCGACCAGGACAGGTATCTTTCGGCAATGAATACCATAGAGGTAACTCAAGCCTTTGGGAGCATCCTCATCTACAGTACAACTTCACATGCCCCTGCCAAAATAGTTTTCACCTATTTTTACACATCACCCTTCACCTCCCATATGATATCAAGGATCTCATCACCATCACAGAATTCACACAAGGATTCATGGTATATGAGTTAACATTGATAACAATCAAGAGATATCTCCGAAGAGACATATATTGAAAGCAACATCTTCAGGGAGACGTATTCAATTCTAAGCATGTTAGATCTCAAAATTAGATGAATTTTGACGAAAGAATCACCAAAATTGGAGCCAGAACGGAGAAGTTATGACTCCTGGAAGATCTATTTTTAAATTAAATTGATAAAATAAGAAATTTGCACTATTCATAGGTGATGCCCACTGAACAGTAACTGGAACCACTTGAACAGTAGCTTGGTGGGACCATATGAACAATTCTCAGGTGGGCTGAGTTGGGCTTGGATTAGGCTAGGTTCGGGCCTAGATGGGTCGGGCTGGGCTTAGGCTGCACACTACTGGGATGTACAGTACTGGCCTACTTAGGTTTGGGTTGGTGGCTTAGCGAGTGACAGAGCTGGGCCGGCCCATTGGGGCACGACCTGTGGGCGGCTAGGCTAGCTTGTCAGGCTAGCGTCACATGGGTCGAGTCGTAGCCCACTCGGCTAGGTCGAGCCATATCCTGGGGCTGATCCACGTGCGCACGTGGGCGCGTGGGTGTGCTTGTGGAGCAGGGTGACGACGGGCAGGGATGGAAACGGATCGAATACGCATGGAATCGAATTCGGATAATACGATTTACCACATTTTAATCCGAATGCGAATACGGATCCGGATATCCTCGAATACGAATACGAATCGGATAGTTCGAATACGAATCCGCATTCGGATATCTACTCGATCTTCGAAATTCAGGTCGAAAATTTAAATTTTTGAAAAAAATTGACTGAAAATTGTTCTAATTTGATTGGGCCGGAATTTTAGAAATTTTGTTCAAAATTCATGTTGGAAATTTAAATTTTTGATCAAATTTAACTAAAATTTGATGACATTTGACTGAAATTTGTTCCAATTTGATTGGGTTGGAATTTCGTTCATATCTGAAATTTCTAAAACTTTAGCAAAATTTGGTTCCCTGGTTGGCGGATACGGATACGAATCGGATATATCTCGAATTCGGATATCCACATTTGAATCCGAATCTCGAAAACGAATTCGGATATATCCATTTTAGTATCCATTTCAGAAACGAATACGGATACGGATATCCATATTCGTATTTTAACAGATACGGAATCGGATAATTTGAATTCCCTGCCATCCATTTCCACCCCTAACGACGGGGGAAAAGCGGGCGGCGATGAGTGATTCACGGTGATGCATCGCTAGACAGCTCGTCAGAGCAAGGTTTTCGCCAGAGTTGCACAAAGATGAAAGGGTGTCGGGCTTCTACATGATATGGCGGATTTGGCTGGGAGCTCATCAATGGCTGCCGGCAGCAAGAATAGTATCAGATGGCTGCCCGAGGAGAGGGTAGTGGCACGAGAAAAATGGGCAGCACCTCCCCTCAACTATGCATTATCTACCTGCAAAGAAAATGGGCCTAGTGCCCCTAGGCTCCACAACACTATGGCCAGAACACACATACAGAGTACAAGCATGCCAACGGCGAGTTGAAGCATGACGGTGGAGCTAAATAGCATGGTGTATGCGCAGCAATGCGAAAAGGAGGCACGGGAGCGACGATACGTTACCTAGGAGGGTTGTGCAAGGGGCGGGAAACTCACCAAGAGGAAGAGCGGCGACGGACAGGGCGGCAACTGATGATTCGTCAAAGAGGGGGTGGTGGTTCAGCTTGGCTCCAGCTCAGACGATCTCCCGTCGGGCTTCCGGTGAATGAACGGAAGCACAGGGACAACGACGGCTCTTCGGTAGCACATGGGGGTAGATCGGCGATGACGGGGTTGCGATGGAGAAGAATGGAGCGGCGGTGGCGCTGTGGTGCTGGCGAAATGAGGAAACCGAGAGGGAGAGAGACCGGAGCACTCTATTTATAGAAAGGGAAGGGAGTAGAGAGGTGGTGCGGTCGCTGCGTCATGCGGTCATCGATGGCAGCGCGATGGTGAGGTGGTGGGTCAGCGCCCACCTCTTTTCCTGGGGCTTGGGCGCACTGCATTGGCCACGCACGTGTGGAGGTGAGAAAGTCGTGGTGCCAGATGGTATGGGTGGCACGCGGGCATGGGCAGAGAGAGAAGAGAGAGAGCGAGGGAGCGAAGGAAGGTCGCAGTGATATTTCCCGAAGGGGAAAACGACGGTCGGTGATGCGCGGCATTGCACTGGAGGAAAGAAGGAGAGGGCACGGGTGATGACCACTAGATGGGCAACACGTGGATGGCCGAGTGACGCGTGGGCATGGGTGAGCGCATGCGGGTGTGGCTAGACTAGCAGCATATCGAGTGGGCCGAGCGAGGCTGCGGCGGCCTACGTGAGCGAGGGAGGGGAAAGGAGGTTGGCCGACTATGCGTGGGCTGCGCGGATGGGCTAGGGAGCCAAGCTACGCTAGAGAAGAGTGAGGAAGATTGAGCCCGGGAGGAAAAGGAGAAAAGGAAAAGGAAAAGTATTTTGGGATTAAATTCAAATGAGAGATTTGAATTTGTATTAGGATCAAATCCAATAGACATATTTGAACTTTGATTTGGACTACGATCTTGATTTTCGGGAGAGCATTGAATTCAAGGGATTTGGATCCAATTTGATTTGAGTTGAGGGGAAACTAAGAGTAGATTCAAAATTGAGAGATATTCAATTTCAAATCTTCACACAAAGAACCATAAAACCATACACATGAACCAATTTAATGCAGGGATCATTTCAAAAATAACTCTAGTGAATTTTGGAATACTAGTCAAGTTAATATATTTGAGTATGTATTTTTCCTTAATTTTAGTTGACTTAATTAATCAAAAAAAATTAATTTGGAGTGAAATTTGCAATTAATTAACATGTCAAAAACTCAGGATGTTATAATCGGAGATTCATCATAGTTCTTCAGCCTCACTCCAACGAAGCGACATAAGTACATCACTTCGAGGATGATAGGAAAGGAAGGGTAAAAACCAAAGGTATGGTAAAGGTAAATGAGAGTTTCACTTTCAAAGATGTGGTTTTGGTAGAGCATCTCGGATACAATTTGTTGTATGTATCTTAGTTGTTAGATGAGGACTTAGAAGTTCGCTTCAAGCGTGATGCTTCTGAACTTCTTGATTCTTTAAGTGCTTTGATTTGTCGGATTTCTAGAGTTGCGAGAGTTTTTTGAGCTGATTTTTCTGAGTCTCTTGGTTCTTCTCACTGTTTGATTGCTCAACCTTCTTCTAAGCTTTGGGATTTAACATAGAAGACTAGCGCAAATGAGTTTTAACTTACTCACTCGTTTGAGTGCCTTAGGCTTGATTCGAGGATTGCCTAAACTCAAGTTTGAAAAGAATCTTGTTTGTGCTTCTTGTCAGCATGGCAAGATGGTTGCTATATCTCACCCACCAGTTAATCTGGTGATGACTGGATGACCTGGAGAACTTCTCTATATAGACACTGTTGGTCCTTCTTGGGTTTGTTTGGCGGCTGAGAAGTGGATTGTACTTGTCATTATTGATGGCCATTCTTACTACTCTTAGGTGTTCTTTCTTGTGATCAAGAATAAAGTGTTATCATATTTTTGAAGCTTAGCTTTGAAATTGTTCGAGGAACTCCCTGATGCATTGGAAATAATTCGCAGTGATAATGACACCATGTTCAAGAATTATCTCTTTGATGCTTTTTATCTTGAACATGGCATTGAGCATCAATTTTCTACCCCATGCGTTCCTCAACAGAATGGTGTAGTTGAAAAGAAGAACCGCACTTTGGTGGAGATGGCTAGAACGATACTTGATGAGCATAGGACTTCTAATAAGTTTTGGATAGAGGCTATTAGCACATCTTGTTATATCTCAAATCGGATTTTCTTACGCTCGATTTTGAATGTGACTTCTTATGAGTTACGTTTTGGAGAAAGCCAAAGGTTTCTCATTTGAGAGTTTTTGGATGTCGTTGCTTCATCCTAAAGCATGATAATCTTGACAAATTTGAGACGCGCTCTTTCAATAGGATTTTCTTGTGTTATTCTCTTCATGTTCATTCTTACAGGATTTATATTCTTAACACTAACACCATTATGAAGTCCTATGATGTGATATTTGATGAATCAATCCCTTGTGCTAGCATTGCTCTTGAGTATACAAGTGATCAAGAGATGGGCAAAATCATCTTTTTAAATGATGATCTTCTAGCTCTCGGTGATGATGAGGATGATCCGCTACTTCCTGCTATCACACCTGCTTCAGAGATGGCACATGCTTCTTCTACACTGGCAGAGGGTCCTACAGACTCTACTTCCACTTTGGTTGTTTTCGAGCCAGCACCAGCAGTGTTTGAAGGGGAGATCATCTCATAGTGCGAGGCTCCTCAGCGCATACAGCAGACATATCCCCCACAGTTGATGATCGATGATTCAATGAAACTGTAACGAGGTCCAAATCTTCTCAACATGCTCATTTAACTGATTATGTATTTGTTGTTTCTTTTGAGCCTCATGATGTTGGACATACTCTTTCTTATTCAAATTGGGTTAATGTCATGCATGAAGAACTAGAAAATTTTGAGAGAAACTAAGTTTAGGTTATTGTAGAACCACCCCCAAATATCCATACCATAAGAACCAATTGGGTTTTCAAAAACAAGCAGGGGAGGATGGGTCTGTAGTTAGAAACAATGCTAGACTTGTGGCTTAGGGTTTCACTCAAATAGAGAGGATAGACTTTGGAGAGACCTTCGCACCGGTAGATAGACTAGAAGCCATTAGGATCTCCTTGCATTTGCGGCATCCCAGGATTTCAAATTGTACCAAATGGATGTCAAGAGTGCTTTCCTAAATAGTTTCATAGAAGAAGAGTTCTATGTCAAGCAACCACCTAGTTTTGAGCATCTCAAATACCCACATAGATTATACAAGCTTCAAAATGCTTTGTATGGGCTTAAGCAGGTGCATACGGCTTGGTATGATAGGCTTAAGTCTTTCTTGCTAGAGCATGAGTATGTGATGGGATTGGTGGGTAAAACCCTGATTACCTTCAAGCATGACAATGATTTTCTACTTGTTCAGATATGTGTGGATGATATCATTTTTTGTGGCTCTTCTCATTTGCTTGTGGCCAAGTTTGCAGAAACTATAAGCAAGAAATTTGAGATGTTGATGATGGGCGAGCTCAACTTCTTTCTTAGGTTTCAAATCAAGTAATACAAGTAAGGTACATTCGTCCATCAGATGAAGTACACCGAGGATCTCCTGAAGAAGTTCGACAAGTGATGCGAAGCTCTTGGTGACACCAATCACTACCTCAAATATGCTTGATCCAGATGAAGATGGTGAGGAGGTACACCACTAGGGGTACAAGAGCATGATTGACTCACTCTTGTACCTGACAGTGACAAGACCCGACATCCACTTCACTGTATGCTTGTGTGCCTATTTCAAGGACATCTCAACGTCAAGAAATGAAGCGCTATCTCAAATACACCCTTGAGTATGGTCTTTGATTTTCTGCTTCCTCTTCGCTTTCGCTTCAAGGTTTTTCGACTGCCAATTTTACTGGTTATAGAATTGATAGGAAGAGTACCTCAAGTACTTGTTATTTCTTGGGTACCTCTCTTGTTTGTTGGTCTTCTCATAAACAGACTACTTGTTACACAGTCAACTGCTAAAGCTGAATATGTTGCTGCCGCTAGCTGTTGTTCTCAGATTTTATGGATGATTGCTACTTTGAGAGACTTTGGGTTAGACTTCAAGAGTGTGCCACTTTGTGCGAGAACACCAGTGTCATAAGCTTAGTCAATAACTCAGTCTATCACTCCAGAACTAAAAACATAGAAGCGAGATTCCACTTCTTACGAGACCATAATGAGAAGGGAGACATTGACTTGAAATACATAGATACGCAACACTAGCTTGCCGATATCTTTATCAATCCTCTAGATGCAAAAAGTTTTGCTTTTTCGAAGGGAGAGCTTAGTGTGTGTCTATGACATTGTGTGAGGGGGAGTTGCAAGTGTACACACTCTATCTTACTTTTATTGCATTTGCATTGCATAGCATTCTATAAGATAATCATTGTAGTTGAGCTTCACTTATATATTCATAGCACTTTTTTGTACTAGTTGTGAATTTGTGCAAAGTGTAGTGGATGTATAACAATCTGTTCAAGCTTAGGCTTTTATTGAGACATCACATAAAATCTGTTAAGCAAGCTTGTTTTTTCTAAGGATGAACTTGAAATGTGAATTATTAACCTAATCACTTGTCACCCTTGAGTGTTTGCTTTAGCTTGATCGGTGCTTAAATTAGGATCAGTTTTGTGAAAAGCTTGTGCTAGGCCGCTTTGTTCAGTTCAGCAAATTGGAGGGGCCTATAACCTTTGTCTTTGTAAATGTTTAGCCCATGATTAACCCATAGGAGAGTATATGTTCTTCTGTGCCGCAAAGGCACAACTTGTTTTGGCTTTGTGAAAAATTACATATCTTGAATTCTATATTGAGTTAAATCTAAATGAATGATCAAGTATTGAGCTAATTTGAATCCAATATGGTGGCTTGATGCTTCATGTGGTTTGCCAAATAAGTGAGCTCATGGTTGCTCAAGTTTACTTTAGGATAGTAAATAATCAAATGATAAAGTCAACTTATGCTAATTAATGTGCTAAGTGTGTTCTTTTTCACCTTATCAAACTAAGGCTTGGATTGATATATGAGCATTTGCAAAGCCTATTGGGTTGAACATGGTTGGCTAGTTTGAGCTTGACATAGCACTAGTTTTTTTCCTAATCTTTGTACGGATTATGAAGCTGTGAATGTTTTGTGGTGACATCTTTTAATATTTGAATGACATGATCAAAACTTGCTTCACTTCTTATTCTTGTGACATGGTATCACTTTGAAACTTTGTGCACCTTTGAGTTATATTGTCTACTCCTCATATTACTTTGCCATCTCTAGTCCTTGCAAGTGCCTTGTGATCTATATGTGAAGCTTTGTAAGTTTGCATCTCTTTTGCACATCATTTCATGCATGCTTGCTTGTGAGTTTTAATTGATGTTTGCATTGCTAAGAGGGGAAATTGCATGAAAAGGGAAAGTTGCACTAGTTAGGGGGAGTTTTTGCAGTCATGATGATTCCATTGTCAACAAGGGGGAGATAATTGATAAACCAAGTGTCTTGAGCTTCATTTTGGCTTGGGTTGATTTGGTTTTGGCTTTGGGCTTTTTGCAAATCCATCTTATGCTAAGTGATCTTGTTTTTGCTTTTATTTACCTTTTGATAACTTAGATATTCCAATTGGTTTTTGTGCTACAACTCTTGCTTTGGTTTTCATGTGTGTTGTCAATGGACTCATCAAGGGAGAGATTGAGAAACTAAGTGGATATGTACCTTGGTTTGCATGTGATGAGTCATCGACAAAGTTTGAATTGAGTTAAGCTTGGTTGGCACGAAGGTTAAATGAACTTCCGGTGGTTAGAACTTCCGATCCAAAGCCACAACTTCCGATGTCATGAGAAAACCAAAACCGAGAGCTTCCTTCTAGGTTGAACTCGGAACTTTCGGTGGTCAGATTTTTTGTCCAAAATCGGAACTTTTGGTGTCAGGAGAAAACCAAAATCATGAGCTTCCTTCTGGGTTGATCCCGAATTTTTCGGTGATCGGAACTTCTAGTCAAAAACCAGAACTTTCGAGTATTCCAGTTAAAATCCAGATACCCGGTGTTCACGATTTTTCTGGGGTTTGCTTTGAACTGAGGATTTTGATTTGGACTAACTGGAGATGAAGTTAGAGATATGTTTGTGCTTATCTTATGTCGTGCAAGTGATAGATGCAACTTAGCGGTCGACGGCGGGATGATCGTGGCTAAGCAGGGTGCTTGGTCCTGAACGATCAAGGAGGCTGGGCAGAGTCAAGGGTGATCCTAACTGTACATGTGGAGATCAAACAAGGCGTGAGAAGGTGAATGGAGACGAGGTGTTGACAAAGTCAAACGAAAGATATGCTGGTGCAAGTGATAAGGTGGGCTGAGGGATCAGGAGTAGGAAAGTCTTACCAGTGGTCGAGATAGCAAGATAGAGTACACGTGTTAATATCAGATCGTTTGCTTAAGGTGTAAGCAAGTGTCGGTGAGTCATGCTTTGAGAAGCGTGCAAGGCTGTTTCGCGGTGTGGCCTCAAAACCATGAAAGGATGGAGTGCACGTGGCATCATCACGAAGTTTGTGTTGATGCGAAGCTAAGTCATAAAGGCGCTACGACCGTTGGATGAATGGAGAAGAATCTGGACCAAAATACTCTGGTGGTAGGTATGAGTATACTACAAGTGAGAGATATTTAGAAATAAGAAAACTTAAGAGCTAAGACACCTCCTTAGGTCTATAAATAGAAGGTTAGGACTATGTGAAGAGGGAAGAAGCCAACCACTTGAGTTTGTATGTTAGTGTTTTAGAGAAGAGAAGAAATAAGAGCTTAATCTTTGTAATATATGAGAGGTTTGTGTGAGGAAAATACTCTTGTAATCTATTAAAATAGGGTGCTCCTCTTTAATAACGAAGCATATGGTTTCCCTCATGTTTGTGTTCATCTACTTCTAGTTTTTCTAGATTGGCTTTCTTACTTTGTTTGCAAGTTTTGTTATTTTCTCGATGATTTTCGTTCTGTTTGATGAGCTAAAATTTTCCATTGTGATTGAAGTTATTTTTCTTATTGCTAGAGATATAAAATTCACATACAAATGTATACAAGAGGGTCTTGAATTTTCATGTCTCTATATCATCAACTTGAAGAATTTTTTTACCGGTGATTTTCTTTGAATCTAAGTACTTCCTATTTTAAGTTGCGAGTTTATGACTATGATTCTTGAAATAATGTTTTATAGAACATAGGGTTCAATTTCATCTATAAGAGTCGTGTTTTTCTTAGAGATTTTCATCATGTATTATTTATCTCTTTTATGTTGCTTTCGCTCTTGATTTTAAGTGTGTTGAGTGAGAAAATAAAAAAGATCATTCGTTTCGAAATAAATTAGTTGAGATATCTATTCATCCCACTAGTCGCTATTCTGGATCTTACACTAGCAACTAGAAAAACCCCGATAAAACACGAAAAAACCCCGATAAAGCATGGAGTCGAGCTAACTCGGGTGGGCAAATAACGTGTGCAAGCACACTTGCATTGCCGACAAAATGCTTGCCGAAACCCAATTAAGTCGAGAAACTCTCCACTGACGCCAAACGGGTTCTTACATTTCTGCTTTTTTCCCTTTTGTTTCATTTCCACTGCGAGTCCACCACCAAACCTTGTTTGAAAAGACCCTCTCTCGCTCTCGCACCAATGGCAGGTAAAGGTGCGGGACCTGTCGCGTTGCAATTTCTAGCTGGCCTTCCAAAATCTTCTCTGCTGATCAACCATGCCCCTTTACAAAAGCTAACAAGACCAGCAGTCCAACACTTTCCATAAGATGTCAAAGGGGCATGTGTGTGCCAGCCAAACATCAAACGTTGATGCAGCTCAACGTCAGTTTTCTCCTGCATTAGGTGAGGGTCGTTCAGGGCACCACCGAAAGTTTCTCAGCTGTGCCTCAACTGTCTGCACCCTAGGTAGGTCTAGGCCCTGAATTTTGTTTGAGTTGTGCCTGCCCAATCGAAGAACTGCCCGGTACATATCTAAAGGTTTACCTGACCAGCTGATCATGGCTGATGCCTCAGTTGAAATGTTAGGCTACCCCATTGACAACTTGAGTCCAATGGAGCGTATCGCGTGGCATCCAAAGAGAATCCAACTTTTTTAATTTATTATGTACGTGTTAGTTGTAATAGTGGGTTGATTAGCAGAGGGCGACCAACTTTGATTTGAGTCTTTGAGATAAAAGGTCTCTTCTGATCTTGGATCACCCAAAATGTGGAGATTGGCCAGCCGTGCTATCAGCCCCTCGAGTTGCCCGGAGCCCGCCTTCGGATGTGACATTCCGGCCAGCCAAGAAATAATTCGTACACGAATTAACACCCTTGAATTGAATCATTGATGATGATGCAGCAGCAGCAGCAACGTTTAGGGATTGTTCAACGAGTATAGGTAGTGTTTATCTATATTTGTATTTATCGATTTTTATTCGTTTGTGGATATTTGTAAATGCTCACGGGTGAAGAGCTGACGCTAAACTCATCACCCGTGGGTATATCTGTTTATTCGTGGGTGGTGATGCTGGACGAGCAGGGACGAGACGATATGATAGGACGTTAGGTGGCATCGTGGGATAGCGGGGCGGCATGGGGCGAGCTGGGGCGGAGCGGGGTGGCGACGGTGGCGGGATTGGGGTGGATTAGATATATTAGATGTGTATATGTATGTAAGAGGTTAGGGTTTTTAAGTAAAATACCTATCGATTATAGATCTATATTGATAAACGGGTATCACGAACGTAACTTAAATACTATTTATATCCTACCTTACTTAAGTATTTAATTATAGTAAACAGATAATTGAGATAAACTATCATCAGCATGCTGCTATTGCTACAAGTGAACCACACGAAAAAAAATCTTCTAGCAACCGGACTGACGCACGATGAACCGGACCGAATCACGATTTCTCTCATCAGCAGGTGACTGGGCTGACGCAAGATGAACCTGGATGGATCGGTATCCACCTCGCAAGCCCGGGTGCGGTTGGAGTCGGATCTGAATGAAATTCTGAGCTCTGAAGAGGACAGACAAGAGGCAGGCAGGCACGCGTGATCCTTGTACCGGAAGAGATTAGAAAACGAGAGGAGGAGCGAGATGCACGGGACCCTTCCTCAGGCGAGGCAAAGGTGCATGCACCCAGGGGACCGGGCCGGCGGATTCCGGCGGGCAAGGAAAAAGCTTCGCGCTCGGCTGAATAATTTGATGCGTCGACATCGCAAGAGGGGAAACGAAACATCATCCATCTGCCACTAGATGCTCGGGATAGCTAGCTGCTGCTGCTGCTGCGTCATTGTGCTCAGTGGATTGATATTAATTCGTACACGGAATGATTAGTCCAGCAGGGAAGGAGGAATTAGCAAGCAAGGACAGGAAGCAAACCACAAAAATCTCTTCTGTTCAGCTACTGATGTTCATCATTCAGTTGATGGATTGGTAGCTGATGCATGCACCCAACTACCCAAGTGCCAAGCATCTACTACAGTGCTGCATCCTCGATAGATTTGCGATGGTTAGCAGTACATATACAGGCAAAGACACTCCATTGTTGTCATGAAATCCGGCATCCATCGACCGATCAACGTCGTAAAGCTGTGGCTGTTGCTAACACTCTACCCTAAACCTACCGTGTCGTGAAGAACTGCATACTGCTCGTCTGCAGCGAGTACTAAAGGTAGCTGGATGTTATCAAACGGAACACTGATTACGTGGATCGCAAACTTTTGTTTCTTTGTTACTAGTACATGAACATTTTTTATCGTTTCGATATCATCTGAAACCATTTTGTAGCCTTTTTTAGATTAAACCATTTTGCAGCTAACGTACGTGCCATGTTTAAAAAAAAAGAAAAAGGAAAGGAAAAGTGGCTGGACGGGCTGAGATCTAACACTCCGAGACTTTTAGCTCAATATGGCCCGTCGAGCGACAGAAATCCAATGGTATCAACCGAAAAGGCCTACATTATGGCCCATCAGGAAAGACTATGGAAAATGGTCCATCAGAAAAGCAAAGGAAAGATGGCTCATCAGAAATAGATAGAACAAAGGAAAAGGCCTTCACTGAGCCAAAATCACGAGAACTCTAACCCCGGAAGCCCATGGACAACAACCACAAAAATAGGGGTACAAATTAATTAAGCTAAGAGAATCTACGACCCTCTTTAATTTCACTAATAGTATTATTTTTTAAATTGAGATTTTTAATCATGAGAATTCTAACCCCGGAAGCCCATGGACAACAACCACAAAACTAGAGGTACAAATTAATTAAGCTAAGAGAATCTACGACCCTCTTTAATTTAACTAATAGTATTATTTTTAAATTGAGATCTTTTAAAAAAACTAGTGCTTTTGATTGAATAAGGAATGTCGGTAAGAACCTTTAGTTTAATTAATTTACACTTCTAGATAAAACCTAATAACTGCAAAAACGAGCCCAAACCATTAACAAAATAGACAACGCACATGATGGATAATGAAATTGTCCTTGGACTGAGTTAGGGGCGGATCTCCAAGGGCTAGGGGGCTCCGATCCTTTCTACAAGCCGCAACTCTACTGAAGGTTAAAGTTGGAGTAGGAGTAAAAAGGAAAAAAAAAAGAAGAGAAAAGGCGAGATCTGCGTCCTCCACCGCAATTGAACTGAGTCATCGACTATTGGACTTGAATATATTGCAAGTTTACAACCAATCAACTTGCACCCTGCATCAGCAGATCAGGCTAAGCCATCGTATGTACAGCCTTACTCGTACGGTCGTACCCCGGTTTGGAATGATGCTTCGAGGAATGAAATAAAAAAGGCTATGCTTTGCTTGCAAGCGTTGTTGACCCGACCCACTTAACCGTCCCTTCATTTAGGAAGCCCAAATCAGTGGACCTGCCACCACTTGCCGCGCGAACCGGCGGCGGGTTACGCCTGGCTTCAACTAATCCCCGAGCCGAGCCAAGGCAAAGCGCGAGGTGGGTGGTTAGTCCAGCGCGAGCTACCAAAGGATAAATTCGTAGTAACCAAAATATAAATATTAGATATAATAATATTAAATATAAATTTAAAATATAAAAGTGTAAATACATCATAAACGAATATGTTAGAAGTGATACTGTATTTTGATTTTAGATGTAATAAAAAAGAGGATGAGATTATCTGTTAATTTCACTCTTAATTTTTTATTTGTAAAACAGGTTATATATTCGTAGCCGAAAACGAAATGAGGAGATTGAAGAATAAAAATGAATGATAAAAATAGATAAATTATTTAAATTTTGAAGATTTATATTAGATAAGAGAGGAGTACAGAAAATAAATATGAGAACTAACCAGTGTTTTATATGCGTCGTGCCGTTCGTTAAAAAACAAAAAAAAATGATAGCCAGCTGGGTCGACGCAGACTGGCGCAGAGCAAGCGCTCCAGAGTCCAAAGCCGCGTGCGCGTGGGATTGGCGCGCGTCAAACGGCGCCCGTCGCCGTTATGCCAGGTCATGGCCAATGCGAGCCCAACGCGTGTAAAGATTAGGTCTCGGAGACGCCCTGATCAACTCACGGGTTGAGTGGATTAGAGACTGATGATGGAACATTTGGTGGTTTTTTTTTGGGACGTGAACGAACAACCCAACAAATGATTAGCGTCGTCGTACCGTAGGTCACTCGCGACATCCCAGTAGGTGCTGGCGGCCAAATGTGAGCCCACGGGGATGCTCACCTGCACAGCGAGCGACCGCACGACCCAACCTGGTCAGCACTCGTCAACTCACTCTGAAAAAAAAAGAAATCATCAGCTCGACTATCACATTTCAGCCCTCGGTCTGGCTCGTTAATTTTGTTTATCCACCGCGCTCAAAGGCCAAAAAAAAGTGTTTACCCTCCCCGAAGTGAAGCCTGGACAAGGTGTAGGAACATAGCTTTAGAAGAAACCTGTCCCCATCTGCAAGACCGGAGACATAAGGCTTTCATGCGTATCGTGGAAGAAATGGTAAAAGCATATGAGCTCTAAGGCTTGCTAAATGTTAACTATTAGGTTTTGCAAACAAGAAGTTAGATACAGTACATGAGAATAGAGCGTAGAGTATAATAATGTATAGCATGGAAAGATAACTAATAACAGATGTCACACCCGGTCTCCTCTACTACAACGGCAGAACAATATCGCTCTTGTATATCTCGTCGACATGCATACGATTATTTCTTATTAGATTTTATCCATTGTTGTATGACATTAGTTAAAGATTGAGATTATAGAAAAGACGTGCTTCAATAAACTGTCCCAACATTTTAAAGAACAAAACTACTGCAATAACAAAATAAACAAAAAAGGTATTCCTCTACAAGAAAAACAGCATTTTGTCAAATGTTCGGTTCCACCCAATCCATCCATCCGACACAAATCCAACAGAGGCCAACAGAAATAAAGAAAAACAGGGGTACTAATAAACAAAAAGGGCAGCACCAACTGCTGTCATGCTGTGGCTCTCCTGCTAGCGCTGCGCTGCACCCCTCCCCTGGCTGAGCTGAGCATCAGCAGTCCCACGCGTCTTTTCCTCTCCGCCCCTCACCTCAGTCACCTCCGTTCTCTCCTTCCCCTTCTCCAGTCCCCGCGCCGACAGCTTCGCTACTGCACTCACCTCTCTCGCCGTCTCTGTGTTCAATCTCCGCCTCCCTGGTAAGTTCTCAGCTTGGTTCCCCCCTTTACCTTTCAGTGTAACCTTGTTGCATGCTTTTGTTTCAGAGGATATGGGTTCCTTGTTCGATCTCTTTCCCCGCTTTAGCGTGTCTTGGTGGGGTTTAGTTGTGTGGCAAAGGAGCAACAACAATGTCCAGAGATGGTCCAGATGGACGATCGTGTGAGCTTGATTGATGCGAGTGTAATGTTTGGATCGTGCTTCGTTTTCTTTGTTTCGAAAATTTCATACATGAATACGGGTGATTGCATTCCCTATGTGAAATTTTATCTTCTTGTTCATAACTTGTATTTATCTGCCTAATTTGTATCTTATACATTCTGGAGGGATAAAAGGAACGGAACTAAAAAGGAAGAAGCGATTTCTTGGTCTATAATCAGCTTAGCTGTAGAGCGCATATGATCGGCAGCTCTTGTTTGTTGTCTTGGTTTATTGGTTGACAAAAATTCTGTTTCTCGCTTGTCAGAACTCGGAAATGCAGAAAAAAATGATGTTACCTCTTTTGATTTTCTTGGTTCTTGATAGCCTAGTTATGAGTTTTATGGTGCAAATTCGGGGACTTCAAAGTGTTATTGTAGTGTTAGAGAGAAATGATTGTGGAAGTTTAGTTGTTATAATTATTGTTCTGGTTTAGCTTTTCTGACTACTGCTTAGACGAGAAAAGAGACTGTATAAGTATCTAGCAGAAATGTGAAGTACCATTTGAGCAATTGGTGGTAGCATAAGTCGGCTTAGACAATCATCATCTTGCTTCAAAGAGAGGGAAATATTCAGTGGGTTTAATTATAGTTTAAGCTCGTGTATATTCAGCTGTGCCAGTGGGAAGTAACAAAATGGAAGATAACAGTTTTAATTAATCTGGGTTTTTTTTTTATGAGTGAATGTCTGAATCAGTTGCCACTTTGTTTGAAGAGAATCAGTACTGAATTGGCTGTAGAGTAGAGCTGGAAAGTTATGTTCACTTGGCACTGTGATCAAAGAAGTATCATTTATTTAACATGATTGGTGAACTTAGGACTGCAGTTATGCTTTCAATTGTCATATAAATTTTGTTTATAATACAGAGCGGAAGCTTCTGTTCTATCTGTAGCTTTGATATTTTACTGTGATCTGTAGTTATATAAAGGAGATGCTTGATTCAACATTCAACTGCCCATCACAACTTGGCAATTTGTAAGGGAACAATTCAAATTATTGAATAATTCAGTTCCCCCCTCCATAGAAAGTTTCTATACTAGACTATATATGATGATGCATCCTGAGGAGCTTTTGTCAACTACATGCAGTAAACAATAGGGATTCAAATCATCCAGGCATATTTTAATACTGCTTACTGAAGCGGTTAACGCGTGTGCCCAAAATATGTTTCTTCAAGGCCCCTAACTTCACACAGCAATCTTATATTAGATATCATCTCTTTTCATTTGATTATATCTTTGCGTTATTGGTCCATGCATGCAATCTATGAATAGCTGACAGCTGTTCTTTGCTGCATAAGGTTTCTTCTGAGGGGCGCATCCATTAATAATGTTCTTTTGGCATCATAATTGTGCTGTCTTGGTACAAAAGGAAACATTCTGGTCATCGATTTTGTCTTCAAAATTAACTGGTTTTCTCTTTGAATGCAGGTATTACCAAATTATCAGCTGTGGACACTTTTTGTTTCGAGAAGCCACTCTTTTTAAAATTTTAACCCTGTTGGGCAGAGGTTGTGAGTGACATTTTTGGGGGTTAAAATGGACAACTCTTCTGGTTCCTACTTATCATCATGGCCTGGCAATTCTGCTTCTGAGAGCTATAGTTTTGCTGATGCTTCAGTAGAATCATATGCAGGAGAAGGAAGCATGCCACCTTCAAGCTATTTCATGAGAGCTAGATCAGATCACAATTTAAAATTCAGCGAGCATGAACATAACTCCACTATGCTCTCAGATGGATGCTTGCCATACAAGACCCAGTCTGATCTATTATCTGGTGAGTATCTATCTAAGGATAAGCTTCCTAACAGTTTTCTGGAGCTTCAACAACTGCAGAGCAATATCAATCGGCAGAGTAATTTAGTGTCCCCAGGGGTGCTTCAGGGCAATTCAACACCTGGAATATTTCAGCTGCAATTGGATACCCCTGGCCTCGCAGAACTGCCTCATACCTTATCCAGTTCAATTGATAGTAATGGCAGTGAAGCTTCTGCTTTTCTCACAGATGTACATGCTGTTTCTTCAGCTTCGACTTTGTGTTCCTCATTCGAAAATGGTTCTTCATTCATGGAACCAGTAAATCTAGAAGCTTTCAGCTTTGAAGGGGCACATAATGATGTTATGTTGAACAAAACAAGCCGTCCAAATGCGAATATCTCAGTATTTGACAATGCTGCCTTGGCATCACTACATGTAACGCTCACTACATAGACAGCTTTTTCCTCCAAAAAAAAAAAAAAAACTACAGAGATAGCTGCTACTCTATCTACTTCATTCAATCAATTTTGGTTCTTGTTTTAACACAGGATAGCAAAGAGTTTATCAGTGATAGGCTCCCTTCATTTGCTACTGTCCAGGAAACAAACCTAGCTGCCGGTGGTTTCAAGACTCAGAAGCAGGTTTTATTTTCAAGCAGTGTCACAACAATATCTGCAACTGCATCTTACTATTCATTTAGACTGTACCAGTAACTCAACTTCCATTCTGCAGGAGCAAAATGCAATGTGTAATGTTCCTATTCCTACTTTCATTGCTCGTAACCAGATGGCAGTTACCGCAACACAAGGAGCGCTGATTACTCCAAAGGTTTCTGCTTTTTCTCTTAAAAAATACATTTGTGCTCGTTCGCTGTGTTCCTTTTATGATGTCTTTCATCAGATTTTTGAAATGGGTTTCTTGTGTGCCAATGTTTAGATGCCATCGTGGACCAATGAAAATAAAAGTGAGTGTCCTGTTACTGTTAGCCATCCTTCTGATGTACAAACCGAATCAGATTCAGCTAATGGAAATGGTGTCGGCGTGAAGCCACGAGCAAGGGCTCGTCGTGGACAGGCAACTGATCCTCATAGTATTGCTGAACGGGTGAGTTTTTATTAATGAGATCAGTCCACTTTAGAACAAGTTCAACGGTTGCATAATCTTTTTGAATTTTTTGTTTTGCTATCTGTCTGTAGCATAAAATTTAACTGCAATTTCCTATTGTGCTGCAGCTTCGCAGAGAAAAAATTTCAGATAGGATGAAACATCTGCAAGACCTTGTCCCAAATTCCAATAAGGTACCTTTTATGTTTTTATTTAACTTGTCCCGTGCATTTTCAGATTGCAACCATAATCATGATTATTAGAATTGATCTCTAGCTAATAATCAAAGCTTTGTTACTTGTATGTTATAAGAACATGTGTTCTGAATTATGGTTTGGAATCTACCTGGTGAGACAATATAAGCAAGCAATTATTAATTTAGGTCCTTTTTGGAGTACATAATTTGCAGTCTTCAACTCTACAAATATAGTGGACTGAGTGCTTGATCAGTTGGGGCCAACTATAGTCATTACATGTTTTGCCATTGGTTCAGTTCCAGTGTGGTACTGTTTTAAAGAGATGGAGGTTTAGGGCCTGTTTGGATTAGAAGTATTTCATTGGAAAGTTTTTGGACCTAGTTCAAATTTGAACTAAATGCTATACATTCCAAGGAAATACCACTCTTCCAAACACCCCCTTACTGTTGATGCAGGCTGGTTTAAGACAGCCAAAGTATCATACCAAAGAATACAGCAGTTTTACCTTTCTTTAACGAGATTGATTTTGTTTAAAAATAACTCTTGAATAACATGGTGTGAAAAATATTTTTATGTGAGCAGGCAGACAAGGCATCAATGCTGGATGAAATAATTGATTATGTGAAATTTCTTCAGCTTCAGGTCAAGGTATGGCTGTAATTTTTTTTTTTTTGAAATAAGTACAGGTAGCTTCGCCAGATGATTAACATTCCCGATTACTTGGTTTCAGGTCTTGAGCATGAGCAGGCTAGGAGCTCCCGGAGCAGTTCTTCCCGGTCTCACAGAATCTCAAACTGAGGTGCCAAATCTTGTGTTTTCTACCAGTTCCCAATGAGTTGCATTTGATATAGATTTACTTCTTGATTTTTCATTGAGTTGCCTACAATTCACCTCAATGTACTGATATCCATGCGCTGACGAATTTGCTCATGTACTTGATACACTGTCACAATTCATGTAGGGCTGTAGCGGTCAGCCTCTGTCAGATCCAACCACTGCACAAGGACTGCTGAACGTATATGAATCGGAAGATACCTTGGCTTTTGAGCAAGAGGTTGTGAAGCTGATGGAAACAAGTATCACCAGTGCAATGCAGTACCTTCAGAACAAGGGCCTCTGCCTGATGCCAGTTTCTGTTGCTTCGGCCATATCCAATCAGAAAGGCATGGCTGCTGCTGCAATCCCTCCTGAAAGATGAAAACACATGCTCCTCTCATCAGCATGAGGAAACTACTCCAGATGACAGAACTCAATGGCTGAAGAATGTGCTAGACTCCACAGATTTTGTGAGAAGAAAGACACATGGTACACAAGATAGGAAGTTAATCTGAACGATTCCAGTTTTATGGCCTAATTAATCTACTAATTTGCTTCTCAGAACCTCTAGCTTTTCCATACCTGCTGCGCATCAGTTGTTATGTATTCCTTTTTTTTCCTTTCCTTTGCCGGATTGCATCAGGGTGCTCAGGGGATAGTAGCGTTTCGGAAACTTGAACTGTATCTGGTTTCTCTTTCGTGCGTACAAAATGTAAAACCTATCTGTCTGTTCGGTTTGGCTATTAAAGTTTATGGTCAGGATTACCAGTCTATCAGAAGCTTGAGCTGGTAGTTTCTGCTGGTGATCAAGCGCTAGAATGAATCTTTCAAACAATCACACTGTGGTGAACAACAAAATAGTGCGGCCAAACTGATTCTGTGCTGGTACCTGGTAGGCCTGGGACATCGTGCATGTGGGTTCCTTCCTGGCCGGTTGTCAGTTTGTTAGCTGTAGCCATCTTCGATCAGTTCCAATCATGTGGTGTTAAAGTGCTGACAGCGAATGTACGCCTTTTGTTTCTCCATGAAACTTTTCCTTGGAAATGATGGCGCTTGGATGGACGTACTATTGGAGAGCTTGCAGTGACAACCTATGTGATGCACTGGTGCTCAGAATCGATACCTGCAGACTGAATAGTGTAGTAGATGACAGTAAAGGCAGAGAGACGCTGATCATCCTACTGAAAAGCCCAGCTGATCTTGAAGGCATCCTTGTTGAGCCAGTGGCTTTACTCCTTCCGTTTGCAAATATTTGTTAACTTTTATTATTATTATTTTTACAAATACTTGACTACACGTATCCTAAGGTTTTATTTCTAATTTTACCTCTAATATACCCTACATACCAACATAGGCCCACCATAAAAAAAAGGAACGGCAGACACCCGTATTAGAAATTTCCAATATGCGTTCTAGAAATTTCATCAATGTGCTTACTCAGGGGTATTTTTGTTAATCCATTAAAAAAGATGACTGCCTTGGGGTTTGTGTCGTGATCAATATGGCCAATTAAATGGAAACGGATGGAGTATTTCAAAGGCATGTGAAGATTAAAACTAAGTAGTTTTTACTAGAGTTAGTATTAATTTTAGGGATAGCAGGTTTATATAAAGATATTAGGAAAATATGAACTAACTTCATATTTCATCGATGTATCTTTTATGCCTGAATCTGATGAAACTGTCTGATTATTCATGACATGACACGTCAACCAACATGTCCTGTCAAGAGCTTGAACAGAACGAATCATTTACACGCCTCTTGTTTCCGATGAATAAACATGATTTAGAGCATCTCCAAGAGCCCTTCTATTCCACCCTCCATCCCATCTTCTATCTATTTTCTCCAAAAAACTAACTCCAACAGACTCTTCATTCAACTAGCTATTTTGCAGCGCACGCCATTCATATCACCGGACACGCTAGATGTGGCGTGCATCTCCCTCCCACGCCATCCTGCTGTAGAGAGACCAGAGAGGCCAACAGCTAGCTTTTGCTTCAAAAAGTTATTTCTTCTCTCTCTTTCATAAATTCAAAAAGTGATTTTGTAGAGCTCCTAAAATCACAAAAAAATTTATACTAATAAAATAAATAACAAAGAATCCATTTTAACTAGTTCCCACTAAAAATATCTTACAAATTTTAAATGAAAAATCTCCAAATTTGACTATTTTTGTACTTTTCTTGAATTTTTAGGGCACAAATTTAATTCCCAAAAATTAGGTAAAATTCATTAATATTCATATAAACTAATGTACTAATTTATAAAATTATTGATAACCCTAAGTTGCATAGTATTTTTTTAAATATTGTTAGTTATAGAATATTATTAAAAAATAGGAGAGAGAATATAGAAGATGAAATATGGATGTGCTGTTGGAGTGATGAAGTAATATGGAGGGAGAATCTTTATAGATGGCAATCCATATGAGAATATAGATGATGTATTATAGATGTTCTGTTGGAGTTGCTCTTAGCTAGCATGAGAAGACATACGGATATACCTCAATCATCAGGACCGTGCCATGGAAAATAATGGATCTACTCGAATTAAGGCCAGTTATCACAATCGTTCTTGGGTTGTAGTCCAGCCTTCCGTTCCGTCGGTTACTGTGTGTGACTGTGGTGTTTTACGGAGAAAAGAAGCTTTATTCCAAGATGAAATAACGTTTCAGTTTCTACACCAAGCGGGTACACATAGCCATTATACAGAAAAAACAAAAAACAAATTTAGTATGTACAAAGCAACAACAAATCTTAAACCAAGACCTACAACTCATACTCAACACAGTAAATCGAAAGCTTGCTTGCTGCTATTTCCACGGGCTACATAGGAAGGGAAATACCAGTCTCTATTGTCTTCCACCACAGATTAAGAGGATCTTGATGACTCTTAGAAATCCGACGTCCGCCTGCAAATAGGAGACAAAAAAAAACAGGAGCACCTAAAACAACTCACAAGCATCCATATCCAAATTCTAACCCACCGCCAATTGGTCAGACCATGACCTCTTCGCAAAGCCGCACACAGCCGACTACCACTATCGAACGACGGTGGACAACCGATTAACACAACCAGCACAAAAACCATGCCAACCACAACCGATGAAGGCCTCTTCGCGCAGTCAGCCATCACCATTGAATGGTGATACTGACCAGCACGACAACTGTGGGCCTTGGTGGCATGAAGGTATGATCATCTAACACGTGAGCTTCAGTCAAGCATCCTCACTCTAAAAGTGCTCCAACGATTTGGAGGCTACTGAGGGTCTTGCCAGATCATGCGGAGGTGGAGCACCTCCCTGCGCACCGAGCGTGACACTTTCGATGCACAATCACTGGCATCTCGAATCTTCTAGTACACACATGTGCCTCGCCAGACCATGCAGAAGTGAAGCACCTCTCCGCACACCGAGCACAACGCTTTCACTACATGGTAGTCAATGCTCTTATATCACGGCACAATTACTGTATGACCCACATAAAGATCCACATGACATGCACTGAGCACACGATGGGCAGCACATCGACGATGAGGGAAAAATAAGTATGAGTTTTGGTAGCTAATTGATGTCCATGTAGGAATACTTCTCCACTGTCACTAAAAGAAGCGGTAATATCTTTTTCCCAAAGTGACCCTAGGTTTAAATTATCGTTCCCTCAGGAAAATGTGAAGATCTATGCCAAGTCATCGTGCGTACCATATCCTGCAAAATCTACTCAGTCATGTCGTAATATGGGGAGAATAATTGATTTAAATAAAATAATTGCATAATTTAAATAACAATTAGTTTAAAGGAAATAATAGCAAGAACAAAACTAGGGTTAGCAATATATATAATAAAAGAAGGGTAGGGGCACATTGCTGCCATGTAGCTAGTGTTTGATCTACAAAGACAAATACATTAATTAAATGCAACAGTAGAAGATATAAATGCTCAACGCTTGGTCGATATACCCTTATGTTCCTTGCAATCTGGGCTTCATATGTGTCTGTCGGAGGGTTAACTCCTGTCGCAGGGATCCTAAGGGACCCATTTTTAGAGATTCGGCCGGGGGATGATCCTGAATATGTTCGCCGGAGAAATAAATGGGTATAAATACGATGGCCGACGGGGTGGAATGATCTAGTGCGGAACGGAGTAAATGTGCTGGTGTTTAGACAGGTTCGAACCGCATGGAGGCGTAACACCCTACTCCTGTATGGATACTATAAATGCCCTGAGAATGTCCCTCAAGGATGTTGCTGGTTACAAGAATATTTGTCTATCCTAGAACCTGAGGCTCCTTGTTCTTCGGTCTGCGTGTATCTGTTGGCTTTGGGTGCTCTGAATCTTCTCTTCTCTTCGCTACTGACTTCCTCTGGGATTTTCCAACCCCTGAGAGATTGTCTAACTTGTTGAGCTTGCTCAGAGATTTCCAAGCTTCAGCCTGTACTGATCTTCTTAGCCTTTTTTTCTGTTCGCTGCTACCGGCTGCTTTAAATACCCGTCGGCAGTAGCATGCCCCGAACCGAAGGGCACGAGTTCCAAGGTACCATAAATGAAAAGGGCGTCATCGTAGCCTATGTGCGAAGTGACCGGGGGTGGAAAATGCGCCCCACGCCCGGTCATCCGTCACCATAAATGCACTGGCAACGGGCGCCGTGGAGAGGGCCCACCGGGCAGCCGGAGAGCGGCCCGGCGTGCCCGCCCTGTCTTGTTCTCCTGCCACAGCAGCGCGGCAGATGGAACGCCTTGGCCCTTACGACGTTATCCCGAGACGGGCCGGATGGCACGGGATGGGACCCGTGCATTTAATGACCCCACGCCCTTCTGCCAGAATGTCGCAGGAACTGACACCAAGCGTGGCGGGAGCAGTTGGGGGTGACAGGCCACGCGCGCTCTTTAAATACGGCCTTGGGCCTTTGACTGGCTGGCACCTCATCAGTGGGCCCCTGTGGGGGCTATTTGTCAGGAGGGCTTCCTGGGTCGTCGGGGAACTGAGTGCTCGGGGGTCACTGTTCACCTCCCCGAGCACTCTCTCCCGAAAATGCCCTTTCTTGATCCTTAGGGAACCGAGTGCTCGGGGGGTACTGTTCACCTCCCCGAGCACTCTCTCCCGGCCACACTTGTACGGACCTTCTGGGAACCGAGTGCTCGGGGGCCGCTGCTCGCAGCCCCGAGCACTCTCTCCCGGAACTTCTTTCAGTGGGTCCTCGGGGTACTTGGATGCCCAGGGGGCCACCGCTCGCGGCCCGGGGCACACTTCTCCCGGTACTTAGCTTTCCTGATCGTCGGGGAACTCGGGTACTCGGGGGTCACCGTATACCTCCCCGAGCACTTTCTTCCCAGCACTTAGACTTCGCAGATCATCGGGGAACTTAGGTACTCAGGGACCACTAACTGTGGCCCCAAGCGCCCTCTCCCGGGACTTAATCCTTTTTACCTCACGGAGGAAACTCCGCGGAATGGCGCCACGTGGTGAATTGCTGGCCTGGCCTCGGGGTTCAGGGACCCCTGGTTCCTGATTCACCAACAGCAGCCCCCAGGCCCATTGGCAGGCGATGGCCCAGAGACTGCGGATGGGCCCTTCATCGTCAACGAGGCCCAGGCCAGTACTGACACCACGCGGCGCGCTCTTAGATACTGGCCCTTCCAGTCCAGGCTTCTGACATGGCCCAACGGGGAGCCGAACGGACGCGCGTCCAACCGACTCCCGAGGCGCGTGGTAACGGGATGAGCGGCGCGTGATAACGGGACGGGAGGCGCGTGATAACGAGGCAGGCGGCACGCGTGGCAACCGCTCAAATCGAGGAAAATACGCCTGGTAACTGCTGACACCGCACGACCCGAGGGAGATTCGCCTGGCGGTTGCGCTGGCTGAGGAAACCGTCCCGTCGAGTGCGCCGCGGCAAGCGACGTTTGAATTTCCCTGGAGTATAAAAGGAGGAGGGGAGCGAACCGCGCCCCCCTTTACGCCATCTTTGCGAACAAGCCTTCGTCTTCCTTGCGCTCCTGAGCCCTAAACCTTCCTTAGGCGATCAGAGCACCCCTCTTTCTCCTCCATCCAGATCATCCCCCACCCTGACAAGATGTCGAGAGCAGGAGGAAGCTGCTGCGACAAGACTCCTGACAGCGTGCTGCCGGAGTCCCGTCTTGTGAACGAGGAGGCGGCGGACAAGGTGCGGAAGCTGATGGTGCCCGAGGGCCAGCGGGGGGCCTCGGTGGTGACGCCGGCGAACTTCCCGCCGGCGACGGACCGGCCAGGGTGCATCGTCCTCTTTACTTCCTTCGTGACGGCCGGGCTGGTGCTGCCGTTTTCGACATTCTTCCTTCAGATCCGCGGTTCGCGTCGCCAACGAGAACGAGTGGCGCGTGCTGGAGGAGGAGCGGGAGGCCCTGGAGGGCATTTGCACGGAGGTCGTGCGGGAGCAGGAAGAAGCCGCCCGCCTGGCTGAGGCATCGCAGCAGCAGGCTGCCGAGGCACTCGCCAGGGAGAGGCAGGTGCAGGCGCAGGAAGAGGCGGTCCTGGCCCGCAAGAGGACAGCGGAGGCCTCCCAGGCTGACTTGGCCCGCTAGAAAGGTGAGGCTGACCAGATCCGCGCCGAACTCCAGCGTCGGGAGGAGGAGCTCCAGCGCAGGGAGGAGGACATCGCGATCCGAGAGACCGACGTCGGCGGATCTAGAAGCCCGGGAGGAACTGCTGATCCTCCGGGAGATGGAGGCTGCCGAGGCGGTGGTGGCCTCAACCGCTCGGGAGGAGCGGGCCGCCAAGTGGGAGTCAGAGCTGACCACCCGCGAGCAGGCCCTCTCTGCCCTTGCAGAGCTGGTGAAGCAGGCTGAAGCCCAGGCGCCCGGTGCTGCCTCGGCTGGCGCGGCCGGGGGACAGAGCCTCGACGGGCGGCTGTAGAGCGTGATGGAGGAGCTCGAGACCGCCAAGACCGAACGGGCCAACGTGAAGCTGATGATGGAAGACATCCTTCGGCAAGCGCAGAGGTCCTTAAGGGTGGCCGGGCTCGGGCGAGTCCATGTGGAGGCGAAGGGGGCAGGCATCGGCCACATCGCCCTTGGCTTCCAGAGAATCAGCCAACGCCTCGAGGCGCTCCCCCAGGCCGTCCAGGAGCTAGCCGCCCGGGAAGGGCGAGGCTTGGCCCAAGCGGTGGCCGAGCATGTCCTGGCCTGCTACCGAAGCCGGGACCTGAACTTCCCGCTGGAACCAGCTCCGGAAGGGGTGGTCGAAGCCAAGGAGGAGGCTGCTCGGGAAGCAGTTTAGGGCACCACCGCCGAGGTGGCGGCCTGCTTCACGCGAGAGGCACCGCCGACTCCGGACTCGGGGAGCAGTGGCGAGGGCTCCGACTTAGATTAGGCTTTTGTAATTTTCTTTTTCTTTGACTTGATGTAAATATAGGAGTGATCCCTCAAAATAGCTGTCCTTTTTGTGAATATAATGGAAGCCTTTCTTTGGGGTCGCAACTCCAGTGTTCTTCTGAGTGCTTGATGAAGTTTCTGTTGTTTTCACTTGATGCCCCGAGGAGTACTCAGTCGGACCGAGCCCGACCTTTCCCTCCCCGAGAACGAAGTCGCCCCGACCACTCGTCGCCCGAGCGGTGAGGCCTTCTCTGCGCGTTCAGCCCCCGAGCCCTCGCGAGTCCACAACGACTAAGTCAAAAGACAAAGGCACGCACTTCCTTGCTCGGGAGATAGATCGATCCAGCACGGAGCACGCCATGACCAGTGAACACTTTCCCTACTCTGCGACCACTCAATCAGGTAGACTGGAGACACGTGCAGGCGGGAACGCGACCAAGAGTCCCCACGGTTTGGTGGTGCCCGGGCTAGGATGGACCGGACCGAGCACCGACAGCCCGCCCCTAGGGTCTAGGCTCCCGACCGCTCGAGCAGTGAAATAACCCGAGAACCCCAGAGGCTCGGTAGTGCCCGGGGCCTTTTAAGCGGACCGAACACCATGACCACCATGAAAGACTTCGGTCAGACATTGCTGTACGTACGGTACACCTTTCTACTGTCCGTTCTGTCGTTCCGGGAAAAGCGGACACGTGGCAGGGTTTTGTGCACGAGGAGACCATCTCGCCGAACAGATTAGAATACGAGGGCCCCGAGGACAACTCGGGAACAATATATTGCTGAATGTAAATTCATGTGAATTTAACCACTCACTGGACAGCTGTCAGCTTTTCGGCCAACCGATCCTGGAGAGACATGCGCTCTGAGCTCAGGGTGCCCGGGAACTTGGTTCCCACGGCTGGGGCGCCTGAGCACTGGGGGGCGCATGGGGAGCCCGGGGTCAGGCGATCCCGACCACTCATGCCCGAGCGGTAGGACCACCCGAGGACCCCTAGGGCCGAGCAGCGACCTGGGCACTAATGCCCTCGCGGTCGAGCTGCTTTCTCTTTTAATTGTCGATCTGTGACTTGAGAAAAA
Source organism: Phragmites australis (assembly GCF_958298935.1). NCBI lineage: Eukaryota > Viridiplantae > Streptophyta > Magnoliopsida > Poales > Poaceae > Phragmites > Phragmites australis. Next base: position 5,334,551 of record NC_084928.1, on the reverse strand, counting down.
TAGAAAGATTCTTTGCTTGGTGCGCTCTGTTAGTGCAGTAATCATTATAGACTGCTCTCGTTTTTGACCCGAGACCTCTCGAATACCCAGACCGACGGACAAAATAGGCAGAGGCATAACCCAGAGGTCCTATGGTTCGGTGGCGCCCGGGTATGACAGTCCAAACCGAGCACCGACAGCCCGCCCCTGGGGCCTAGGCTCCGGACTACTCGAGCAGCTCGAGCGATAGGATTACCCGAGAACCCCAGGGACTCGGTGATGCCCGGGAGACTGCCACGACACCGAACACCACAGCCTACCATGACAGACGTAAGTCAGCGGCAACTGCCCGCGCACATACCGATCGGAATTCTTTTATCAACGGGGAAAATGAGAGAGCGAACTTTTCTCGCACAATCGAGCATCTCACCAGACAGATTAAACATATGGAATCCAGAAAAATGAAATTTGACATAAGAACGGCATATTGATATATGTATTGTATTGACAATTTTTACAAGGTTGGGTGACTTACCCAGTTAGTGGTAGCCCCCGGTCAACTTGAGCCGGGGGGAAGCCCCCGGCCTGGTTGACCTGAGCCTGCATACAGGGCCATCTACGGGAAGAACTTGCGCAGGTGCTCGATGTTTCACGCGTTAGGGAGCGGCTGCCCATCTTCTGCAGCCAACCGGAAGGAGCCTTCTCGCGGGGCACTGATCATGGTAAAGGGGCCTTCCCACATAGTGGACAGTTTATTCCTTCCTTCGCGCGATTGGACGCGTCGGAGAACTAGATCCCCCACCTCGAGAGACCGGGCCTGGATGTGACGCTGATGGTAGCGCCGTAGGCTTTGCTGGTAGCGGGCTGCTCGGATGGCGGCACGCTGCCAGCGCTCTTCCAAATAGTCGACGTCATCTCGCCTTTGCTGTTCCTGTTCGCCTTCAGAGTAGGTATGCACCCGAGATGAGCCTAGAGTGAGCTCGGAGGGGAGGACCGCCTCAGCGTCGTACACAAGGAAGAAAGGAGTCTCCCCGGTAGCGCGACTTGGCGTGGTCCGATTGGCCCATAGTACAGCAGGCAGCTCGTCGATCCACCCTTTCCCGTGCTTTGCGAGTACGTTGTAGGTCCGGGTTTTGAGGCCCTTCAGTATCTCCGCGTTGGCGTGCTCGACCTGCCCATTGCTCTGAGGGTGAGCGACGGAGGCGAAGCAGAGCTTGATGCCGAGGTATTCGCAGTAGTCCCCGAATAAGGCACTTGTGAACTGAGTGCCATTGTCGGTGATGATTCGGTTCGGGACACCGAAGCGACTGGTGATACCGTGGATAAACTGGAGCACTATGTTCTTGGTCACCTTGACGACTGGAACCGCCTCCGGCCACTTGGTGAATTTGTCGATGGCGACGTAGAGGTACTCATATCCCCCGATTGCTCGGGGGAACGGACCCAGAATGTCTAGCCCCCAGACCGCGAAAGGCCATGACAGGGGGATGGTTTGAAGAGCCTGAACTGGCTGGTGAATCTGCTTTGCGTGGAACTGGCACGCCCTGTAGCGCCAAACCAGCTCGGAAGCATCCTGGAGGGCTGTAGGCCAGTAGAAACCTTACCGGAAGGCCTTCCCGACCAACGTGCGGAACGATACATGGCCACCACACTCGCCCTCATGGACCTCAGCGAGAAGCTCGCCGCCTTCTGCCCGGGTGATGCATTTCAGGAGGATGCCACCAGCGCCACGCCAGTAGAGATCCCCATCTACCATGGCATAGCGTTTGGACTGCCGAGCAACTCTTTCAGCAGAGGCATCATCCACGGGGAGGAACTTTTCCTTCAAGTACCCTCGGATCTCGTTCATCCACGAGGCATCTTGAGAACTGTCAGCAAGTGCAGCGCACTCGCCGGACGGCGGCACCCTGTCGGGGCTTCCCACTGAGGGCGCCGCCGGGGTCCCCTGAATTGAGCTCGAGGTTTCCCCTTCGTCCTGTTCGGCAGGCAGGACGGAAGGCTGTGTGAGTCTTTCTTCAAAGACTCCGGCAGGGACGCGCGCACGGGAGGAGGCCAGGCGAGAGAGGTCATCGGCCAGAGCGTTGTCGCGGCGAGAGATGTACCGTAGCTCCAGGCTGTCGAAGCGCTTCTCTAGCTTCCTGACTGCCGCCACGTACGCCGCCATTCGAGGATCCGTGCATTGGTATTCTTTCGATACCTGGTTGACCACCAGCTGAGAGTCTCCCTTAACCAGGAGGTGACGAATCCCGAGGCCCACTGCAGCTCGGAGGCCGGCGATGAGGCCCTCATATTCCGCCATGTTGTTGGATGCACGGAACTGCAGCTGCACGACGTACCGGAGTTCTTCACCCGTTGGGGAGGTGAGAACCACTCCGGCCCCCGCGCCTTTCAGCGTGAGGGAACCGTCGAAATGCATAATCCAGTACCCGGACGCATCGTGCCCGGGATATTTGGAGATTTCTTCTTGGACGACCTCAGGGACGGGTGTCCACTCTGCCACGAAGTCAGAGAGCGCCTGGCTTTTGATCGCCTGGCGGCTGAACAAGTGCAGGTCGAACTCCACCAGCTCCGCTGCCCACTTGACGACGCGCCCGGTGCCTTCTCGGTTCCAGAGGATGGGCCCCAATGGGTACGTGGTAACCACCGAGACCTTGTGCGCCTAGAAGTAGTGGTGCAGCTTTCGGGAAGCAATGAGCATGGCGTAGAGCAGCTTCTGAGCTTGGGGGTATCTTGTCTTGGCCTCCCAGAGGACTTCACTGACGAAGTACACCAGTCGCTGTACCCGGCGGGCCCGGGCTGCGGCTTCACCCGAGGGCTTGCTACAGCCCCCAAGCTCGGTGACGTGGTCGGGGCTGACCGGGTGCTCGGGCTCGACTCCCTGGTCGGGAGGAGCCAAGTGCTCGGGCTCGACCCCTTGCTCGGGGGGAGCCAAGTGCTCAGGCTCGACCCCCTGCTCGGGGGGAGCCGCGAGGACAGGGGAGTGCTCGGGGGCGGCCAGGAGCTGGGACCCAGCACCTAACCCTGTGCACTCATCGCGCTCCACCACCAGTACCATGCTCACGACCTGAGGAGTGGCCGAGACGTAGAGCAGTAGTGGCTCACCCTCGGAGGGGCCACCAGTACGGGTGGCGAGGTGAGGTACTTCTTCAGATCGCGGAAGGCCTGCTCGGCCTCCGGTGTCCAGTCGAAACGACCGGTCTTCTTCAGAAGCTTGAAGAGGGGGAGTCCCCGCTCCCCAAGTTTGGAGATGAAGCGCCCGAGGGCCGCCATGCAGCCGGCGAGACGCTGAACCTCCTTGAGTCGAGCCGGGGGTCGCATCTGCTCGATGGCCCGGATCTTCTCTGGGTTGGCCTCGATCCCTCGGCTGGAGACCAAGAAACCGAGGAGCTTGCCCGCAGGTACCCCGAAGATGCACTTCTCGGGGTTGAGCTTCAAGCGGGTAGTGCGGAGACTGTTGAAAGTCTCGACAAGATCTTCGAGCAGGGTGGCGCGGTCTCGGGATTTGACCACGAGATCGTCGATGTAGGCCTCGACGTTGCGGCCAACCTGCGAATCAAGGGTGATGCAGATAACGCGCTGGAAAGAAGACCCAGCGTTGCGCAAACCAAAAGCCATCGAGACATAGCAATAAGTCCCCACCGGAGTGGTAAAAGTAGTTTTTTCTTCATCCTCTATGGCCATACGAATCTGGTGATAACCAGAGTTTGCATCTAAAAAACATAAAAGATCACATCCCGCGGTTGCATCTACAATCTGATCTATGCGGGGCAAAGGAAAAGGATCTTTGGGCAAGCCTTGTTTAGATCGGTGTAGTCCACGCACATGCGGAGCTTGCCGTTGGCCTTTAGGACGATAACTGGGTTCGCCAGCCACTCGGGGTGGAGGACTTCTCGGATGAATCCGGCGTCAAGGAGCTTGCTGACTTGCTCCCGGATGAACTCCTGGCGCTCAGGTGCCTGACGCCGGACCTTCTGCTTCACCGGGCGTGCGTCCAGGCGCACAGCCAGGTGGTGCTCGATCACCTCCCTAGGGATCCTGGGCATATCGGACGGCTGCCATGCAAACACGTCGACGTTAGCCCGGAGGAAGGTGACGAGCGCGCATTCCTATTTGCCGCCCAGGTCACCGCCGATTCGGACGACCTGGGAGGCATCTTCGCCCACCACAACCTCCTTTGTAGGAACGGAGGCGTCGGTAGCGAGTCGGGGTTTGGATGAAGAGGGTCCCGGGCCCCCTGGACGACCTTCGACCTCGGCTCGAGCTGAGACCAAGGCCGAGTATAACTGCTCGGCGCAGGAGACGGCGCTGCTGGTCTCGGCGGACACGGAGATGGGGCCTGCTGGGCCCATCATCTTAACCGTGAGGTACGCATAGTGCGTGACTACCATGAATTGAGCGAGCGCCGGGCGCCTGAGGATGGCGTTGTAGGGGAGGGGGAGCTCCACGACGTCGAAGATGACGTTCTCCATCCGGTAGTTGTCCTGGCTCCCGAATATCACAGGCAACTCGACCTGCCTGAGGGGCAGGGAGTGCCCGGGTGTCACCCCGTAAAACGGGAGCAACGGCTTTAGGCGCCTGGAGGGCACCTGCAGCTTCTCGAAAGCCTCCTTGGAGAGGAGGTTAAGGCCTGCGCCCCCATCGATCAGCACTCTACTGACCTTCACATTGCAGATGGTGGGGGACACTACCAGGGGTAGTCGCCCCACGCCTGCAGTACTAGCGGGGTGGTCAGCCAAGCTGAATGTGATCGGGGCGTCCGACCACTTCAGGGGCCTTACGGCCTCTTCGCTCGGGGTTGCCGAGCACACCTCGCGCCGCATGGTCTTGACACTGCGGTGGGAGGAGGGCGTGTACGCGCCTCCGTCGATGAAGGTGACGGTGTGCTCAGGCTCCTGGAAGCCGAGCTCTGGGTTGTTGGGGGCGGCTTCATCGTCGTCACCCTAGCGGGGCTCCTCACGGTCCCTTTGGCGCTGCTCAATGAGGCTCTTGACCGTGCGGTACTCCGTGAGGTCATGCCACCTGGTCTGATGAATCGGGCACCACTTCCCCGGCTCGGGTCCCGCAGGAGCGGGGGCCCTTGCTGGAGCGGGAGCCCTTGCGGGAGCCGGAGCGGGAAGGACCTGGTTGATCGGCGGCGGTGTGCTCAGGGCGCGGAACGTGCCACGTCCGAGCTTCCGCCGCCTTGGCACACTTGTCAGCCAGCGCGAAAAGTTCCGCGGTGGTTTTTACCTCGTGCGTGCCCAGCTTCTCGAGCATCCGCTCGTTGCGGACGCCCTGCCGGAATGCGACAATGACATCATGGGGGGTTATCCGCGGGATGGTGCTGCGGACCTGGCTGAAGCGTTGAATAAAGCGCCCTGAATATCCGCGTTGAATAAAGCGCCCTCCTGCTGCTTGATGGTTTGGAGGTCACACTCCAAGCCGGGGCGCGTGAATGTGCCCTGAAAATTAGCCACGAACTGGTGGCAAAGATCATCTCAGGAGCTGATAGATCCTGGGGGTAAGTTCAAAAGTCAAGAGCGGGCAGAGCCCCTCAAGGTAACATGAAAGTAGGTAGCCATCACCTTTTCGCTACCACCAGCTGCCTGAACGGCGGTGGTGTATATTTTGAGAAACTCAACGGGGTCGATGGACCCGTCGTACTTCTCTGGCAGCTCGGGGCGGAACTTGGTGGGCCATTTGACCCGACAAAGCTCACTGGTGAAGGCACGGCAACCGGTGCCGTACCCTGTGGCGCGGGCAGCACCCTTGGGCGGTGAACGCCGGCGAGCCGGGGATCCCCGGCGATCATGGGCCGTCAAAGAGGAGGCCTAGTCCTCGGCTTCAGCCTCCTGTCGGGTCTCCCGCTGGCGCTCGAGAGTGATGCGCGCGTCTTCGATGCCCCTCCGCTCGTTGAGGTGTAAGCGGAGGTCCAGGGCTTCGGAAGTGGCCAGGGGGCAGCGCTCCGCCTGGAGGCCCCCCGGCCAGCGCGACCGCCACCTGATGATGGGCCGGTCCTAGCGGCGTCGCACTGGGAGGTGGCGCGGGAACTTTCGGCCAGCACCTGGCGGTGGGCCGTGCCGACTAGGGCGGCTACTTCCTGGAGCCAGCGGCCCTCCGGGGTTTCCCCCACCGCCTGGACTGGCGGGTGCCTGAGGAGAGCGTGCGACGCAAGTAGTGCGCTCCCGGGACTAGCCTCGCCGAAGGCGAGCCTACGCCATAGCGGCGCCCAGCGCTGTCCAGACGCGGACATGGCGGTAGGAGTTTCGGCCACCTGCTGGGGGTTGGATGGTGCACCGGCGACGGCGGCGGCGGCCCTGCTGGGCCCAGCGCTCTGGTCCCCTTGAGAGGGGAACGCCGTGCGTGCAGATCGTGGCTGCTGCTGGGACGCAGCAGCAGCTGGGGCCTCCTGAGCGAGGGGCTCCATTTCCTCACTGGAGCGGGAGTCGGAGCGCTGGAGACGATGACCACCGGCTATTTTTTCTGCAGAAGAAAACAAACAAATTCAGGGAAGCTTCCCCCCTACCTGGCGTCAGCTGTCGGAGGGTTAACTCCTATCGCAGGGATCCTGAGGGACCCCTTTTTAGAGATTCGGCCGGGGGGATGATCCTGAATATGTTCACCGGAGAAATAAATGGGTATAAATGCGATGGCCGGCGGGGTGGAACGATCTAGTGCGGAACGGAGTAAATGCGCTGGTGTTTAGACAGGTTCGGGCCGCATAGAGGCGTAACACCCTACTCCTGTATGGATACTATAAATACCCTGAGAATGTCCCTCAAGGATGTTGCTGGTTACAAGAATGTTTGTCTATCCTAGAGCCTGAGGCTCCTTATTCTTCGGTCTGCGTGTATCTATTGGCTTTGGGTGCTCTCGATCTTCTCTTCTCTTCGCTACTGACTTCCTCTGGGATTTTCCAACCCCTGAGAGATCGTCTAACTTATCGAGCTTGCTCAGAGATTTCCAAGCTTCAGCCTGTACTGATCTTCTTAGCCTTTTTTTTTGTCCGCTGCTGCCGGCTGCTTTAAATACCCGTCGGCAGTAGCGTGCCCCGAACCGAAGGGCACGAGTTCCAAGGTACCATAAATGGAAAGGGCGTCATCATAGCCTCTGTGCGAAGTGACCGGGGGTGAAAAATGCGCCCCATGTCCGGTCATCCGTCACCATAAATGCACTGTCAACGGGCGCCGTGGAGAGGGCCCACCGGGCAGCCAGAGAGCGGCGGGCCCGCCCTGTCTTGTTCTCCTGCCACAGCAGCGCGGCAGACGGAACGCCTCGGCCCTTACGACGTTATCCCGAGACGGGCCGGATGGCACGGGATGGGACCCGTGCATTTAATGACCCCACGCCCTTCTGCCAGAATGTGGCAGGAACTGACACCGAGCGTGGCGGGAGCAGTTGGGGGTGACAGGCCACGCGCGCTCTTTAAATGCGGCCTTGGGCCTTTGACTGGCTGACATCTCATCAGTGGGCCCCTGTGGGGGCTATTTGTCAGGGGGGCTTCCTGGGTCGTCGGGGAATCGAGTGCTCGAGGGTCACTGTTCACCTCCCCGAGCACTCTCTCCCGAAAATGCCCTTTCTTGATCCTCGGGGAACCGAGTGCTCGAGGGTACTGTTCACCTCCAAGAGCACTCTCTCCCGGGCACACTTGTACGGACCTTCGGGGGACCGAGTGCTCGGGGGCCGCTGCTCGCGGCCCCGAGCACTCTCTCTCGGAACTTCCTTCAGTGGGTCCTCAGGGTACTTGGATGCCCAGGGGGCCACCGCTCGCGGCCCCGGGCACACTTCTCCCGGTACTTAGCTTTCCTGATCGTCGGGGGATTCGGGTGCTCGGGGGTCACCGTATACCTCCCCGAGCACTTTCTTCCCGGCACTTAGACTTCGCAGATCATTGGGGAATTTGGGTACTCGGGGACCACTGACTGTGGCCCCAAGCGCCCTCTCCCGGGACTTAATCCTTTTTACCTCGCTGAGGAAACTTCGCGGGATGGCGCCACGTGGCGAATTGCTGGCCTGGCCTCGGGGTTCGGGGACCCCCGGTTCTTGATTCACCGACAGTGTCCCTTTTAGACAAAACAATTTTTCTTCGGCACTTGCTGAAACGCCATCTCACACTTCTATAAAGGGATTTCTCCTAAATCAACGCCTGAAGTGTGGTGGTTATGTAGTGGATCCCCTGCAAGAGGTCTTTGTTGATCCAGGGATCTTTTTCTATCACTGACTCCCAATCTCAACTCGGTCGTATTCGCAATTGTTACCTTGACCTGTGTGCCCAATCCTCGAATTTGTGACCAATCAAACCTAAAAAATAAAGGCAGACTAACAAAAGATTGCGCATATATAAATTACGTCCAAACTACACTATGATGTACACTAGTGTTGCGTTACATGTCGCCTAAGGGCCCCTGTCCCCAACCAATCTACTCGCATATTGCAGAAATGATAAAGCAAGACATAATTGCAAGGAAGACCATCATATTATTGATCTGAAATAAAGAGTAAATGATGTTTAATACAAACTTGATGTCTTCCTTAATTCCGATGATGAAGTAAACAGAGGGATGATCTCATTTGTGGCCTATTACAAGGGTTCTAATGGTGGAAATAGTGGTGACGATAAAGAACCCTAGAAAGATATGCTGAAAATTGATTTGGTGTGGTTGTGGCCTGATTGATGTGTCCTCCTTTGATCCAGATCCATGCCTTCTTTATAACATATTGATTAGAATTTTACACCACCTCTAAAAGATATTTGCCACGAAAGTTGTTCCTTTTGACACGGTGATTCCAACAGAGGTCGGTACGGTTAGGCAAACTGTACCCCTTGTTTGTTTCTCGAAACTCCAATGGGGGCAACGCTGGTATGATTGTCTTTCATTTTGCGCAGGCTTTACAGCAATAGTCCTAGATTTGCACAATTATCACATTTTCTTGCGGGTACAACAAAAAAACACAAATCTTAGGCACTTGCCAGTTAATTATGGGTTAATTGAGCAATAATTAAACAAAATATTAATTAAAAACACAAGATAATATGATACGCATTTAGGATGTATCACTAATACAAGTTCCGATAAAAACATGTTTGCTCTCATAGATTGATCCAGTGCTAGAAACTAAGCCTAGCTCATCTGGTGGCCACCTCTTATGTTCAAGCCATTTTCATCTCGCACTTGAGAATGCATTTCTTCTTTTGAAAATATAAGCAAACTAATTCCTCGTTGAACTATGCAAAAATAATTCTGCAAAATCGACTATAATACATCATCAATTTGTGACTTTTTTTAATAGGGCACCATTTGTGACTAACATTCATCACCAGTGGCCATTGAGGGGCCTTGGCTGGTGGTCCGAGCTGTTTCCCTATTGACAAGCCTATCTCCGACCACTCATGCTTATAATTTCTCTTGCGGAAGCAATTCGTTCGGAGAAGATGGTGGAAGAAGAGGGAGAGAAGGAGCATTGGAGGTCACCTTCAACTACTTCTCTCTTCTAGTCAGTCGAAAAATGATTTTTCTATTGAGTGTAGTGTATCCCAACAAATATCTACAGTATTAGATTGTCCTAAATCCAAACTACGTTCTTTTATTTGTATCAGCAATCAGCATAGAATTTGAGTGTCTTATATCTAATTCTTCTAAATATTTTTTATTTATTTATTTAGATAATAAAAGTATAATTTCTGATCTCTGAACCAACAAGATGTAAGACGTCTAGGATGCACATAACTATTTTTCAATACTAGGCACTTAAATTCGTGTCTAAGGCCTCTCCTAATGCTCCAACATGGATAATTTTTTTAAGACATTAATTATGTGTCCACACAAGCAAAAAAGCTGATGTGGTAAGTTATTTAAAGAGGAGAGAGATAAAGCTTGTTTTTTATCGAAGAAACTAACTTTTTGAGCAATTCTAATTGATCGTGAAATAATAAATTGCTTAAGAAGACCTCAAGAAATAAGCAACATATATACATGCATTGAAAGCTTATTTTTTTAACCCAATTTCTTACTTCTCTCCTCTAAGATATCACTTAAGAAATAAAATATTGAAAGTGGATTAAGAGAATTCGAAATTAGTTAGTCTAGACATAGATCAATACCCATAAGCAACTGAGCCAACTGCTTAAATATTTTTTTATGTCTGCCATGTCTCAACATTTGTTGTGACTAAAAATGCACAGTGCACAAGGACAAGAGGATTGCCAGCACTTGCTTTAGATCATTGCCCCGTTGAAAATTGGATGGCTAAGCAATTGATTAATGAGTATCTTCCACATCACCAAAGAAGATAGCCAAGTGGTCATTGCTGTCTGGTCGACTAAGAAATATATTATTATAAACTTTGATGATAATGTTTGTGAGGTAATGGCAGGGCCCACTAAACTCAACCAGGCAAAAGATGTCAAGTGGCGACAAGCAAGGCCGAATCTACATTGATTCATGGGTGTTCAGCTGAACACCCGCCAATTTTGCCAAAAAAAAACAATGTTTCCGAACCTATCTTGCATATACAATTTAATAATGAGGAGTAGGAATTTTTTGTGTAAAATTCGTTTTTAGCTCATTATTTTATATATATCCATTATTTTGTAATTTTCTAGATCATTATGTTATTGTGTACCTTTAGTTTTTACAAGGAACAATTCTTCGGTGTCATCGTCGATGACTCGAACACCCGTCTAAAATTCTGCCTCCGCCACTGGCAACTAGAAACCATTAACTGAGTATTACTCTTTTTTATGAATAAACAACTTAAATGAATGGACCGGCATGCTAAGTGAACCCTCCTGGTTTCTGAAAAAGAATGAACTCTGCCTGTGTACACAAAGTTGAGGGCTAAACGGAAACGAGGGCTGTTTCTATGCTCTTCGAAAAATTAAATAGCTCAAATCTTAAAAGCAGCGATATTAGTAGCCGAACCAGTGAGTGGATACAAAATTGGACTCTCAATGTGGTTATGAAATTTCACTTTTGTGGAGAGGATAGAAACACGGTTAAAACTTGTAGCTTTTTCTGAAGATGGAATTGTTTGTAGCTATAACAACAGTGGCTTATAAAATGCTACTATTTTGTTTGACATGAACCGGCCAGCGACAACAGATAGACATATCTACAAGAATAGGCCTTGGGATGCACCAGGTCTAGTATAACTTGCAGCCAAGATAATTGAAAGCTTTGGTCCATCCTAGACATATAGACTGAAACCGAAAATGACTTCCTAACAGCACCTTTCACAGAAAGGGAGGTCAGAGATGTGGTGTTATAGATGAAGCATAATAAAGCTCAAGGTCAGATAGATTCCTAGCTGAATTCTTTCAGGTCTTTTGGGAAATCATTAAGTGGACCTTATGACAATGTTCTACGATTTACATTCGGATCGTCTGCAAATCCAAAACTCAACTTTGGAACGATCACCCTCCTACCAAAATCCAAAGAAGCAAACCAAATTCAGCAATATGACCCCATATGCTTGTTGAATGTTAGTTTCAAAATCATAACAAAGGTTAAAACTATCCGAATTAATGCAGCAGCGGATAAGATAATTCGTTTGACCCAAACAACTTTCATGTAGGGGAGAAACATCCTTGAAGGGGTTTTAATCTTGCATGAAACTATCCATGAACGCCACAATAAAAAGTTGAATAGGGTCATTTTAAAGATTGACTTTAAAAAGGCGTATGACAAGGTTAAATGATCATTCCTTCTGCAATCCCTTCGGATGAAAGAGCTCTCCCCCAACTGGTGCTCTTGGATTGAAAAGATCATCTCCGGGGGTACCGTGGCCATTAAAGTAAACGATGATATTGGACCTTTCTTCCAGACCAAGAAAGGAGTCTGCCAAGGCGACCCGCTCTTCCCGCCACTCTTAACATCGTAGCCAACATGCTCGCTACTTTGATAGAAAGGGCAAAAGTGCCAGGCCAATTTAAAGGAGTAGTTCCACATCTGATTGAAGATGGACTCTCAATTCTCCAATATGCAGACGCCACAATTCTCTTTTTGGATCATGACCTAGAAAAGGCAATGAATTTGAAACTCCTTCTTTGTGCCTTCAAACACCTATCCGGGCTCAAAATCAACTTGCACAAGAGTGAACTGTTTTGTTTTGGGGTGGCACAAGATGAAGCAGAGAATATGCCCAGCTTTTCGGTTGTGCATTAAGAAACCTACCTATAAAGTATCTAGGTCTTCCAATCCATTATAGGAAGTTGAAAAACTACGATCGGAAAGGAGTAGAGGAACGGTTTACGAAGAGGCTGTCCGGATGGATAGGTAAAAACCTATCGTCGGGGGATAGATTGGTCCTTATTAATTCAGTCATCTCCGGTTTACCCATGTATATGATGTCCTTCTTCCAAATCCTCGGGGAGTGGTTAAATGTTTATATTACTTTAGATCCAGATTCTACTGGCAAACCAAGGGACATAGAAAGAAATACCACCTTGAGGCGCAAAACACTTCACTCCTCTGCAAATGTCTTTAAATCTTTTGAATACAGAGGGAAAATGGGAAGAGTTGTTGATGAATAAATATTTGGGGTCTAAAGCCTTATCTCACATTAGATGGAAATTGAGAGATTCCCACTTTTTGGGCTGGGCTTATGAAAATAAAGCAATAGTTGTTCTGTTTTGGCATGTTCGCCATTAAGGATGGATCGCAAATTAGGTTATGGGAAGACACATGATTGGGAGACTCTCCTCTGTGTGACCAATACCCTAGCCTTTACAGTATAACCTGATATAAAGATAAAACTGTGGCCAAGGTGATCCAGTCACCCCTGGCGAATCTCTCTTTTATGAAATCTTGACGGCTCTTGCCTTTTGGCATTTGAAGAGATTTTATCAAAATTAAATAGCCTTGCCCTCACAAGCTAGTGGGACGAATTCCACTGGAATCTGACCAAAGATGGTCAATTTTCGGTGAACTCTCCCTACCAAGCTTTAAAACAAGTAGTTCCTCCGAAAACAACTAAAAACCTCTGAAAGCTGAAAATACCTTCAAAAATTAGGATCTTCCTATGGTATATTAAGCAGGTAGTCTTACTCACAAAGGATAATTTAAGAAAAGAAGATGGCAAGACAGTCAGAAGTGTTGTTTTTGTCACAAAGATGAGACAATTAGACACCTCTTCTTTGAATAGATGGTTACAAGCCTTTACCCACCACGAAATGCTACCCATATGTTTGGAAGCTAGTTACAAGGTCTTAGTAAAAGCATAAAAGCTAATATTTTGGTCAGAGCGGCAACCATGTGCTGATCTATATGGCGATGTAGGAACAACATTATTTTTAATAACAAGAAAGCTTCTTCTACTTTGTAGGTTAGGGAACGCGATGATAGCGTGTTGGTAGAGCACCCAGGTGTGGCGCCGCCGACCCGGGCTTGAACCCGGATACCCATGAAGAAACCCCCCTCGCTATGTTGGTTGTGCGCGGTCCCTCGTGCGATAGCGCTGTTGCGCGGCGTTCGGGGGTTTCTCGACCTTAGCTAAAAAGCCCTTGGGACGTATCACCCAGGGGATCAAGTTTTTTTTTACTATGGTTAGTTTTATTTGTACGTACTAGCTCCGTACCTGGTTTGTGCTTCTACGGTAGGACTTGCGGGAGATAGTTGCTACAGCATGTATGATGCTAAAGCATGCGGCCAGGTTTTTTAGCAGCCTTGGTTGGGGTTCTAGGTTTCGGATTCGGAATTCTTAGTTACAGGGATGACTTATGTTTCTACCGAGCTTTTGCCTCATTTTCTAAGTGTTTCCCCTTGTTTTGATCCTTTGGGTTGTGTGCATCTTTGTGATGTAGAGGTCAGGAGCGGCTTGTATTAATCGTAATCAGCTTGTTATAACAATATAAGTCAATAAATCTTCCCTTTTCAAAAATAATATGATCGGCATCTCCTACCCTTTCATTTGCAACATGCTGCCAAGTACTAACACCTTCCCTCTAGCGTTTTACAATGAAAATATAAAATGGTAGTAGTAGGTTTGTGAGCCCCTCTGTCCTGTCCATTTCCTATAAATGCATTCTTTTCAGCATAGTGGAAGCCCCTTTGCTCAACACCTTGCCTCTCACCAGAACCCAAATCAATGGCCGTCAGGAGCTCTTGTTACCATCACCCTTCTTCCTCCATGGCCAGGGTCAGCCCAAGGTTTGGCACAAAGAAGGCAGCCTTCAGGTGCAGCACCTCTGCTCATGGCAGCAGTTCTTCATCACACCTCTCCTTCGCTGCTGCAACTGACAGGAAGAAGGTAGCTAGACACATAGACATGGAGTAGCGATCAAGGAGGTATGTATAGAGACTCTTGTTCTGAACTTTTTTTCTCTTGTAATTGGTAGGTGTTTGAGGACCAATTGAGAGGGATAGTGTGCTACAGAGATGAGAAGGGGGAGATGATCTGTGAAGGGTATGACGAGGGCCCGAGGCTCGGAACGCAACTGCCGGAGAAGGCCTGCTTCCCATGGTAAGCAATTGAATTCTGAATATTTTGCATCTTGATTCTTGATATGTTGGCAAAGTTAAGAAAATGAGTGTTTTCTGATAAAAATTCCATTGTCTGATTAATTTGATCCTTCTTATGTTGTGAAATGGTAGGCCTGTGGAAGTTCAGATCACTGATTTCATCCAGCTGGCAACGCTCCGGGTTTTTGAGGACGCCGATGTTCTTCAGCTCAAGGGTGATCTTTAGAAGAGGCAGCTGTGAACATGTAAGCAGATCTGTCTAGAATGGTGCTTCGTAAGAATAACTGCAAGAGGTGTTGCACTTAGTTACTCACTCATTCTGCTTCCCCTGTTCCATCCTCCTAGTTCAGAAGGGGATGGACCTGGGGAATTGAAGACGTATGTTGAAGAGGCAGCACTGCAGAGCGCATAGTTTGGTTAATTTTATCAGGATTAACACTATGTTTCATCAAAATTACTACTGTTCTTCTCAGTGTAGTATAGAAGCACACTTATGAAATGGTGAAGTTGTTTGTGCAGAAGCACTTCTGCAAGGATGAGATTGTGTGACTTTTCTATCCGTAGAGTGATTAAATAGAGATTTGCATATCTTTCTTCTTTGAGGAAACAGAGATCTGGATACTGATCGAGGCGTGCCATACACCACAATTTTTTTTAGCTTGCAGAGTGTCAGACCCATCTTTTGGGTTCTACCGTGCACGTCGAATCAGTCAATCAATGAAATATATATTTAAATATATAAATACTTGTATGTATATATTTAAATATATTATTTTGGTTAAATATTTCAAAGAGTACCAAATTAATTTCTAAATTAAGCCCTGTAATAATTTAAAGCATATGCATTTTGGTTTATTTATTTTTATGGTTGTTTGAGTGGAGATTTGAATTTGAATGTCTCTTAAATTCAAATCTATTTCTTAGTTTCGATTCAGTTGAAATCCAAATTAATTCAAATCCTCTCCTAAATCTCAGAGCTTCAAATTCAAACCCTAAATCTAAATACACTTATTTGAATTGATACCAAATCCAATTCTAGATCCAAATTCAATTTTCCCATTTGAATTAATCCCAAAACCATTTCATTTTTCTTTTCTTACCGGGCCCATTCCTTTTTCTCCCCTAGGTTCAGCCCCTCTCTTCTCACCTCTGAGCAGCCCAGCCGTGCGCCAGCCCAACTCCCTTTCTCCCCCCATGTTGGTCCAGTAGCTTGCCCAGCATCGCTCCCTTTCTCCCCCCCCCCCCTCCGGGAACAACAGCAGCCCGACACGCGGATAGCCTGCCCACGCTTCAGCCATCTGACCGCACACTTTCTCCTCGCGCTTTCCGCTCTCTTCTCGCACCTCCAGCTCACCGCGCTGCGCTGCTCCTAGTCAAGCCCGACCGCCGCTTTCCCGCGCCATTAAGGCATCAGAGACTTCTACGTCTCTCTCAGTGCTCCCGCTCTCTCTCTCTCTCTCTCTGTCTCTCTCTCTCTCTCTCTCTCTCTCTCTCTCTCTCTCTCTCTCTCTCCCTCTCTCTACTCTCAACACGTGCATCGAGGCCTGACACCGGTGACTTCCTCGTCCTCTTTCCCCGGATGGACGGTGCCCTTCGTGGCCACACACCTCAGGTTTTTTGGTATGCGCCGCCGGCCGTCGCCCTACTTACCTAACCGCGTCACCACGTGAGGACGGCACAGCCTCAAGCCAAGTCACGAGGCTCCCCTTCTTCCCCCAAACCCGCTGCCACCACCCAAATCCTTCATCATCGCCATTAATCCCCACTACTGGCAACCTAGGAGAGGAGGAGCACCACCCGAGGAGCTCGAAGGCTGCCAAGAGCCACCCTTCCCCACCCAGTGGTTGCGTGAAGCACGCGTTGCATAGCCAAGCTCGCCACGCCGCCACCGTGATCCTTGCTGCCGTTAGCCCCAGCCTTGCTCTGGTAAGCTCTCGACCACCCTCACTCTCTTCTCCTTTCTGGCTCTCACTTAGTAGCACACTGTGAACTGCATTCGCGTGGCATAAGCCAACCAGAACATCCTTCTCGCCACCTCCGCAATGAGATCATCGCTAGCCGCCTTCCCCTTCCCTCATAGAATGGTGTAGGGTTGCTCTGGAGGTGGCTAGAGAGAGTATGTACCAAAGGGAGGTGTTGCCCAACTTTTGCCCTGCCACCATCTTCTCCAGTGCCGATCTAGGCCCACTCCAGTGGTCGGTTGCCATCATTGACCCCCAAAACGGGTTCATGTGCCCATGTAGACCATCGGCCCTAACCCTTGACCCAGCCTGTAGCCCCTAGTGCAACTCCAGTGAGTCTCCGATGCGGATCCACCGCAATTGCTTGCCGCATCCCTCTCCACCGCCATTTCGCTTCGCCGGCAAGCCAGCGCCTGTGCGTGGCTTGCCTCTGGCCTGCTGGTGCAGCCCGGCCAAGGCAAGTGTAGAGAAAATGGCCCTATTAGGCTATGATTGTAATTTTAGTGATTAATGACAACATAGTCAATAAGACTAACATGTTTGTCTAAGAATATATGTTAGTAGGTCTCATTGATGCAATACATGAAGAAGCCACCGAAGCAGGGAAAAAATTTGGTTGAATTGGAGAAGTCCTAGAAAAAAATGATTTCACCGGATGGTCCGGTGTTCACATGGTTGAAAACACCGGAGCATTGTGTCCAGAGGTATTTAACCACACCAGATGGTCCGGTGCTCAGGGGAGGATACACACCGGAGCATTTCCACCAGAGAAGGTTGCAGCTGTTGAAGATCGAAGGTCAACACGCCGTAAGGTCCGGTGATGAAGAGAAGCGCACTGGATAATACATCGGACAATAAACAGTGCAAAGACGAAGAAGAAGCAGAAGACCCTGCCGTATAGTCAGCTGATTGATTTGAACACACCGGAGGAAAGCACCGGAGCATTGTTGACAAATGGGAGAATGCAATGACCTCACTGGAAGGTCCGGTGATCTGAAGATGTGTACACCGGAGCATATTTTCCAGAGAGGGTTGCATTGGCTCGGCTGGCTGAAGATTATTTACCGGAAAGTCCAGTGATGAAGATGGAGTATACACCGGAGTGTTCGGTGTTCACAAAGGCTTGAGTGGGGTTCCAACGGCTAGTTTGTGAGAGTGTACTCACCAGATGATCCGGTGTTAGTACTATTATTCTCACCGGATCATCTGGTGTTAAAAACTTTTTAAAGCCGTTGGGTTAACGGCTAGTGCGTGAGTTTGAGGCTATAAATACCCCTCCACTCAGTCATTTGAAGGAGCTGGAGTCCAGAGAAGTTCATATACACATGATAAGACATCTAAGCCACCAAAGTGCTTAAAGTGATCATCCAAGGAAAATTAAGCACAAGATTAGAGAGTGATTAATGCATATAGGCCTAGAGAGTGTGTTGCTAAGTGATTGTTGCCTATAGAGTGGATCAAGGAGTGATCCAAGATTGTACCTCTTAGTACGCCGGCGTCTTAGAGTCTTGGTGACTGGTGACTCGCCGGCAACTTGAGCCGGAGTTGCTCAACCTTGTTGACCCTCCGACTTGGTGTGGAGAGGCGATGAGAAGCGTGTACGGGGGCGCGAAGACCCTTGCCTTAGTGGCTCAAGCTCCGAAGTGATCACGATGGGAAGGAACCGGAAGAGAGGCTAGTGGTGAGACCTTGCCTTGGTGGCTTGGTGGCTCATCTGGGTGGAGACCTTGTCTTTGTGACTCGGTGGCTCAAGAATCGTGACCGGGTGTCAACCGGAAGCATATCCGTTGTGGAGCTCCAACGTGGACTAGCGGTGGCATTCATACCATCGATACCATGGGAAAAAATCCTTATGTCGAGTTCGCTCTCTCTCTACTTTATTTACTATTTACGTTTCCACATTTACTTACTTGCAAATTTACCTTCTTAGATAGATTGCAAGTGCTTTGATCGATAGAGTAGACACACTAGATAAACCTAGAGCACATTTAGAAATAAATTGATATAGATTTATCTTGTGTTGTTTTTAGAGCCAAAATAGCTCTAAGTGTCCTAATTCACCCCTCTCTTAGGACGTCACCGATCCCTTCAGCAGACCACGGCTCGGGCATGGTGGGTCGGCCTGCTGGCTAGCCCAGCTACCTTAGCCCTCGAAGCCAGTCAACCTGACCGTAGTAGGCCAGCCACTATGGAACCTGGCCTAGGCCCATATCCAGGCCTAGATCCAGCCAAACATAAGTACTGTGAAGTGAGCCCAACCAATGCATTGTACAACATGCCTTAGTACTGTTATATGGGTCCCACCTGTGGGCCCACCCTTGAATAGTGCCTTTTAGTATTTGCTTGATTTAATTTTAAATTAAATCTTCTGGGAATAACAATTTCTCCATTTTGACTCTGATTTTGGTGTTTCTTTTGCCTAAATTCATCTAAATTCGATATCTATCTTTCTATCCAAGTGTGATATCCATTAGGGCTCATTTGGTTTTCTATTTGGTGTTATTTGATTCTTCTCTAGTATAGGACGTCGTTAACCGTAATCGCGTTTACAGAACCGGAGGGATTCACTCAGGAACTAGAGAACCCTGACTTTGACCAAGGTTTAGAAGAAGACTTCGGAGAATGCAAGTCCTATCTCCTTGATTATTTTGAACACATGTTTTCAATAATCTACATGATCAACTTAAAACTGGACTTATTATTGCATGTGCTATATATTATTCTATTTCAATTGTTTGCAGTAGCTAAATCCTATCAAAAAATTGACATGCCTTGAATGTCTTATCCAAAATACATATCACCTTAGAATTTACCTATCATTATCTATATTGACATCGGACGATGCTTTGATATCTAGCATGCTTAGAATGGATACATCTCTTCGGAGATGTCGCTTTGGAATACATCTCTTCGGAGATGTCGCTTCCCTGACTAATTAATTCAACTCATATGCCATGAATCTTTGGTGATTGTGGAATCCTTGATGTCATGTGGGATATGATGGATGGTGTGTAAAATGGGTGAAAACCATTTTGGCGGGGGCATCCGATGAGAATGCTCTTGGGGGCTTGAGTTACCCCTGTGGTATTCATTGCGAGTTGAAGATGCTTGCCCCGATCGTATAAGTATCAAATCAATGCGTCGTCATGCTAAGCCACCCCAGTGCAACCATGCATCTTGTATGGGCAGGATTTGACCTTTCTATCTCCCGACCAAACTGGACATTTACCTGGAGGCTAGGGGAGCAATTAGCACCCAAGCATGTGTCAGGTGTTTCACGGAAGTTTAACCAGACTCTTTTTGATGGTTCCAGTGGTACCTTGTCATCCCTTGCGTAGACCTGAATCACTTGAGGTGTCTCGTAGTATAGTTCAGCAAGGGAAGGTGATTGAAGCATCTTGGTATAATTCGCTCATCTGCTTGCAATAGATGGAGACTGAGCATATCATGTGGGTACAGTGTATAACTTTTATAGAGTGTAAATCTATTTGAATAGTCATATCCACGATCATGGACATGCAAAGCAATGACCTCACTTGGCTAGACTCGGGGTGTGTGTATCTTTGATGAGTGAGTGTGTGGACTACATGTCCATATGATGAGGTTGCTGGCTCGATCTGCCAGGAGCTATGTGGTACTAGAGGTATGCCAGATATAATTATAGGGACTGCGGAGTAAGATGTAGCCCCTCCCAGGATTAAACCCCCCTAGATATACATTGTTACCTTGTTTACTCCGTTTCAAAGTTAACAGTAGAGAATATAACTAGATACATGTATAAACTGCTTTACTCTTAAAACTAAACCATAAAACCTTATCCTTTAGTCATCCTTTATGCATCTATCAACCTCGTGCAATAGTATATGACTTGTTGAGTACCTTCTATATTCATTCTTACTATCATTTAGATAAGGAAGAAGATGCCGACTTCGTTGGAAACGAATGCATGGATAAGGAGTAGATTAGTGGTGGCGTTCGCACCCTAGCTGCCTCTAGCTTTGGGTTGCTGTTCCGCTGATCTTTTATTGGCCTGTTGTCCAAGCTTGTAATACTCTATGGTTTAAGACCTTTGGTATCGTTGTAACCTTAATACTTTTATATACGATGTATGACTATGATGCCACAATTATTGTACTATACATATCAGCTATTTGATCCAGGTACTGATACAGGAGGCATAGAATATCCCTGGAAAGGGTCTCACAATAAGAGTCTTACATACGACATACAACACAGAGTTCACTACAACAAAGGTCTATAGGACTTTTGTTGAAATACTGAAGGTACCTCATGGTATCCCCACTCTCATCCAGAGGCCTCAGAATAAAAGGATGGCACCTTCTACTCCACAACCCAAAAAAAAATCTGGAGACGTCTGGTAAAGTCGGGGAAGGAGAATGATTCACGACTTATCACAGAAATGCCACAAGGAAAGAAAGGGAACCATTTAAGAGTAGAAATTGGTAAATAACCTATGGGAACAGGCTTACCAGACTTGAATATTCGTGTAAATAAAGTAACGAGCGATGAAGCGCACGCAAATATCAGTGCTGGTAAACTAAAGGAACTCGTTCCCATAACAGGGGATAGCGGTGAGAAAATAGAAGCCCCTGAAGTGGCATCCCATGATGAAATGGCCATAAACTATGTAAATATGGGTGAGACTTGGAATAGAGCAACAACCAATATCGATATCTACTTCGCCAAGAATATTGCTACAGTCATGGGCCTCGATCGAGAGCCCACGTCACTCATAGAATGCAAGGAAAGGTTAGTTTGAGAACAATGGTAGAAAGCAATATCTGCAGAATTGCAATCTCTGAACAAAAGAGAGGTATTTGGTCCAGTATGTCCTACATATCCTCATATACTCACTGTATGTTACAAATGGATATTTGTTTGGAAAAGGAATGAAAACAATAAAGTTGTAAGATACAAAGCAAGGCTTGTTGCGCAAGGTTTTACTCAATGACCAGGAGTCAATTATGAGGAAACCTACTCCCCGGTCATGGGTAGAATTACCTTTAGATATTTAATCTCAATGGTAGTAAATTTGAATCTCATGATGAAATTAATGGATGTTGTGACTACTTATTTATATGGGAACTTGGATTCAGATATTTACATAAAGGTACTAAAAGGTATTCCTATTCCAAACCAAGATAGAGCCAATCAAAACATATATAGCATGAAGCTAAAAAGGTCCTTATATGGACTGAAACAATCAGGTAGAATGTGGTATAATCTCCTTAACGAATTCTTTGGAACAAAAGGAAATGAAAACAATCAAGATTGCCCTTGTGTATTTATACGGCGATCCCAGAATGGATTCTATATAATCTCAGTGTACATAGATGATCTGAATATCATTGGAACACCTAAAGATATTGAAGAACCAAGTGCGTACTTGAAGTCCGAGTTTGAGATGAAAGACTTAGGTAAAACCAAGCATTGGGCTTACAACTTGAACACGTCCCAGAAGGAATCTTTGTACACTAGCTGGCCTACATTCATAAGGTATTAGAAAATTTTGGTTTTGACAAAGCATATTCTGCTAAAACCCTGATGGTTGTAAGGTCCTTGCAGGTATATAAGGATCCATACAGACCTAGACAAGAGGGGGAGGAAATCTTGGGACCAGAATTCCCATATTTGAGTGCAATAGGAGCACTTATGTATCTCGCAAACTACACGAGACTGGACATTGCTTTCGCAATGAACTTATTGGCAAGGTATAGTGCAGAGCCTACCAAACAGCATTGGAAGGGCATTAAGGACATTGTCCGCTACCTTCAAGGAACTAAAGATCTTGGTCTATGTATAGAAAGAACCAAAATATGACAATCATAGGATATGCGTATGCTTGGTACCTGTCAGACCCGCATACAACAAAGTCATAGACTAAATATATTTTCCTATGTGGTGGAACTGCAATTTCATGAAAATCGTCCAAGTAAAATCTTATATCAACTTCGACAAACCACTAGGAAATTATAGCTTTGTACGAAGCCTCTCGTAAATGTGCATGGCTTCGCAGGATGTCATACCACATATTGCAATCATGTGGCCTGAATACAATAATAACCCCAACAATTATCTATGAGGATAATACTGCATGTGTCGCACAAGTGCAGATGGATTACATGAAGAGCAACCTCACCAAGCATATTAACCCTAAGTTTTTCTATGCTCACGCATTGCATAAGATGAATGAAATCAATATTTTGTACACTAAGTCCTGTGAGAATCTCGTAGACCCATTTACTAAGTCTCTCCCAGCATCAAGCTTTGAATGATGTGTCCGTGGAATTGGGATGATGAGGCTTAGAGAAGTGCAAATTTCAGGGGGAGAATCTTTGCTAATCCGTCAATGAATCTTGGTTATGAAGATCAAGTACCCAAACGATCCGCGAAGGATTTAATGCAATATGTGTGAATTGTACTCTTTTCCCCTAAGATGAGTTTTCGATGAAGTTTCTCATAACTTAGGTTTTTAACGAGGCAATTCGTGCTCATAGCAAGCGTATGCTATATATTCTTTCTCCTTATTTTTCCCATTGGATTTTTAGGAGTTTTAATGAGGCATGTGCATCTAGCGAAAACCACCCAAGAGGGAGTGTTGGGAAACCTCTTAATTAGACCCATGCAGGTCCATTAAGGTTTCCTAATAGACGCTTGTCGGTGAATCAGGAACTAGGGGTCCTCGAATCCAGAGGCCAGGCCAGCAGTCTGCCACGTGGCGCCATCCCACGGGGTCACCTCCGCGAGGTAAAAAAAGACTAAGTCCCGGGAGAGGGCACTTGGGGCCACAGTCAGTGGTCCCCAAGTACCCGGGTTCCCCGATGATCTGCGAAGACTAAGTGACCGGGAAGAAAGTGCTTGGGGAGGTAAACAGTGACCCCCGAGCACCTAAGTCCCCCGACGACCAGGAGAACCAAGTACCGGGAGGAGTGTGCCCGGGGCTGCGAGCAGTAGCCCCCCGGACACTCGAGTACCCCGAGGACCCACCGAAGAAAGTTCCGGGAGAGAGTGCTCAGGGCTGCGAGCAGCGGCCCCCGAGCACTCGGTTCCCCGAGGGTCCGTACAAGCATGCCCGGGAGAGAGTGCTCGGGGAGGTGAACAATGGCCCCTGAGCACTCGGTTCCCCGAGGACCAAGGAAGGGCGTTTTCGGGAGAGAGTGCTCGGGGAGGTGAACAGTGACCCCGAGCACTCGGTTCCCCGACGACCCAGGAAGCCCCTCCGTCAGTGGCCCCCACAGGGGTCCAGCGATGAAGTGTCAGCCGGTGAAAGGCCCGAGGTCGCATTTAAGAGCGCGCGTGGCTTGTCACCTCCAACTGCTCCCGCCACGCTCGGTGTCAGTTCCTGCCATATTCTGACAGAAGGGCGTGGGGACATTAAATGCACGGATTCCATCCCGTGCCATCCGGCGTGCCTCGGGATAACGTCGCAAGGCCCGAGGTGTTCCGTCTGCTGCGCTGCTATGGCAGGAGAACAAGACAGGACGGGCACGCCGGGCAGCCTCCTGCTGCCCGGTGGGCCCTCTCCACGACGCCCGTTGCCAATGCCATCATAACGACTAATGACAGGGCGCGGGGCGCGTTTTCAACCCCCGTCACTTTGTACAGAGGCTATGATGACGCCCTTTCCATTTATGGTGCCTTGGAACTCGTGCCCTCCCATTCGGGGCACGCTACTGCCGGCGAGTATTTAAAGCGGTCGGCAGCACGGACAAAGACAGGTCTTACAGGAGAAAAAAGCTCTAAGCGCTCAAGCTGAAAAAGCTCGGTAAGCTCTGCACGGTTGAAGAAGTTAAGGAAGTAGAGAAGATCGAGAAGTCCAAGAGCACCCAAAGCCAACAGATACACACAGATCGAAGAACACCTTCATACGAGCATAGAAACCGAAGAACAAAGAGCCCCAGGCTCTAGGATAGACAGATATTCTTGTAACTAGCACATTCCTGGGAGACATTCTCAGGACATTTATAGCATCCACACAGGAGTAGGGTGTTACGCCTCCGTGCGGCCCGAACCTATCTAAACCCCTAGTGCATTTACTTCATTTCGCACTAGATCATTCCACCCCGCCAGCCATCGCATTCATATCCATTTATTTCTCCGGCAAACATATTCAGAATCATCCCCCCGGCCGAATCTCTAAAAAGGGGTCCCTCAGAATCCCTGCGACAGGAGTTAACCCTCCGACAGCTTGGTAGCCAGGTAGGGGGGGAA
This sequence comes from Phragmites australis, assembly GCF_958298935.1. Taxonomy (NCBI): domain Eukaryota; kingdom Viridiplantae; phylum Streptophyta; class Magnoliopsida; order Poales; family Poaceae; genus Phragmites; species Phragmites australis. Next base: position 5,309,941 of record NC_084928.1, on the reverse strand, counting down.
GCATCCCTGAATTTGTTTGTTTGTTTTCTCCTGTCAAAATTCTGATTTTTTTCTACAAATAGAAAGGAGCACCCTCAATGTAAGAGACAAGGATTCAGCTGAATAAAAGAAAGAAAGGAATAATTCCGATATTTGTCTCTTGTGTTCATCTATTGTGATTTACATGAGATTGAGTGCATTAGCGACCCACAGACCACACTCGGTGGCGTGGGTTGTTCAACAAATTATATAAGGTCAGTTCAAGACCGATGAAGCTTGCCGACTAGATTGAGACTAGGGCATTTCTTCTTGCAATCGTCTTGCGTTTGGTGGCTGTGCATACATACAACTGAACTTGTTATAGCTCATGTCGTGTGTGCACTGCTGGAGCAGTGAAATGTGCACGCCTCCTAGAGTACACGAGCTTGAAATTTCTCGAGATTTTAGACAACCGTGTGAACACAACGGCCACCGGCGAGTTTAGGGAAGGAAGTTAGGGTTCGGGGTTTCGGAGTTCATCAGCGACCCTAGGGTTAGAGGGAGGCTTGGGGAGGTGGTCGGACCAATGGTGGGTGTCCGTGTGGTGGTGCGGCAAGGTGGCGGTGGCACTGTCGGAGCCGCAAACGGTTGGCGGGTGGTGGGAGGGGTTGACGGCGAGGGTGAGAAAAATGAAGTGGTTAGCGCGACGACGAGCGGTAGGCAGAGACGTTAAAGGAGGTGTCGAGAGGTTAAAGAAGGCACTATGCATGCTGGATTTGGATCGAACAGCTCTCCTCCATCAATTGAGAGAAGGCTGAAAATCTCCTCCATCATGATCCTCGTCTTTTAAGTTGTGAAGCTCCGCCACTTCCCCAGCAGGCATATAAAACCATTGAGGTATGCACTAACCCGTCGAGATATTACAGTCATAGACTCATAGTAACCGAAAATACCGCGTAAAAAAAGGTAACAAGGATATGAACAGTGTGATGTCGATCTCTAGCTCATAAATTACTACCCAAAACTCAGCCAGAGTTTGGAGCTGTATAGCAAGTAGATAGAACTGACACATCTATCTATTTTTTGGGTTCAAATTTAGGCAAGAGAGCTGCTTATTATACGGAAGAAGCAGGTAAATTAATGTTTAGTAACAGAGTCACCAATCTGTGCATGCATTCTTAAGTGGGAAGAAACAAGCACACAAAATTTACTCGGTATTTCTGATATTTCTCGCACCTGATACTTATCTATCTATTAATTTTCTTATCTATCTAATAAGTTTTTATCTATATTTTTAATATAAATCTTAATACAAATGAAATTTTCGTGCACCAGCAACCGCTAGTGGAATTTTCGTGTTCCAGTTGTCGGCGCGTCGCAGTTCACGATCTTATATACTTCCATATCTAGTATGTCTCTCGCTCACTCCAACACCACACACTCACACTGTCCACGGCCATGGCTGCCGTCACGCTCTCGCCGCCGGTCCTCCTCCTCCTCGCCGTCCTCCTCCTCACCACCGTCGCCACAACACAATGCCACGGCCACAAGCGCCACCACCACCACTCCAGTGCCACAAGGCCCAACAAGACCGCCGGCGCCGCGGCCGCCAACCCACTGGTCGACACCGTCCACGCCATCTGCCACACGACCCCGCACCCTGTTTCCTGCCTCGCGTCAGCGGCAGCACCCCTGGACGCCGTCGCCGGAGCGAAGGTGGTCGAGTCATCCGCTCTCTCTGTCAGCCTTCTCCCGCCGAACGTGCTGTCCGTCGTTCTCGCCTCCCTCCGCGGCGCGGTCTCCGCGCTATCCTCGCTCTCCCCCGCCTTCTCCACTACCCTTTCCGCACCGGTCACCTCGCTCCGCCGCGGCGCCGCGCAGGACTGCCTGGAGCTCCACGCCGCCACGCTGGGCTCGCTCTCGCGCTCCGCCTCGCTCCTCGCGGCCCCCGGCGGGAGCCTCCCCGCCGTGCGCGCGAACCTCGCGGCTGCGCTCACCAACAAGGCCACCTGCCTCGACGGGCTCGCCGGTGCGTCCGGACCGCGGATGGACGGCCTCCTCGCCTCCCTCGACGACGCCTACGAGCACGTCTCCAACTCGCTCGCCCTCGTCGCCCGGAGCAGCGGCGGCGGCGGCGGCTTCTCGGCTGGCTTCGCAGCCGTTATGGCCCAGATTCACAACCGGCGGCTGCTCCAGGACGACGACGACGACGACAATAGCGGGGACGGCGACGACGACAATAGCGGGGACGGCGACGACGACAACAACGGTGACAGCAACGACGACAATGGAAACGGCGACGACGACAGTGGGAACGCTGACCAGCCGGCGATGGTGGTGATCACGGTGGCGAAGGATGGGACAGGGAACTTCCGGACGGTTGGGGAAGCGGTTGCGGCGGCGCCGAACAACAGCGAGACGAGGACGGTTATCCACGTGAAGGCTGGGACGTACGAGGAGAACGTGGAGGTGCCGGCGTACAAGACGAATATCGCCCTCGTCGGCGAGGGCCGCGACGCTACGGTGATCACCGGCAGCCGCAGCGCCGCCGACGGCTGGACCACCTTCCGCACGGCCACCTTCGGTAATTTCTTTTTAAAAAGGGTCTATCATTAGAGATCATAAATAAACTGACTCCATCCTTAAAATAATCTAGTAGAAAATCTCGAGCTTATTCGGTAATCGATTCAACATCGTACTCGCAGCCTTCTTGATTACTCTTTCATGCATCCATTCACATCGCAAGGTGCGAAGCATGTCTTGCTTGTTTCTACTACACGATATGCAAAGTGTCTGTGTCAGACCGGCAGCAACTACATTGCAAACGCCTCGTGATCGAGATTTGTTGCCTTGTACGCCTTGCGTCTCTCTCTACAGTGCAGTGTATGCGTATGTGTCTCGACGCATCTAAACATATTGCAACAATGCAAGCATGGCCGCCGTGTCAGTGTGACGAGTAGGTGTAGCAGTAGCAGCATTATAGGACAAGTAGTAAATTGCAAATTATAGGACAGGTTGCATGGATAATGACCAGATAAGGAACGTGAGATCTAGGGGTCTGAATGTCTGATAGAGAATCTGTATGTATGGGAGCATGCATGCATGGGTACAGATTCCAGAGAGTTGAGTCAGATATTTGGCCTACTCATCACATGAACATGGCTCCTAGCTTAGATAGCTCTCTTCCGTCCGTCGCCGTCGGTTGGCGCTAAGATCCGAGACATGCCCATGGACGGCATGCAGAGCTTTATCGCCGTGACATGGCTGTCACTTGTCAGAGTCTTTGGCTGGTCTTAACCGACTGCCTAGCTGAGCAGTGAGCACGTACGTAGCCATCTTATCTTGCCAATTCAATTCGACAAGGAGTCGCTGACAAAACAGCTTTTCTTTTGGCCATGCCCATGAGAGGCCGGCACTGGGGCTGGACCGATCGAATTGGACTAGTGCTAAACGTCATCGTGCTGTTCATTGTGAAACTAACGGCAAACGTGGATGTGATCCTTCCTCGCAGGCGTGTCAGGCGAGGGGTTCCTGGCGCGCGACATCACGTTCCGCAACACGGCAGGCGCGACCAAGGGGCAGGCGGTGGCGCTGCGCGTGAACGCGGACCTGGCCGCCGTGTACCGCTGCGGCGTCGACGGCCACCAGGACGCGCTCTACGCGCACTCATTCCGGCAGTTCTACCGCGAGTGCGCCGTCTCCGGCACCGTGGACGTCGTCTTCGGCAACGCGGCCGCCGTGCTCCAGGGGTGCGCGCTCGTCGCCAAGAGCCCGGTGCCGGGCCAGTCCAACGTGCTCACGGCGCAGGGCCGCGGCGACCCCAACGAGGACACGGGCATCGCGGTGCACAACTGCACGGTGGCCGCGGAGGCCCCAGGGCTGCCCGCCGGCACGCGCACCTTCCTGGGACGGCCGTGGGGCGCGTACGCGCGCGCGGTGGTGATGGACTCCTACCTGGGCTCGCTCGTGGACCCGGAAGGGTGGGTCGAGTGGCCCGGCGCGGAGGCCGGCCGCGGGGACACGGTGTACTTCGGCGAGTACGGGAACGGCGGGCCGGGCGCGGACACCGGCGGGCGCGTGGGCTGGGCCGGGGTGCACCGGATGGGCTACGACGAAGCGACCCAGTTCTCCGTGGAGAACTTCATCTACGGCGACGAGTGGCTTGGCGCCACCTCCTTCCCCTACGACGACGACGTCTAAATGATCTTGCTGTGTTACACTCGCATCATTACCGCAAATCAAATCTCAGGAAAGAAGCGGTTAATCAGAAGTTACCGCGTTGCATGAGGTGTTTAATTGCGTGGCATGCAAATACACTTCCATCAGCCAGTAATTTATGTTTTTGTGCTTGAATCTAATGGAAAGAATGAATCTCTGTTTGGTCAATGTCAATTGTAAAGCCGTTTTGGTGATGCTGATTGTCAATTGGAAATGTAAAGTTATCATGCCCTGTTTGCAGCTCATGGTCCTCTCCTCTTATTAGGAATTTCGTAAGAAACTTCGCATCAGCTAGGCCCCATAATTCAGAGCGCATGAAATTTTATTATATTTTGTCCCACTGGAATTAAATTGTTTACTTATGAAATTTCTGCGCTAATGCATCACATTATATTTTTCTTCTCCTCCAAATAAAGAATTTGATGACTCAACGATGCAGTTGCTGCAAACTCTAGATCGTTTAGTCTTTTAAAGTCCAAAAGCTTTCTTCTTTAAGCTGGCAATTGATGCTGACAAGGTATGGAAGGATAATGAGGTTGTCTGATAATGTCTGCAATGATGTCGACATACACAAGGCCTCCAGCGTCAGAACCACACATGGCCAGATGAAAGCGTTGCATTAACAATGGACTGCGGCATGTTGATCATTTTGATTAATTTAATTTTTTTCCCCGTGCATTCCATGGTTTAGCGATGCTATTGACGTCTGAGATGCATTGGAACAAGAAGTGTTTATTCACGGTCAGATCATGAGCAACAACAAATAGAGGTCACATATTGCTGCAATGAGTTGCAACTCTGGTTCTGCAGCAAAAAAACGTTTCATGTCTATGGCTTATATTCAACAAGAAATTCAAATTTCTTTTACTCGCTTTTAGTATAAACAATCTCATCCTTGCAGAAAGTGCTTCTGTTTCAACAAGCCACCATTTCATAAGTGTGCTTATATGTTAAATTGAGAAGAACAGTAATTTGATTAAACATAGTACTAATCCTGATAAATCAACCAAACTATGTTCAGAGTATATGGTACTACTGCAGTGTCATCTCTTCAACATACGGCTTCGATTTTGATGGAACAGGAGGAGCTATATAAGAAACCAAGTGCAACACCTTCATCACTCTAGAAAACTATGCTTAAATGATCACTCTAGAAAACTATGCTTAAATGATCAGTACCATGTTCAGAGCTGCCTCTCCTGATCACTCTTGAGCTGAAGAGCATCGGCGTCCTCAAAAACCCGGAGAGTTGCCAGCTGGATGAAATCAGTGATCTGAACTCCCACAGGCCTACAATTTTTCGCAACAAAAGTAGGAGGGTTAATCAGGCAACGGAATTCCCTCGGGCCTTCGTGGTACCCTTCGCAGATCATCTCCCCATTCTCATCTCTGTAGCACACTATCCCTCTCAATTGGTCTTCGAACACCTACCAATTACAAGAACAAATAATTAGAACAAGAGGCCCCTCTTGATCTTATACTACTACTCCATGTGCATGCGTCTACCTTCTTCTTGTTTGTTGCAGCAGCAAAGGAGAGGTGCGATGAAGAACCGCTGCCATGAGCAGAGGTTCTGAACCTGAAGGCTGCTTTCCTTGTGCCAGACCTTGGGCTGATCATGGCCATGGAGGAGGAAGATGGGCGATGATGACAAGAGATCCTGGTTGCCATTTTTGGTTTCTGGTGAAAAGCAAGGTGTTCACCAAAGGGGCCTCCACTAGACTGAAAAGGACAAATTTATAGGAAATGAACATGGCAGCAGAAAGGGCCACAAACCAGCTACTACCATTTTATTGTAAGGCTCAAATAAGGAAGGTGTCGATTCTTGCAAGAGTAGGGTAGGAGATGGCGATCATATGCAGGAAAAGGCCGAAGCTGTCAATTATTTTGGTTGCAAGTTCGACTGCGGTGAGTAAGGTACCCCACGGTGTGGCATGATTACCTTAGTAGCAAGATTTGCCTATATGGTGGTCTTGTTAGGAGATAATTGCTTCGGTTGTATAAGGATTGGTTTGTTGTGATATATTGCCTAGTGTTAACTGTACAACCACATATCATGTATATGGCAGGACTTGACTCCAACCCCTTTGACTTAGCTCAATACCCACTCATAGGCTGGTAGTAGCAACAAGAGCTAGGATAAAACTCGGGCATTTTTTGTGATGTCCCGTATTCTGGCTAGGAGACTCTCTAAGTGAGTCATGTTTATATGAGCCCTTGGTTATGTGTCTCATGGGTGGATATTGTTGCGATATTATAAGGGTGCAGTGTCTTGTTACGTTAGCTTCATCAATTATTAAGGTTGGAGTATGTGGATATCTTGTGGATAAAATGTGCAACTTCTGTATAGTGTAAATCTACCTGGATAGCCGTGTCTATAGACAAGGACATGCTATGGTTCGATCACAATTATCAATTCTAAGGTGTGCATACTTCCTTGATGTGTGAGTGGGATGTGTGGCCACGATTTGGAAGTGCAGGCTGTGTGCGTTGAGTTGAAGAGGATTGGGTGTTCACCAACTATAAAACTTACGAACTAGCATGATGGATGAATCTCTCACAGAGCCAATAACCCATAATGTTAACTTAACAGTGCTTTCCTCAAATACTTGAGTATATTTTGCAAACTAAACCCCTGCATCAAAACTGTCTTTCCACCGAAACATAAAGATCTATATCATTATCCTTGGTGTACCTCTTATACATAAATTTATTCTTTGAAGTAGGACTTGTTAAGTACGTTATATACTCATCCTTGTTTTGTTGAATTAAAATAATGGTCCAGAGAACAACTACGCTCATATTGGTGATGAAAAATAGAATATTAAGGCTTCGTCCGTACCCAAGTTGCATGTAGGTATTGGGTTTAATGATCGGGAATTTCATTTGCTAATTTCTGAAAATCGGTAATCTTATAGACTTCCTGATTTGCTTCTCTAGTACGTGGGTCATATGCCGGAATTCCTGTTTCTTGCCACGTAATTTCTCAACATTTATCATCCATAGGTTGATTTTCTCCCCCTAATGATGGGAAATTATCTTCATAAAAAATGCGATCAGCAAAATGGGTCATATGTAAATTTCCAATCATGGGTTCCAAATATCTAATTATAGATGCAGTCTCATAATTAACATATATCCCAAACTTACAAAGAGGGCCAATTGTGGTTCATTGTGGTGGTAGAATAGGCACATAAACCCTGCATCCGAACCTTCTAAGATGGGAAATTTTCAATGAAATGCCTTGTACTAGTTGCATTGGAGAATGAATGTTATATGATGATGGCCTAAAATTGATGAGGGCCACGGCATGGACAATTGCATGGCCCCAAAATGAAGCATGCAAATTGTAGCTCTCTAGGAGCGGTCTAGTAATAGATTTAATTCTTTTGATTAATGCTTCTGCTAGTCTATTATGCGTGTGGACATGAGGTATTAAGTGCTCTACTTTAATTCCCAGCGCCATAAAATAATCATTGAATGCCTTTGAGCTAAATTCTCCAGTGTTGTCCATTCTGATGGACTTTATATGATGATTTGGGAAAGAATTACGGATTTGTATGATCTGTGAGATCAACTTCGCAAATACATAGTTTCGTGTAAACAGAAGACACACGTGCGACCACTTCGATGACACATCAATGTGCACCATAAAGTACCTAAACGGCCATGATAGAGGATGAATTGGGCCACAAATATACCCCTATATGCATTCCAAGAATGCAGGAATTTCATCATGCACTTTAAGGATTGATGGTCCTATTACTAATTTTCCGGTGGCACATGCTGAGCACACATAATCTTCAGGATTTGGGAAATTTTTTATATTTATGCCATGATCTTGTGAGTTGTTTATTATATTCCTCATCATTCTTAATCCAGAGTGACCTAATCTACCATGTCAAAGGAAGAATAGCTCAGAACTTCTAAACACAGTCTTTAAGGTAGTAAACACTACATGTGCTATTATTCTAGTGTAGTATAGCTCAATTTCAAGTATAGGAAGTTTTTCCAAAACCCGTTTCTCGCATTCCGCATTCGTAGTAACGAATAGGATTTCATGATCATTCTCATCATTAGTTTATACGTGGAAACCATTTGTGTGAATGTCCTTAAAACTAAGTAGGGTTCTAGTTGATTCGGGGTACAACAATGCTTCTTTAATATACAAAGTTGTTCCCATAGGTAATACGACCACGACTCTTCCTGAGCTGATGATACATGAATCGCTTCCAGCGAGAGTTGTGATATTCCCAGTGTTCTTCGTGATTGACTGGAAGTATGGTTTTTCTCTTAGTATGGTGTGTGTCGTACTGCTATCAACTATGGATACTTCCTCCATCTAGGCAAGATTCTATTACATTTAAAGACATTCAATCATAATAATGCGTGAGGAAGAAATTAGAATGATAATAAATGCTTCAAATAAAATTCCTTATTATTAATATTCCAAATGTTATTACAAGAGTGAATGATATGTTCTTCTAGATCTTCCAACCTTCTAAAAATAAAATAAATTGCACTTTATTTTATGACCGAACTAAAGTTAGAAGAACATCTTCTAGATGGAATCTGTGAAGAAACTGGCCACTTCTGCGTTGATTTGCTCTAGTATCACCTTCTCCTCATTAGGAATAACAGTTGCAGCTGATGTGATGATAAGGGGTGGGGCAACCGGAGTCTCATTCACGTCCATTGCAATAGGCAATGGATCTTTGACCATGGGTGTCTGCTTGTCACCCACGAAATCAGCGATAACAAGGTTTGTTTTCAGCTGCCCTTTGCCATTCTTCTTTGCCTTGTAAGCATCAATCATGTGTTGGGGCTCTCGACATATGCGCGTCCAATGCCCCCATGTGCCACACTTGTAGCATATCTTGTCTTGCTGGCCATAAGGCTTCTGGATGTTCTTCCCCTTTGCACCCTTCTTAGCATGGATGTTGGACTTTTCATTGTCTACCTTGACCTTCTTCTTAACCCCCCCCCCCCCCCCCACACACACACACACACCTTTGACCCTCTTCCTCTAGAGGGGCTTGTGCACCTGGTAGCTACTAGCATTGACTTCCAAGGAAACACCCTTATCAGGGGGTTGGGAGACGAAGTTCTTACGAAGAACGTCGTCTTGAGCTTCCACAACCTGCATTATATCAATCAATTCGGCATACTCCTTATACCCATCTTTTGTACTATTTAATTAACTAAAAGATTATAAAATGCGTAGAAAAATAATTAGAGCTCGGAAAAAGATGAAACTAATTTTGTTGTGTTTACATTGATGTAATATACATGTTAAAAATTCATGCGCTACTGAAAAGTGTACTTAAATTCTTTTATTTTTTTAATTGTGTTACATAACTAATTAAGGAGAAATCCAAAAATGAAGAAACTAACTTTGTTAAGCTTTTTTTATCATCCTCTCTAAAAAAAATACCATCGAGACATGAAACAGATGATTAACATAATTTCTTGATTAATATTTAACTAACCCTTTATGTTTCATTAATTTCTATAGAAATTGATAAAAAAAACATAAAATGGAAAAATATTGTTTTAAAGACCTCTCTAGATGTATCTTACACATAAAAAGTACATATTGTCATGTATGGTATGACTACCGTCACCCTCAGATTCGTCGGATATAGAGAAGAATCATTTGTGCTTGTCAAAGATGTTACTCAAGTCTTCTATGTAAAGGACACAGACGCAGTTAACAAGAAGGAACACCAAGTGGTTCTTCAAGGAAAAAGAAAGCTTATCGGTGTTAAAGATATTGTCGATGAGGAAGACTACAATCAATTCGATGACCTACCTCTTTTCGGAGAGAATGTCGACCTGCCTCTTATTGACGACACTAAGGAACCTACCAACATACACTGCGATCATAACGAAGCTATAATCGTTAAATGAAAGCAACTTTGATGTAATAATTAATTCAGGATTCGCTGTAATTTGTATCAAGGACATGTATTAAGTAAGAATATGCTTTATTGTGTATTAAGTAAAAGTTTACATCTATTATTTATATTTTAATTAGTACAAATAAAGCCATTATATGATAGTTATAGATCTAATTCGTATCTACTAAGAATATACCTTAATTTGTATTAAGTAAAAAGCTTTAAATTTTATTGCATTATATAACGAAGATGTACTACAAAAATTATAAACCTAATATAAATGAGTGTCGGCTATAGTAAACAACCGGCACTAGTAGTCCAGTATTAGTGTCGGTTGTTGGCGCTAGATTTTGCAACCCCGTGCAACACACAAATCCTTGAATCCTGCATAACTATCCCAATTTCACAGGGAAATCGTGACTTGTTTATGAGCAAACAAGCAAAAGATTTCTAACAACAACCGTAAGAGTCGTTGCCCGGTTGATTTACAAGCAAATCAACAAAGACCACTGCCAAATCCGTGGAGAATTGAAGCAACAGCGAAGAACTAACCCTAATGTGCAGTAAAATAAAAGAGAATGAAAGTAGATGCAATTTTTGCAGTTGACTGATGTGTTGCAATCGGCCTTCACTCCCTTTGCTATTTATAAGGGTGGCTTGGACTTGACCTTATGGAAATATGACTCTCAACCCTAAAACCTATGCAAACACGCTTTGTTCGGGCAAAGATACGAAAACAATCGGAACAAATATGAGAATCTAACTCGATTCGGTTTTGGACTAAACATCGGATGGTTCAGTGAGAACAAAAATGAGAACACTAAACCATCTGACAAGTTCAATTCGGCTGAAACCTAAATCCTAGTCCCATGTTCACCGGACATTCCGCCGACCAAAATGTGCTCACCAGAACCTTACGCCGGATCAATATTTCCAGAGAGCAAAGTCTCTGCAAGAAATCATCTTTACATTCACCGGATGGTCCAGCGATCTTTTGGTATCTTCACCGGATGATTTTTTTCCAGCGATCTTTCCGTCGTCACCTCCACATCTACCCAGAACCTCTCCACCTCCTATGTCGTCATCTCCACAGTCACCCAGAAGATCTCCACCTCTGGAGTCACTTTCCGTTCCGGAAGGAATGAAAAATTGTAACAGACTTTCTTTATAGGCTTCAGACCTAGGGTAACAATTTATGTGAATACTATGTATATAACTTCATGCATGGAGAGATAAAAATAATTATAGTACTATTACCAAAGCTGAGGTAAGTGGTATATATTTTGATGATTAATTTTCAGTTTATACTCGTGTTCAAATAGATTGATTTCTTCAATTATGGTAACTGCAGGACCTCGAGCTAGAAACATGTATCGTCATGCCGTAGAGAATCAATGCAATTCAGGAACAACTCTGCGAGTTAATCAATGACCAAGTCATTCCAGAGTCCGGATGGTACTATATTTTCAAATGGTATTGTTCGGACGCCGTCCCTTTACCTAACCTGTGGTGTTCGTTACCTGATTCTTCAAAAGGTAAAAAGAAAGGTAAAAAGCGTAGTTCATGGTCTTCGGTCAATAAGAACAATTGAATATTCTGTTAATTATAAACTTTTGTTGCAAACTTGTATTAGTTATGATATCTAGGCAATGGCATGTGAAATAACATGGTTACGTATGCATGAATGAGATTAGATGTGAATGAATTGTGTATGTGTGTGATATTATATGAGCTAAGATAATTATATGTGGACGTGAAACTTGAATGCATATTATCTTATTGTATATGTTGTATGTGATATTATTTGTGCTATTACCGGTAACGGCTAGATTCTATACAGGGAGAGGGGCCATCAGTGTGGCTCATAACTAAAAATTGTCACTGATAATCTTAACACCAATGCCGATTTTTTATAAGCTGACACTAATATTTATTATCAGTGCCAGTTCAAAAATCGACATTAATAATTCATAATTATCAGTGTCAAGTTACCAATACCAGTTAAAAACTATCATTAATAACTATTTCTATACTAATGGATGAAGACCCTGAACGTTGCTTCAGTAGATATATATATATCATGACCGGCACTAGTTACCTTATAGTCATCTAAAAAATCTAAGAAGTAGTACTCAAATACATCAGTACTTGCATGCATGATGCTGGGGAGTACGTACATGCATAGGGGTGGCCAGTACATGCATTCATGATGCATAGGGGCGGCCTGCCCCGGCAGACCCTTTGTCTCCGCCCCTGCATATGTATTTACATTTTTATTTCAGGACGATTGATTATATATATTAAGATGGTTTCAGTTTTATTATTTACTATTGATTCTTCATTTCATACTATAGTCATTGCATGACATCTTTTTATATTTCGTTTAGCAATATAAAAAGTCCATTGTAACTTTGTTTTGTGAGTTACAAAACATACTAAAAATTTCACTCTATACTACTGTACAAGTAATCATATTTTCACCGTATATCACTGTTTACGACGGATTACTTTGCACCAACTTTTAACTGCTTCAGTAATATCTGAAAGGGAAGATGACTTCTCTGTCTCGGTCATTAATCGTTATCTACCAGTTTTTTGTCAGGTTAAAAATTTGTTACATGTTGGACTCTCTTGTGCAACATCCAAGTACATGGCTTCTCTATCGGGGAGCAGTATGCGTCATCCGTATCCGCGAGCGAGCCGCTGAGGTCCGAGCGCTGGAGGCAGAGGAGGCGCTTGATGAGGCCCTCGGCGAGCAGCGTGTCCACGGCCTCCTTGCGGCCATAGTAACCGACGCGGAGCGCGAACTCGAGTGCGAGCGCGCGGACGCGGGCTCGGTTGCGCAGAGCAGCGCAACGAGACGCGGGAGCTCGCCACGCATGGAGCTCGTCCACGAGAGGGCTGCGGATGGCGGCGACGAGCCCGTTGAGCGCGCGTAGTGGCGCAGTCGAGTCAGACGCGGACGCCACCAGCGGGGTCCATCAGAACCAGCCCCCACGAACACGTCCCTGTTGAAGCGGACCAGCGCCAGCACCGCGGCCGCGCAGCCATCGCCCACGGCTGGGTCCCTGAGCTTCGCCTCCACTGCGGCGAACGCGCCGTGCTGCAGCAGCGCGCGATGGAGCCGCGGGTCGAACCGGCCGACGGACAGTAGCCGCACCTCGAGCTCCGCGAGGAGCGCGCGGGCGGCGTCCGCCCCGCCATCGGAGCGCCGCAGCGCGGCCACGAGGCGTGCGATGGTCTCGCCGTCGGTCCATGCCTGGATCTCGCCGGCGACGGCACCGGTCACGTGCGCGATCTCCTTCTATGCGGCGTGCCGGCGGCAGCGCGTGCGCAAGGAGCCAATAACCCTGCCTCCCTCATCCCCGCACAAGTCAACGGAGCACGAGAGGGCTCTAAGCCGGTAGAGGAGACGATGCAGGGCGGAAAGATTGGGGTCGCCGCGGGCGCCGTCGCCGCTGCCGCCCTCGCACCGTGCCTCGTCGCCGCTGCCGTCCTCACCGCGGCTCGCGTCGCCCCTGCTGTCCACGCCGCCGCCCATCTCGATGGGATCTGCGGTGGAACGGCTTGGGCTTCTGTTTTTGACTGAGGGCAGTAGGGTCATTTTCAAACTGACTGACATGTTAAACGGTGTTGCAAAGATAAATCACGGTAATAATATAGAGTAAATTTTTTTATTACCAGTAGTATATATTGAAAACGAATTTTATCGATGAAAAATTGTGAATTGATGTGATTATCGATGACATATAATCAATTTATTCTTTTATTCCTAAACATTTTTTATGACGTGCCCCATGAGGATAGGAAACAAAGTGGCTTTTTGTGTCGGCAGTGAACAATTGAACGTGAACAGGACGCCAGGGTCATACTTGGCCCGCCACGTGGGTTACAGTGGCGGATCCGGTATTTTTTTAGTTATTTAAATTTTTAAGGTCATAAATTTGGTAAAAGAGTATAAGATTTGACAAAAGACAAATTAAATTCGGTAATTCGGTATAATATCGTAAATTCAACAATAAATCCTAAATTTGTAAAACCGTAATATAAATAGTTCAAACATAACATAAGGTCTTACATAAGTGGAAGATATAATCATAACATCCCAAAAGTCAAATTCAAATTGCACACCTTAAATGATTACTATAATACAGGCAATCAAATGATAAACCGATTGGTGATAGAGCTGCATGACTGCAAGAAGGTAGAGATATTTGGTGCAAAATAAAACAAGATAAATCCAACCACATAAGCATAATGAGAGAGCCATCGACAGATCAAGGAACAAAGCTTCAAGTTAAGACATGGAAGTTTTCGGATGTTCAGATTTAAAAGGTGAAAATGTATAGGTATCATACTATTTCACAAATTCTCCTACAGAATCCCCATGTCCCACTTTGAGTTCAGGAGCTAAAGGTTTAACAGTCATCACAGCCAAAAAATCTAGAGTAGACAACTAAACATTCATAAATACTATCTAGTGAATGAGCCGTGAAGTGGCACATACATTCACAGTTGCTGGCATTTCTCCAGTAACAATCAAAAGCAAGCCAGTAAGCACAAGTTGTAAACAACCGTGCAACCTAATATTCAACAGTCTTTGCTCTACTTAGGGTTGGAATTTATGGTATTAGTGCACACCAAGCCGTACCGATTTCAACAAGTATCAACACAATCATAGAGTGCATACTTAAGTAGACACAAATAATGATACAGGATTACACAAAGCTTCCTACCAAAGCATGCCCAAATCACTGAAACCATCACAAAAACAACAGTATCGCACCACAAGAGCGGAAGCATCTTATACCTGGATTTCTCTCAGCTTCTCAACACGCTTCCTGACCTTGAGCTCGAGGCTCTCGAGCACGTCCATATGTCGCGACGCCAATCCCTGCAACGTGTTCTAAACAAGCGCAACAACATTGAATCAGCATTGGTTTATCATAAGATCCCCAAAAGCAACCACGAACCCCCACCAAAACACGACCAAATCACCAAAACAGAACAGCTAACTGCCACAAGAGAAATCTCACCTTGATCGACGCCACGAGGTTGGCCTTGTCCTCCACGCTGAGCTCTGCATCAGAACCACCGCAACCAATCAGATACCACACCCCAGCACCAGCAGCAGCACCAACGGAGGAATGGAGATCGAGGGCGAAGCAACTGTGCTGGAGCACGAAGATGTGGGCGACGCAGCCGTAGATGGGGTCGCGGAGTCGTGCCTGCGCCTCGTAGGAGATGGTGACGGCGACGGGCGGCCTTGGGGACGAGAGGGGTCGCCCGTAGCCCCGTAAACCGGCGGCAGCGGCGTGAGGAACCGAGGCGTCGGGGCGAGGAGTCGAGTCGTGGCGTGACTGCGTGAGGAGTCGAGTCGACGTGAGAAGACCGAAACGGTCCAGTACTCGAGTGGGCTCCCTATGGGTCCGCCCCCGGTGCGTCATCACCGGCATCGTGCGTGCTCTACAGATCCAAGACGACCTTGCCAAATTCATTTTTTTTCATAGCCTATACACGTAGGAATACAAGTATGTACCCAATGTGTAGTTATGGGTCACTACTTAATTTATTTTTTCTTTAATTTAATTAGGTGGAGTAAATATTTAGTTTATTTTTTATCTATCTAACATTAAAAAAAACTATTTTTATAGGGGTGATAACTCATCTACAGAGACACTTAACTACTCGCATCTTGTCAAAGACTTGTGAAAATAGATGATTTTCATAGGCGTAAAAGAGATCGAACGTGAAAACTGATTATCACAGGCAGCGCTTGCGATAATCAATCCCCGAATCGATATTTTTTTAACAAAAAAGCAAAAAATTTAGCACGACCAAGCAACTCTCAGCCGCGACATCGCAAGCCATAAGTCACGCGATTTTTTACGTAAAAATACATGCACGTGCTGTTCTTAGCACTCAAACCCGAAAGCTCTTAGCTCGCACGAACCCTCTTACTATCACACAATAAAACTACTAGTGATATTGATAACATATGCAATCTTTTTTATATCTTATATCTAAAACTTCAAACGATTATTTAAACATCTAAATAACTTTAAAAAAATTAACTACAAAGTTGTAGATCTCATCAATGACTATAATTTTCATATAAAATTTATCATCATCCAACCTCATATGAAAAAATTATGAATTTTTAAAGTAAGATATCATTCATTATTAAAGACGGTTCATATAATGAACCATCCTCCTGTGATAATCACCACATTTTCGGATACGGTACATATGCAGAATCACTTTTAAAAATAACCTTTAAACTAAATGGCTCACATAAGAAATCGCATGTGATAATTATCTTATTTTTAGAGATAGTTCACATAAGAAAATCGTATGTTTCACAAACAACTCAAAAACACATGAGCCCTGATAACTGTTCCAACTGTTTTTCATATAAACCGTATATGAAAAGATATGTTGATATTTTAAAAAATAGTTTTTTTATAGTGCAATGACCAAAAAGTATAGAACTTGCATCCTTACCTACAACAAAGCTCAACGACTCGAGCTCTATACTCGGTCGCGCATCCTCTACACATTTAACAATTGGTAGCGCGTTCATCGGTTGGTTGCATAGCAATGTTTGTAGCACGTTCGTATGTAGCAATTGCTTTCGTATGCATACCTTAGTTTCTAAAGTAGCTTGGTATAGCAACAGCAGTCGATGAAGAACCCTTTCCTCATGCGCTGAAGGATATTGTTCTCGATGAGTTCTCGGTCAACAATGGCCACAACGTTGTAGATCTACCCGATTCATGTTGGAGCCCATTCCTTCACATCACGAGGTGGGTTCGTGTTCTTCCTCATCTTATTTTGTAGTTCTGAATCTGAAACATAAGGAGAATCGCATGTCTGAGTCGGCATCAATTTGCGCTTAGACTCGATGAACCACGTGAAATCTCAAACTTTTTTTTTAAAGAACCGACATGAGCACCACACCAAAACATCTTATTAGTATCGTTTCAAAATCATCATCTACAAGAGGTAGTTCACTCGATCGTGCCTAATATTCATAAAGTCATGTGATATTCACTCGTATGCGACAATAAAGGCTCGAACTCAAAACCTTACAGTCTGTGCGTACAAATGATCCTTCTAACCATCTCAGCTATCATCCGTCCGTGAGTATAATAGCAAAATAAATTCTTTTGATATCTTCTGATCGAACATTTGATTAGTTATTTGGATATCTAAATGATCTCAAATAAAAAAGTGATTAACTACGAAGTTATAGATCTCGTTAAGAGCTACAATTTTCATATAAAATTTTTTCCTATCCGACTTCGTGCGAAAAAGTTATGAATTTTTTAATGTGAGCTATCATCGACCACTGCTGCAACTTTATTATAATTATTTGGACATTTAAATGACCTCAAATTAAAAAGTTTTCAACTATAAAGTTGTAGATCTCATCAAGAACTATAATTTTCATATAAATTTTTTCTACATCCGACTTCGTGTGAAAAAGTTATGAATTTTTTAAGATGAGCTATGACAGTAACAATCATCAGTGGCGGTTCGTGACTAAAATCGGCATTGATACTGATTATCAGTGCTGGTTCGTGGCTAGAACTGGCACTGATGTATCAGTACCGGTTCGACTGTATCAATACCGGTTCTTATCTACTCGGCTGTTGTTCACACGTAGGAGTTTAAGAACCGGCACTGATACGTCTTTAGTGTCGATTACTGTTGAATCCGCATTGATGTGGCGCTTACATATGTGCTATTCTGTAGTAGTGGAGAGATACCCGTTGTATCTATATCTATACTCTTATAAAATACACGAGTTATACTAGATCCGATCAATCTCTATCGTTCAACCGAGTTAATCAAATTATCACAGTACAAAGATGAACCCTATTTCTCCTTAAAAATATATTTAATATCTCATTATTTATCTTTTATACCTAGACATTCAATATTTACATTTCATACATTTAAAAGATACATTTAATACTTTATTATTTGTTTTTCACACTTCTTCGGATTGCTATATATAGAATTGATTTCACATGTGTAAAGTATATATACAGTTGCTAGTTAAATAGAAAGAGAAGTCCAACAGGTCGAGTACAAATCGTTACAATTTTGAAGATGATCCTAGAAACTGCTATGGTTTTGTGGGTTAGTGAGAAGCAAAAGCCTACTCTCACAAAATTAAGCGCTTAATGGCGTGCTCTGCAAAAGCCTTGGTAGAGGTTTTATTTTTAATTATAGATTTTAAAAAGCTGGATTATAAAAAGCTAAGAGCGGTTTAACATTTTGGATTTTGGGTGGGTTGTATGTTTATTTTGATTGTGTAATGTCCATAATATCTATAGTTATTCTGAATGCATATTTATGTTTATTTAATATTTTCTTTTATTATTTTTCATTTTTGATCTTAATTATACGATAATTGAGCTGCATGGTGTGTATGTATTTGTAATTATAATATTTTGAACTTGTAGCAAGGTGAGAAATACAAATTTTCGTAATAAAAACCATCTAAAGTAGCAAAAGATTAATCTACCCTCTTATATCTTCTTATATACAACATGAATTATCAATCTATCGTCTCATGAAAAACAAAGCATTAGTAATATTATCACTAAAGATATTCATTTGATTAGAAATTGACTAACTAACAAATACAGAGACATGTGCAGCCACTTGGTAGGTGATAAAATCATCAAATGGATCATGTGTTCCCCACCATCGCTAGTCTTTTGTGTAATTCTTATAGAATTTTTGGACAAATCTTGGACCGCTATAAAAAATCATGAATAAAAAGAAGAAAACAAACTTTTGTGCACAAAAGACAACATCACATTAACTACTCTATCTTGTCATAAATACTTAAGTTTTCATCAAGATTCGATCAGACTTTTAAAACTTTGACCACCATACACATAAATTTGTCTTAAAAAATATTTTTATAATATTATATTTTTATTAGATATTATAATTATATTCTAATATAAAATAGTGGTCAAAGTTACCACAGTAAAGATAAAATATTTTTATATATTTTTTATCGAAGGGAGCATCTTTCTTCTTCAACCTCCCGACCACACACAGGAGCCATGCGCCACACGGCCGAGCTCGCCTATGCTCATTGTGACGTCGCTTAGCGTCGTTCCACCTCGCTCTCTAAGCCCTCTCTGCTCCTCCTCCGTGCAACGTGACGCCATTCCTCCGATAGTCAAGAAACAGCTCCAAACCAGCGCCTCAACATGTTTGTTCTCTCTCTTCCTCATTTTCTTTCTCAATTGAGCTCCACATTGAAGGGAATCGAGGACGTCCTAAGAGAGGGGATTAGGACACTTAAAACTATTGGTTCCAAAACTTTCACAAGATAAATATATATCAATTTCTATCTAAATTTGCTCTAGACTTATCTAGTGTGTCTATTCTACCGCTTAAGAAATTGTAAGGTAAATTACAAGTAAGTAAATGCGGAAACGTAAATGAGGTGGAAAGACAAACTCGGCACAATGGATTTTGTTATCCCGTGATATTAGTGGCACACAAGCCACCCCTAGACCATGTTGGAGCTACACAAAGGATATGCTCTCGGTCGCCAAGTCTCTTCCGGTCACGGCTCTTGAGATACCAAGTCACCAAGATAAGACCTCAAGCACGATGATCTACCAAGCCATCAATGCGAGGTCTCACCACTAACCTCTCTTTCGGTCACTTGTACGCCATTTTCACTTCGAAGCTTTAGTCACAAAGACAAGGGCCTTCGCGTCCCCGCACAATCCTCTTGTCGCCGCTCCTCATCAAGTCGGAGGGTCAACAAATTATCAGCGAGTCACAAAAACTCCAAGGTGCCAGCGTGTCTCTTGGTACACGTTTAGATCACTCTTTGATCGACACTCTAGGTTGCAGCACCTAACAACTCTTCTCTCTAGACATATAAACACTAATCACTCACCAATGGTGTGCTTAATTGCCTTAATTAAACACTTTATGCTCTTGGATGGCCTGGGTGTCTTCTTAGGTGTATATGAACTTCTCTAGACTACAATAGCTTCAAATGAATGGGTGGAGGGGTATTTATAGCCTCAACCCCGCGGACTAGACGTTATCCCAACAACTCACATATTCTGTGAACACCGGATGATCCGGCGTTAACAGAGGTACAACCACCGGACCATCTGGTATGTACATTCTCAGAAACTAGCCATTGAAACTCCACTCTAAGTTCTTCTGAACACCGGATTGTCCGGTGTAATATCCATCTCATCACCGGATCATCTGGTGTCTTATCATCTATTTTCTCCGAAAATACCAAATTTCTATTAAATAGTCTGGTGAAGCCTCCGGTGTGCACTGCCTTCATCACCGGACCTTCCGGTGTGTAGAACTTCTTCTTTTCTGTGTTTTTCACACCTTCTGTTAAATGCTCCGGTGAAACCTCTAGTGTGCACTTCTTCATCACCGGACTATCTAGTGAGTAGATTTTCGATCTTATGTGGTTGGATTCTTCTCTGCAAGAATTAGTCTGGTGTATATCTCTTCTGATGGGCGGACCTTCCGGTGAGTGCAATCCACTCTGACTCCTTCTGACAGAATTGCTCCAGCGTGTACACTCTTTATCATCGTATCATCCGGTGAGGCAAACTGCCTTTGTATATAATGCTCCAGTGAGTGCAATTCTTCCAACGTCAGGCCTTCCGGTGAGAACAATTTCTCTGAAACTTTTTCCAATTCAATCAAATTTTATCCCGGCTGTGGTGACTTCTTGATGTATTGCATCCATGAGACCTACTAACATATATTCTTGACAAATATGTTAATTATATTAACTATACTATCATTAATCACCAGAATCACAATCTTAACATAATAACCATTTTCGCTACACCACACAGAGCTCTTCCCTCCATCTACAAACTGCCCCTTGCTCAGATCCACTACCTAGAGCATCACAGTGAGTGTCTCTGTCCATTCCCGACATCCACTCTGTCTTCCTCCCCGTGGAAACCGAGTTCGGGTGCCGTCTTTTTCCCCACGACCGGCAACCATGTGGGCTCCTTTGCCATCATCGATCTTCCATCCTCGAGTCCTTGTGCGATGACCTGCACCGGTGTGAACTCCCCCACTCCAAAGTGAGGCTCTCCGACCACTTCCCACCTTCCGCGTGCACGGCCGAGCACTGACGCCATTGACACCACTGAGCTTGCTCTGCTCGCTGCACGCCACTACGACCACTTCAAATCAGCTCCCTAAGCTTGGAGCCGGCCTCGACCGCAATCGGGCGGAGAGGGGGCGACGACTTGGAGTGGCGCATAGGCGCTTCAAGGTGCTGCGGCTCGGAGCATACCAAATAGGATAGAAGGACGGGGAGGAAAAATAAGAACAGTTTAGAAATAGTAATGATATTAATGGATAATTATTTTAAGATTATATTGGTACTTTTATTTTTCTTATTATCATAATTTGTAAAAAGTAATGGAAAGTAGTTTGTGAATTGTGGTTGAAAAAGATATTAGAGTTTAAAAATAGATTGTATAATCTACTTATTTGTTTTAGTACGTACCAACTTAAATATCAGATCGCATTGCTAAATTTTGGATTTGTATAAGATCATCTTCAATTATATTCTCTTCATTTTATTTCTTTTTCTGTTTTTATTTATTTTATTTTCTCTTATCTCTAACTGTTTCTTTTGAAGAGAAATCACGAAGGGAAAGGAAAGAGTATCCCGTCCAGAATAATTTTAAAATTTTCTTTATAACAATCGTGAAAAAAATTATTATAGCGTTGAAGAAAAAAAAAACCTTCACTAAGGATTGATGTAAATATCTTTCGCTAACACACGAATAGAAAACGAATATAAAGCGAGTGCCCCACCGACCTGACCTGACCAGCTAAGCCGCGCCCCCACGAATCTCGAAGCAGATCACGCGCCGTTAAAACCCCCCTAAAAAAAATCCCTACCTCGTTAGACCACCCGTTGGGATTGGCTTGCTTTCTCCCCTCGCGGCACCTGGGAACGCGGCCGCCGATCCGCTCCCGATCCCCTCCCCTCCTCTCCTCCTCCTTCCCGCCGCCCGATCCCACCAAATCCGCGCCCAGCCAGCCCCCAACTCGATCCCCGAGGTCGATTGCGCTCCCCCCGCGGGACTGGGCCGGATTGGATTGGATTGGATCCCCGCGCCGAATTCGATCCCCAACCGGGCGGGCTCGTGCTGGCGGGGAGGATTGCGCTAGGGTTTCGGCGGGTGCGGTTGCCGTGCGGGCGTTAGGGTTTTGCCATGGCCGAGAAGGGCTGCTTGAAGCGGCTCCAGAAGGAGTACCACGCGCTCTGCAAGGTGAGCACCTGCTCGGTCCGGTTCACTTCGGTTGGATTGGGTGTGATTGCGTCGGTCTGATATCTGATGGTTGGTATCGTACTTTTTGGGGTTGCAGGAGCCGCCGCCGCAGATCGTGGCTCGCCCGCTGCCCAACGACATATTGGAGTGGCGTAAGTGGCCTCTGCTTACTGCATGCACCAGTAGATTCGTCGCATTTTGAGCTTAATAATGCTTCGAGTGAAGTGCATGGCTGATGCACTTGCCGTTACATTGCGTAATTGAAGCAGTTGAATTTTGGACGGAGGTGCTGAGGAAACATGTATGGTTATGTTACGTAAGCGATCATGTAGTTGAGTTCTTGACGTTTCTAGATCCATGCAATCACCCTGAGCATGTTGCGGTGTGCTCGATCGGGTTATTCTCGTGCCTAATTTTGCTGAGTGTTGCGTAGAAATTTATTGTTTAAACAGTGCATCATAATTCTGTGTGGTCAGTTGAATTGAGTATGACAATCAGTAATTTCTGTTAGAATTATGAATTATTCTGCTGATTTCGTGGAAACCATTGGATAAGCTCAACCTTTTGTTTAGCTCCTTAGAAGGAAAGGTCAGGCAGAGATCGCAGCTCATAGAGGTGCTATGCTACTGCTTTCAATCTATTTACAAAAGCTCCAGAATTTCAAACACCGGCTCCCGCATAACTGATGTTCATTGCTATGGAGTGGCTCCTGATAGTACTACACTTAACAAGAGTCAAATGTTCCTTCTAGTTGGGAGGGTCGATCATTACACATATAGAAAGTTTAGTGCCAGACTTCTGCAAATACAGGGCATTTGTGTGATTGATGATTGATTGTTTCGGCCAAGGCATGGGCATCAAGATGGGCACGTGCCACGCTTGTTGTCCAATATATATTTGATGCATGCTCGGGATATTTTTTCAACAATCATCGCGATAACTGATTTAGCTGCACCATTGCCTCGCATCGTCATCTGAGATGTTGCTTCATTGCATGTGCTGCTTATGGAATAGGGCTCCATATCTCTCATATGTTTATTGATGTTTATATTTTGGCCACAATCAGGGTTGCATTGGCATGACTGTAATGGCTCCTATTTAGTACAATGATAATAACCAGCACTATACATGCTGACGGATGGTGCTGCTAATGTGTATGCATCTACTTGTCTAATAGATATTGTAGGTTATTGGTCAAATTTAAATGAATAATTGAGCACGATTAATTGGTGCCCGAAGCCGGCAACTTGCTTCTTGGACAGCTGATGCTGAAGTATAGTTTTTAGTTAGACATTTTACCTTCTATGCATTAAGGAAAAAATTGTAGTAAAACTATGTAGTTGCTATAATTGTTCATGGAAAGTTTAAACTTTTGTAGTTATGAATTATGACTTATCCGGATTTGATTGATGTGATTTTAATAAGTGATGCACCTATCAGTGGTACAAAATATCCTTGGTCTTGTATTGTTGCCTCATGCATGCCGTAATGACAAAGTTTATTTACTCGTTTGAAGCTTTGTTGTACAGTCCAAACCGTTTGCTGCTTCTGATTGTACATCCTATGCATTATTATCATGTTTATTATTGATGTGATGACTGTTTTTGCCTTCTTTCAAGGTTATATTTGGTACCAACTTTTGTGTTTTTTTCCCTTTGTATGCCAGACTATGTACTTGAAGGAAGTAAAGGCACACCTTTTGAAGGTAAAGTTCATAAATAGTATACGCCATTATCTTTTACATTATCTACTTCATCCAATATTTGTTTCATTACTTAATCTTCAACAACGTTTTAACATTTCATTTTTTCCCCTGAAGGTGGACATTACTATGGGAAACTCAAGTTCCCATCAGATTATCCTTTTAAACCTCCAAGTATCAGGTGCATAACCAAAGGGTTGCTTTTTGATGGCATGCTGTTTCTTATTAGGGTGTAAAGAGGGAAAACCAGATTTTTATAGATATATAATTAATGAAAACATTAAATCTTGGTTTCTTTCTCTAACTTATTTCATTGTTCAGCATGACAACCCCCAGCGGCAGGTTTGCCCCACACAAAAGAATATGCCTGTCAATGAGTGACTGTAAGTATCAAACTTTTTATGGATCTTAGATGCTTTTGTATCATATTAGGTCTGAAATAATCTCTGTTATTGCTATTCTTTTGCAGTTCATCCTGAATCTTGGAATCCAATGTGGTCAGTAGCAAGGTACGCATACTCTGATTACTAGCTCATTACATGAACATAATGTGCTTCTCCTGTAGATAGTCGTAGAGAGTATTTCTTCAATTCTTTTTTTTTCTTTTTTGGGGGTGTGGGCCTGTGGGGGGAGGGGGGAGCTTCAATGTCTGAGCTATCTAAGCCAATCCACATCTTTTCAGTCCTTTAAGTTTGAAAACATGGACTTGTACCCATAGCATGTTTTTTATTTTCAGCTTCTGTACAGTGTACAGACTGCTGTTCAAATCAATGTGTTTTTATGGAGAAAATCGTGTTCTGTTGGTAGTGATTTCAACTTTTTTTGTGATAAGATGGGAGTACTTGCAATCAATCTATGTGTAGTTCGGCTGTTCCAGTGATACAATTGATCTTTCACTATCGAGTTGTGTTATGTTTTTCAGTTTAAAATGCTTGTGTTTTCTTTTCTTTGCTTGTCTGACATGTAAAATTTTTGTGCTGCAGCATTCTCACAGGGCTCCTGTCATTCATGGTAAGTTGTTGCCTGTGCATCCTTATGAGCTAGCCTTACCAAAAGAGAATATCTGGTTCCAGTCATATTTTCTAGCGCGCATATAGAAGTTGGAAGATTAATTGTTGATCAGGGCTAGCAATTTGATTGTACTTGCCCAATGCCACAGCAAGTGATGCTTAGATAATTTGGCATTCTACGTGCATGAACTCCCCTGGTTTAACGTGTTATTTCTCACCGTGGATAATTCTCGTGTTTGCAGATGGATGATGCTCTGACAACCGGAAGCATCAAGACTTCAGATGCCGAAAAGAGACGTTTAGCAAAAGCTTCCCTTGCATACAATTGTGAGAGGTAGATGCATTTCCCTGCAAGTTAACTTATTCTGGATGTTCTTTTTGTAGCACTGAGAATATTGTTAACTGACTACCCTTTCAGAAACGTAACGAGCATAAGGTTCTGTACGCATTGTGTAGGAAATATATTTTTACATGAAAGAAACAACACATTGTGTAGAAACATAATGAGCATAAGTTTTGATCAGGACATTGTTCTTTCCAAATTTCTACATAGAATTGTTAAACTATCACTTCATTTATATATTTTACTTTTAAGGTGGTCACATTCATTTGGTCATGCTAATATGATCTTCATACTTAAAGCCATGCTCTGAACACCATGTTTCCTACTATGTGTGCCTCATAAACTTTTCTCTTCACAGCAAAAACTGCCCGCACTTCAGGAAACTGTTCCCAGAGTATCTTGAGAAGTACAACCAACAGCAACGATTGGACCATTCTGTTGCAGAACCGGAGCCTCGGGAGAGTCCTACCCCGGCTCCATCTCCTGCAGCCCAGCATGCTCCAGTTGTGGACAATAAAGCAAAGCCAGTGGCGGAGGCGCTCCGCCAAAAGAATCAGAAGAAGGCAGTGCCCTTCTGGATGGTGCTGGTTATGTTTTCTGTTTTTGGTGCCGTGATGGCCTTGCCCCTAATGCAACTTTAACAATAAAGACTACGGAAAAGTGTGATACCGGGGGCGTAATTTTGTATAGTTCTATTGGTTTGTGTGACTCATTCTATAGACTACCACCTTGGAGTCATGTGATGAACCTGCGATGTTAAATCTGTAGAACCGTATTCAGTTTCTCACTCTTGACAAGCAGCATCACAAACCTTTTCATTTGTGCTGTAGATTGCTGATAACATACGGTTTTCTTCCTTACCTCGCCTCCGCTGCCACCCCTACATTTCATGTTTAGCTCGCTGATGTTTGTTTGCTTCAGAACACAAATTCCTGGCCCATCAGATGCCATATCGAGCTGTGCTTGTGAGTGGTAAATATGTGATTTATGATGGGTTTTGTCGTGTGCCAACTTTAAAAACCAGTCATTGCCTCCTTCCAAGTGCATTTGTTCTTTCGAATTTTCCGCCCAGATGCTTCGTTTGCTTGCCTGAGCTGTTTTTTTTTTCCTTTCTGAAATCTGCAATTTTTGTATAAACCGACATGAGCCGCTGTCACGGCTCACGACTTTTGGGTGAGCGATTTGTGTCGCTGCCTCGTGCACGCAAATGATATGACCCTGCAACCTCACCTTGTGGCCGACAATGGCCTGGGTCCAAAGCTTCTATAGCTTCTCGCTACTATCTTAAATAAATCGCAACCAACATCATTATTGGGACCAGCAAAGCAGATCGACTAGACCTATCCTAAATCACTAGATTTTTCCAATCAGGATTCGATTAAATGGAATTTATTCATCATCCATTCTCTTCTCTTGTGAGGAAGATCTATTCCTGGCCCATTCGTGATGAGTTGATGATTCAGAAATATCATACGGTAAGGAATCAGCTGATGTCAGAAACAATCCAAACAAATTCTGATATGTACATATGTACATAGTGCACCCATTTGGGAGTGTCAATATGTACATAGTGCACCCTGCAGGGTAAAACGATGAAAACAAATTCTGATCTTTGGCATAGACGCTCAATTAGCTGAGTTCGAGCGAGCCTGCCACCTCAAGCTTAAGCTCCACAGAAACTCGAGTCGAGCTCAATCCGAGCCCAAGATTAGGCCGAACTTGCAGATGGGCTCGAGCTTGGCTCGACTAAGGCTCGAGGGCTTGCGTAGGCTCGTTTACAGAGAGCATCACAGGTGATTGTGGAGGGAAAAGGCGTTGGCGCTTAGTGGGGAGAGAGAACAGCAGCGGCGCCGGCAGGCGATGGCGATCTGGCAGCCGAGGAGATCGATTCCTCTCCATGTTGTTGCTGCGCTTGTGCCTCAGGACGGCATGTAGTCACCAGCTCGGTAGCATGCACACACTGACAACAAAAACAAGCTCAGGCTAGTACAAGAAGCAAAAAGGTGGTCACCCGTTTGGCCCTCGCTGTGCTTGTGCTTGGAAATTGGAGAGACCAAAGCCGTACCTAGCTAGATGCGGTCGAGAGGCAACGGGGGAGGCCCTTGGTGGCACACCGGTGACTTGCAGCTTTGGTGAGGAAACTATAGGGAGAGGAGAGGATGGGAAAATGCATGGAGGCCGAGAGGGCATTGCAGCTTGGGGATGATGTTGTGAGGCCAGATAGGAAAAGCACAGGGTGGGTATTTTTTGGCTCATGCGGGATAGGGACTAAAAAATTGAACCTGCTTAGAGGGTAGAACATGCTGTATTAGCTGAATGCTTGGGTAGCTCACAACCAAGCCTTAACGAGCTACTCTAGCTCGGCTCGTGAGGTTTATCAAACTCGTCTCTAGGCTCAAACTCGGCTCGTTTTTCAGTCAAGCCGAGCTCGAATCGAGTTTTTATCGAATCGAACGAGTAGCTCATGAGTGTTAGAGCTTTTTTTACAACCCTACTCGCTTAGGACATACTAAGGGCCTCTTTAGAGCGTAAGATTTTCAAAATATAGGAACAGAGAAAACACAGGATTGGAATTGCTTCACACTAGCAATCCTACAGTAATCTAGAATGCAGGAAAACTTCTAATAGGAATTTTTCCTATAAGATTCAAATCCTTTGAAATTCCTCCATTTTTCCTTTGTACCGAAGGGGCCTAGACCGGTTTCCTTCCGGGCCTACAAGCAGCCCGTAACACTAAAGCAATGTTCAATGGCCAGTCTCTAACTAAATATATGGAATATCCTAGTTTACTCTGACACATCTTCGTGTGTAGCGTATTGAAAATCAAGCTCTAGGAATCAAGCAATGTTCGCCCGAACATGTTCATCCGAAATCAAGCAACAGGAGCCATTTGCTGATCTCAAATGGGGAATGAACGTCAGCTCTCAGGTACGACCCATGAAAGAAGTTTCTCCTCGACTTCATCCCAGTTGTGGACCTTGGTCACCAGAGGATGCGACTGATCAACTCCAGTTTTGCACCAAGGATACGAGTTATCGTAATCAAAGAGCAGGACCCTCATGCCGTCCTCAGCACACTCTAGAGCATATCTTGGGTTGTCATCTATTAAAACCTGAGCACCGAAAGATCTACAAGGAGAAATTGCCATAGGAAACAAAGTCATATTAACAAGGACAGCTTAGCCACTGCTCGTAAAAGTAATAGTTAGCTGATAACATAAGATATGCAAATTTTAGTTGAGACATGTTGCCTCCAAAATAGTCGAAAACACAAAAGGAAAAACGGACAAGCCCGCCACAGTTTAAACTACTGTTGTACTTTAGTGTATGTTAAGCCACCTACAATGCTGGCACAGTCCCTAACATGATTGGGAAGACTATGTTCCCTCAGTAACAGTAACAGTTAGCTGATAACACAAGATACACAGAAATTAGTCGAGGCATGTCGCCTCCAAAATAGTCTAAAACACAAAAACAAAAACAGACAAACCTGCAACAGTTTAAACCACTGTTGTGCATGTTAAGCCATGTTACTCGTACAATGCTGGTACAGTCTCCTAACATGATTGCGAACACTAGGTTTCCACAGTGTCTTACCTGCAAATCTCTGATTTTGGTCTTGATTGACCTTCCAAAGCGAAATGATTTCCGAAATGGATCTGCTCAAATAAGCCTGGATAATACTTCTCGATCCATTGTAATGTGTGATTTCTAATTGCATCCTGCCGAGATCTTTTAAACGAAGGATATCATTAAGCAAAAATCGTATAAGAAAAGGTAAATTTAAAGTCTCTAAAACCAAAGTAAGCACTTACGTTACTACAGACAAGCTACAGAAAGAAGAAAGATTTTGCAGAGCATCTCGTGCGCCCGGGATAGGATGTATACCATCTTGGAAGTAATGGGTTGTGAAGAACTCGTGGACAAGAAAATTAGCTGCAGCGTTTCAGAGCAGTGCTTGATTTCATAAAGTGAATTTAATGTTTAAACACCACTGTTCCAAATGAAATAAAGATAAGTAGCATCAAGACACACCTCTGTCCCGAGAACAGTTCCATATCTGCATAGAGTTTTGGAAAAAGATGTAAGAACTACCTGGTGGACAAAACATTCAGCTAGAACAACTCAACTAAAATGTGACTGATCAAAGTTAACAAACTGCAGGACTTCCAGATTTTTTAGGGAAACATGACTTCAAATTCACCTTGAAGAACTCATATACATGGTATTCTGATACTGAATGATTCCAAGAATAGCGATCTGCAATGAATTTGTTCAGAGCCGCAAGAAAGCTTCCAAGAACTGCAAACAAGATATACAGTGCAAGTTAAAGAGAAAGGTCAATTATAAGAACTTTAAAATGATGATGCAACTTCCTTGACCAGACGTATGTTTTTGCAATGCTGTTCATTATTCAATTCATAGTTTGGTTCTAGACTAAGGACCATGAATGAAACCAACCACTGAAACAGTCAATGCAATGGACTAGAAACATTAGCCCTGCAGAATTGAGAATTCAGACATGAGCAACTCTGTGCTGTAATCATTTCACATTACCTTCATCCACATCAACAGCAACCACCATCTTAGCCGCCACAGCATGCTCAGGGAACCCCAGGGGCTTCCCTCGCCGGCATGCGCCGTTCCCGTTCAAGGTCTTCGTGCCGGCGTCCTCCAGCGGTAGCACCTCCGGATCACAGAGCAGCTGCCGCTGCGTGGTGAGCACCTGCGCCTTGATCCCCGCCGCCTCCCCGTCCACCCTCCTGAACCCGCCGCCGCCGTCCTGCCATCCCAGGCACCCCTTCAAGCTCAGCGCGCCTACCGGCGCAAACCTCCTCCCGGCCCCCAGATCAAGAAACCCCTTCTTCCCCGGCATCATCCTGCCACTCTCGCCGTACGCACTGGAGTGGCTGAGACTGCACAAGCAGGCGCGATGGGCGGCCGCCGACGGCGGCATGGCGGGGTTCCAACCCCGAGGCGGCAGCCGGAGACGAGCCAACAGCGACCGCACGGCTCCGCGGCTTAGCATGTCGACTCGACACCAGCGATCCCTCCCCGGCCAGCCAAATAAACCTGCACGCCTCCCATTCCGCAAATCAGATTTTGTTACCCACGCAAGAACCGGAAAAAATCGGCAAGATTGCCAGATCAAGAAAAGGGAAATCGCAATTGCCGACGGAATCGCTTGCCTGAACACGCGAGATCAGGATCGGGAAGAATCAAATCGCCCAACGAGCCTGGCGCCTCATCCCTCAGCCATCACACCGTCCCTGTGATCTGGGCGGTTGGTTGTGATCTCGTCTCTAACGAACCATCGAGTCCTAAGGGGTGGTGACCCCACCACACACGCGTCCTCGGGTGGAAACTAATTGGTTTTGGTTCAATTCACCTGCGCCACAATAAAAAAGATCCAGCTGCTTATGATATGAATTAATCGCTCATGTGATCATCTTCATCTCGATACCTCATAAACCTTAAAAATCGGATCTAAAAAGGGTGCTACAACAACTTGAAGGCTAGCATCGTTGTCGACGGATTACTGGTGATGGCTTCGATGCTCGTCTGCCTGCATCGACTACATCTACAACTTGTCTTCTCTGAAGTACAGTATCCTATCGTGACTCTACAACGTTCCGAGAAAATCTAATCGATGGCATCTCCAAATCAAATTCAATGATGATTAATTATGTGTTCATATTATTAAGCTATGCCATCTAAGAAAATTGATCTAATACGACGCATCTCTTTCAAGCGAGATGGCGGGTCAGGGCGAGGGAAAAAGGTTAGGAAAATTCGTGTGAAAATTCTCCTGGCGTACGCTAAACGGAGATGCTGAAGCGGATTTCTTGGTTGCCTCTAGTATTTTCTTTTTCCGTTCTTGCTATTTAATTTTAGGGCTTGTGAGAAAAAGTTATTTTGGCGAATTGGTGTGTGATTTTTTTGTGTATGTGGAGTAACTTATGAATAACATCGTTTGTGGTAAGAGAACAAATATGTTTTTAGCGAATAATAGAATAGATAGTTTTGAAGTCACAACTCATCAAAGATACCTCCTCTCTGGTTAACTTATGATATATCCGATTGAATGCATAAGATATATATGTTCCTCTTCTCGAAAATGCCTCCTCTCGTTTCCCCTTTTACCATTTTGGTGTAAAGATCTTAGACAAAACAACTCAAAAACTTATTTGGGACCATCTTTTACCGTTATAAGTTTTGAGGAATTAAGATTATGTTTGTTTGCCCCTTATTATGGATTATGCAAATAAATAATCAGATTTTGAAAGTGAATTTTGCAAATATATGTATGAATTATAACACAATCCACAGTACACTCAAAATAAACTTTTACAATTCACAATTTATAAATCCAAAATTCAGAGGAGAAACAAACAGGATCTAATATGAAAAGCCCCAGCACGGAATTCTGCTCCATGCTTTCGGGTATTCAGCTACATTTTGTTTTGGCCAAAGGTTGTCTAGGGATGCGGAATCCTTGTCGGAATTCCTGATTTTTCATGGCCCTCGCTTCTCCTCAATGAGTCAGCATTTGGCATGACACGCGTGCACCTTTTAGTCGTGGGGAATTTCTTTTTGTCTTATGCTGGGTACCTTATCTCTTGTAAGGTTCCAGAAAAGGATCCAAGGAAACAATCTTGTAAGCGTAGAAAAAGACAGAATTGGTAGTCCAGAGTGACTGCATTCAGCAGCAATTACCAGTAGGTTATATGGTATCACATCCAAAAGGAAAAAGGGCAGCACGTAAAAAAGAGTTCCATCGAGGAAAAAATCGCATAAAAGTGCAAAGCAGGAGTACGTGTCACGAAAAAAAAAAGAGCTAGTAAAATTCGCAAGTTTGGCATCCGTTCGAGGCTGCGAGATGGATCAAGTAATCAGAATTTTTTTTTTGTAGTGTACAAGTAATCAGACTACGAATTCCATGCATGGGTCTACCCGTGAAAGGCCGGCAAATCGCCGCGGGACTTTTGGCCCATATTGAGTCGGTCCCTCACCCAGCACACCAGGAACCGTGACCCCACACCCCACGGCCCACGAGGCCCGGGAAACGACGTGCCCAGCCCCTTGCGTCCCTCCCCGCAGGTCATCCTCTCCTGCCCGCTGCGGAGCAACAATTCGCGCGGGCGTCGCGTGGTCCGGCCGTCCGGGTTACTCGCGAAGCAAATTGTATAGAACTAAGGTACGTTTGTTTGGGTTTCTGTTTTTAGTTTTTGTTTTTAATTTTTTTAAAGTTATGTTTTTGTTTTTTTTTTAAACTATTTTTAGAAGTAGGTTGTTGACTTTTACAATAAATTTTTGGTTTTTCAACATATAACTTTTCAAAAAAACTATTCTCAGTGAGTTTTTCAACTTCTAGTTCATTTTTCTCAAAAATAGGTTATAATTTTTTAGAAGCCACTTCTCAGTAAACCCGTTTGTTCTAGCTTCTGGCTTCTGAGCTTTTGACAGAAGCAGAAGCCAGAAGCAGCTAGAAACAGACCCTAAATTTTATAAAAGATTTTTTTTCCGGGTTACATGTATCTTCTCTTTTTCTTTTCTTTAATTCAGCCGTTAAATCAGAAAATACACGATTAAATTAGAATCTCACGAAAATCTTTTATAGTACCATGCTATAAAACTTGTTTCCTGTACGAACAGCGTGCCATACAACTCCTCCCCACGCCCAACTCCAGACCGGAACGGCGCACAATCACCGGCGGCGCAGTCGTGCTGCTGCAGTGCACGGCTAGGCGCGCGACCGGGACCGGCCGGACGCCTCCGCCTCCCTCTCGCCTTCACAGCCTGCACAGGCTTCTCGTGTTTGCTAGACCAGTTAGCACGGTCCGCGCGACCATGCACAACAATCGCCCGATGCCCCGAGCCGATCCGTCGCGTTTTGTCAAACTGCCTCCCCTAACCTTTTCCGTCAGCTGCTGTATTTTTTCGGCTGATTTACACTGCACCGGGTCCATACGTTCGCAGCTCTGCTGACGTGACGCCATGACTCCATTTTTCCCTCAGATTCTTGCATCTCCATTCTTCGCCACATAAAAATAATCAGAACCAATGATACCAGAGCAGCTCCAGCGGCCTATCACTGGCATCGCTATCACTGTAGCATCACAAATCACACGCTCGCCTCGCCAAATGTAGCGGCCGCACTCGCCATCTAGGCTGCATGTGCGCTCCACTCCTGTGCATGTCGGAGAGAGGAGAGACCGGAAGACAGCAGGATGCAACATGCTTTAAAAATTCATTCCTTTTTTCCTCTTTTATAAATAAAAAATGAATTTTAAGCTCTAAAATCACACCGATTTTTATGCACATAGAATAAATAATAGAAAATTCATTTAACTGATTCTAACTAAAAATCTCTTACAAATTTTAAATGAAAATTCATCTAAACTAATGTTCTAATTTATAGCCGTTGCAAAGAAAAAATAGCCATTTGAAAAAACTAATTATTACTAATAAAATATAGATAAGTGAGATATGGAGGGTGATATTTAACTAGTCTGTTGAAATGTATAGAAATATAGTGATTTTCTCTCGAATTCTTGCATATCCATTCTTCGCCACATAAAAGTAATCATAACAAATGATACTAGAGAGCCTAATAATGGATCGGGTCTATCTCACTATTAAAAAAAAATTCGAGGCACGATATTTATTTTATCAAGTTACGATATTTTATAGCGATGACTCATAGATTGAGTTTCATTGAAACGTAGAGTTCACATAAAAAAACATAAGAATCATGATTTTATTTGTGTTCTCGATTGCAACTTAAATCTCTTTAGTTTTTTCTTCTATTTGAGTTTTGAAATACATTAAGTGAAAGAAATGAGGAGATCATTCGATTCAAAAGAATTTGATAAGTCATCTATTTACTCTATTTTAATCGTTATTCTCGGTCTAAAAAATGTATAGAAAGATCATAGTACCGCACCCATAAAAAATTAAGATAGTAACGGGAGTCCAGGAGAGACGGCGTCGCCTGCCCTCCACACCGACGAGCTTCTATCTCCGGCGACCCTCGATCCATAGAAATAATGCTCCAGTTAAAATCAAAATTGTTTCAACCATAGCGAAAAACATTTTACACATACATGGGGTTGTTCCAGCTTATTAGGGTTCCCGATCAACATCTCCGGTCATCTTACTTAATGACGGGAGGCACGGTGGCAGCGACCGTGAACTGGAGCGCAGAGCGCGGGGAGCACGAAGCAGCACGGGGGCGTATACCATTCCCATTCATCGGCGGTATCCTTGGGAAGGGAAAAAGGGCAACATGTAAAACAAGAGCTCTGTCGATGGAAAAACTCGCATAAAAAGAGCAAGGCCCAACACTCTCATGTTACGAAATAAGACGACCTTCGTTGTAGAGACTCTTTCGGTGCAGTAAAATTCAGACAGAGAGAGAGAGGAGGCCGGTGCAGTAAATTAATGTAACATGCATGTCTCCATGATCATGCATGGTAAAAAAAAAATGTCTTTTGTTTTTCTTATTGGCAAACGATATTGAGTCTGGTCATGAAATTTCACATGGATCTAAAGTTTACCTCACCTATGGCTGAGATTTTTCTTTTAGGATTTTTTAGAACATGTACAAAGGAACTGGCATCATTTTCAGAAACTATGGTATTTGCACCTGATATGCTCTTGCCAATAAACTAAGTACAGTATATAGCTACTCGATCCACCGGTGGCTGCACCGGTCAACATCTCAATCCCCCACTTCCCATCGGATGCACACATTTTGAAATTACATGGCATAACCGGTCTGGTAAGAAAGAACATTGAGACAGAAGAGAACATTGAGATTTCACATTGGCGTTAGAGTGTCTCTGGTCTCCTTTTGCATGCACATTCTTATCATCTGTGTTATCTTCTTCTTTTTAAAATTGATGGTTTATTTGGAGATAAGGGGGTAAATAAGAGAACTTCTTTTAAATTAGACTCTTTCCACCTTCACTAACAATGTGAGACTAGAAAACCACACAACGTTAGGTCTTTGAGATTTATTAGAAATTATTCAAAAATAATGGATCAAACATATAGATTCTAACACCAGCCAATTCTATAGATTTTTTATTTTACCCTTTTTAAACTTATATTTTAAAAACAGCACATGAGACACTAAATTTCTAAGAAGTGGTCTATTTTGTCACGTCAAAATACATGACTTGACTCACCACATGATCATACCAATACATATGGCGTGATCAAGATGATCACGCTAGCATCCCACCTCAACGCTTTACCATGTGACCATTTTTATCACGCCAAAGTACATGGCGTGATTTACACTTTGTTCATACCACATGTATTGTCACGACCACATGGTAAGTCACGACATGCACTTTGACATGATAAAAATAAGTAGTTACTAAAAATTTAGTGTCACGCGTGCTGTTTTTAAAAAATTAGTTTTGAAAGAGCTAAAATATAAAAAAAATCCCCAGTTCTAACACCGGCCAGCGAAAATCGTCGCGGCCCTCGTGGCCGGCCCAGAACACGCGGAGCTGTAGCGCCACAGCCCCTCCTCCCTCCACGAAGCCCATCGCCCTGTGCCTCCGGATCGTACCGGCCCATAATAGAAGTCCACGGATCCGCGAGGCTCGCGGCGCAGTTGCCAGCTGCTCCTCCAGGGCCCTGGCCGCGGACGATGCCGCGCCCGACCGCACGGTCGCGCACGGGCATCGCCGCAGTCAAGCTCGTGCCAGTGCGCCCCTCCGCCGCTCTCTCGCTGACGACCGCCTCGCAGTACGATGCCCTCTTTTTTTAACTTTCTGCACACCACGCTTCATGTGTTCGCTGACCAGTTACCACGGCCCAGGCAGTCCGGCGCAGTAATCGCCCGGAGCCACGGACTGGTCCACGCCATTCCGTCGCGTTTGTCAACCGCCAACCGAACCTTCTGGCCAGCAAGTGCTGCTTCTACGAGTATTTTAGCAAAGAGAATTCCGGCGCCTGATTCATTTACAACGCAGTAGGTGGCTTACGATCGAAGGCCAGGCTACCGGCTACACAAAACACGTCTCTGTGTCCCAGGTCGCCATGACTCGATCGCATCTGCATGTACGTTTTCGTGCAGGCAACTCGCAGCTGTTCCCTCAGATTCTTGGATCTTCGGCACATAAATAATCCAGCTAATCTATCATGCCAGAGAACCGAATAATGGATTGGGTAAACCCTGCGCCGAAGTGTTGTTAAACAAAGTCACCTCGCTGCTTCAAGCTTTTCCATTAACAAAGCTTAATTCATGCGCTCACAAATCCTCAACAGATTGCTCCAGACACGTTTCGCACCTGCCGCCCCAATAGAACTTCACATGTTGTCTGATAATCTAGCATCTCTTTTCCTAATAGACACCCTAGATATTCGGTGGATGAAGGACGCTAATGCACTAGGGTTCCAAACTAGGCCAGCTTATAAGATGAGCGCCCCCGTCTGAACAGGATGTGCGGCTTCAGGAACATAACTGGAAAAACTTTGCTCCGAAGAAAATCCAAATCTTCTTCTGGGTTATTCGACATGAGAATATTAGGACCAGAGTCTTCCTTTACTTGTTCGGTGCCATTCCGAGCCCCAGCTGCCCTTTCTGTCCCTCCATACCGAAAACTATTGATCGCCTCTTTTGTGGTCTGTAGTGGGACCGCCAGCATCTGGTGTCATATCCTTCTGGGGACTAGATAGCTGGATACAGTGGATACCTTCTGCTTGTTGGTGTTTGCAACCTTTGACCAACTACAGGTGCCCATACGCAACACCTTTATTATCCTACTATTGTGGATTGCCTGGAAGTGACGGAACCATATGATCTTCGACGGCAGGTGTCGGTGTATCAGGAACCGGGGGTCCCCGAATTCCGAGGTCAGGCCAGCCATCCGCCATATGGCGCCATCTCGCGGAGTCTCTCTCGCAAGGTGAGAAAGATCGAGTCCCGGGAAAGGGCGCTCGGTGCCACAGTCGGTGGCCCTCGAGTACCCCAGTTCCCCGATGATCCACGAAATCTAAGTACCGGGAAGAACGTGCTCGGGAAGATGTACGGCGACCCCCGAGCACCCTAGTCCCCCGACGATCAGGAGAGCTAAGTACTGGGAGAAACGTGCCCAGAGCCGCTAGCGGTGGCCCCTGCGCACCCAAGTATCCCGAGGACCCACTGAAGAAAGTTCTAGGAGAGAGTGCTCGGGGTTGCGTGCAGCAGCCCCCGAGCACTTGGTTCCCCGAGGATCCGTACAAGAGTGCCCGAGAGAGAGTGCTCGGGGAGGTGAACAGTACCCCCGAGCACTCGGTCCCTCGAGGACAAGAAGGGCGTTCTCGGGAGAGAGTGCTCGGGGAGGTGAACAGTGCCCCCGAGCACTCGGTACCCCAATGACCCAGAAGGGCCCCCGAGAGGCCCATCGATGAGGTGTCAGCCGGTCAAAGGCCCGAGGCCGCATTTAAAGAGCGTGTGTGGCCTGTCCCCTCCAACTGCTCCCGTCGCGCTCAGCGTCAGTTCCTGCCACGTTCTGGCAGAGAGGCGTGGGGTTATTAATTGCACGGGTCCCGTCCCGTGCATCCGACCCGTCTCAGGATAGCGTCGTAAGGGCCGAGGCGTTCCGTCTACCGCGCTGCTGTGGCAGGGGAACAAGACAGGGCGGGCACGCCGGGCCGCTCCGCGGCTGCCCGGTGGGCCCTCTCCACGGCGCCTGTTGCCAGGACATTTATTGTGACGGGTGACCGGGCGTGCGACACATTTTCCACCCCCGGTCACGTCACCTAGAGGAAATGATGCCATTTCCATTTATGGTGCCTCGGAACTCGTGCCCCTCCCTCCTGTTCGGGGAACATTGCTGCCGGCGGGTATTTAAAGCAGCCGGCGGCACAGAAGCACAGGGGTTGAGAGGCGACAGATAGGAAAAACACCCGGAAAACAGAGATCAGAGAACATCTGAGATATGAGAAGTGAGCAGTACGAGATAGACCGAAGGACTTAGAGCCCCAGGCTCTGAGATAGATCAACATTCTTGTAACCAGCAACATCCTTAAGGGACTTCCTCAGGGTATTTATAGTATCCATACAGGAGTAGGGTGTTACGCCTCCGTGCAGTCCGAACCTGTCTAAATTCTGGTGCATTTACTTTTTCTTTCGCTAGGTCACTTCACCACCACCGGCAATTGCATTCATCTCCATTTATTTCTACGACGAACATATTCAGGATCATCCCTCGGCCGAATCTCAAAAAAGAATCTCTCGGGATCTCTGCGACTAGAATTAATCCTCCGACAACAAGCTTATTAGATACTATACGACTTCTTGCCAACCACCTTCGATTTTAGGTTCCCTTCTCCCTCCTCGGTAATTACTAAACTAGCTATGAATTAGTACACAAACCTTATAGATATAATCAGCTGAGGCTTATTTTTCTTCTCTTGCTCTCTTCTCGTTTATGTACTTTTGGTATCTTAGAGACTGCCGATATATACCCGTGCACGCTTTTTCTGTTTTCGCAATGAGAATATTTCAGGTGGGCAAACCCCACCGTCGTTTCCCTTAAAAAAACAGTAGCGTCCATGCGGGCAAGCGAGACTGACCAACCGATTTGCATCCGAGAAGCTTCCCATTGGTGTTCGCCCGCGCGCGCGGTGGCGTCGCAGCCTGATCGTGCCAGGCCGCCACGGCTTCATCACGCGGGTGCAACGAAATTTACACGGATACGCCCACGAAGTCTTCGATACACCACATGTGGTACACTGTATGGCGACTCCTGCTCATTGCTAGGAACGAGAAGCGGCATGTCGAGCAGTAACGGTTTCAAGTCAAGTGCTGCGTAGTTTATCATGGAGACGATGAGGGTCAACGTACGCATCTGCCCGTCGTTTCGACGACACACGGCGAACGCGGCGCCGTGTTTGATCGGCAACCGAAGCGACGACGGAATGGGACGAGGAGAAGAATGGCTTCACGGAAAGTAACTTCGAGGCTCGTGAGGTTTCAGGTTTCTGAGCCCACTTTGTGAAGGTCGCCGATTAACAGGTGATAGATAGGGTGATGCTTAAAGCAAGTGAAGCTCTGAATCTGTGACGAGGTGTTACTTGGAGCCACTGGAAGTCTTAAACTGGTGATGCAGCTGCAGTGCCGATTCCGGACGACAAGATGGGGGTGTTGTGGCCTACAGGGACAAGTTTTCATCAGCACAAACCAACTCTTTGCCTAAAAAGCGCAGCCCTTGTCTCCCGCACACTTCATACTCTGGTCAGGCCACAGTTGAATTACTACTCCTGCTGTATTTGGTTAGGCACAAATGCATTTGGCCGTAGTACCTTCTTGCTCAAAAATCAAGGCACAAATGCATTTGGTTGTAGTACCTTCTTGCTCAGAAATTACCTTTTCAGTTCCTGCTGCAACTAGATTATTCTAACCCTGAGGATAATGAGTGGGTACAGCAGTGAGTAATCTATTTTACACCTTGTAAAGACGACTTGCTGAAAAGGAAGCGTTCAACTGAAACACATGCACCTCCCAAGAAAAGAAAATATCCTGACATGAAAACCCAAGAACTCAAGAGCAGTCTCGTGAACATATGAACAAATTCGTTTTCATTCATCCCCAACATCATGAACCAATCAACACCAATGTTTTACTATGTGTACACTTTACATCAGAATTTTTTCCTTCCAAAAATTCCATTTTTAAGTCAAAAAGAAAGGGAAAGAAAGAATGAACATATGTGTGCGCTCTGGTGATCGGCGAGGCGAGCCAAATGCGTCCCGGAGCTCGGAATTCTGAATCAGTTTGCCGACGGAGGCGTCTTTGGCGTATTGGATGGGCGGGCGGCCTCAGCTCCGGTGAACCCCTGCTCGATGTCACCGGTGCCACGCGGGCTGTAGGACGTGCCCACGATGGCCT
The DNA here is from genome assembly GCF_958298935.1 of Phragmites australis. Lineage (NCBI taxonomy): Eukaryota > Viridiplantae > Streptophyta > Magnoliopsida > Poales > Poaceae > Phragmites > Phragmites australis. Next base: position 5,269,592 of record NC_084928.1, on the reverse strand, counting down.
GTTTGCCCCTGCTCAGCAGACGGCGCAGCGACTGCAGCCGGGTCGACATCGGCGACCTCATCTCGTCGTTGCTTCCGGGCATCCTGCTCGCCGTCAGCGGTGTCGTGGTAGAGGACGAAGTTATGGGCGAGTTAACGGCCACGGAACGCGTCGGGATGTCGATCACCAGGTTCTCCTTCCTGCGGACGGAGCCCGAGGAGCTCGTGGAGGCGTCGGCGATGGGTGGCGTCGGCATCGCAAGGCCGGCGTTGGTGACCTCGTCGTGGGTGCCCCAAAAGAGGACGTTGGTGGGGAACACGGGGAACTCCACCGCCACGGGCTCCTCCCGCGGCAGAGCGTCGAGCTCGCCGGCGCCAATGGGCGCGCGGCAGAGGGGGCACGTGTCGTGGGAGTGGAACCACATGTCGATGCACTCGACGTGGAACCCGTGGCCGCACTTGGGCAGCGTCCGCACCTTCTCGCCGTCGGCCACCTCGGACAGGCACACCGCGCACTCGAGCGCCTCCTTGCCGCCGCTGGGAGAACCGCCGCCGTAGACCGTGACGGGCAGCGCCCGCAGGACGGAGGCCGGGAGCCCGCGGTGCGGGATCGGGGACGCGTCGACGAAGAGGAGCCGCGAGGAGGGCGTGGACGGCGCGAGGAGCGGGTTGGAGACGAGGTAGCGCTTCGCGTAGAGGTAGAGCAGGGAGACGAACACCACAACCATGAAGAGGAAGATGACTGCCGCGAGCAGGACCCCGTTGCTGACGACCAGCTGCTGCTGCCCCCCGCCGCCGCCCGACAACACCTGCGCGCCCGCTGGCGGCAACGGCGACGAAGAAGACGACGACATGTCGACCCCCGGTTCCCGGAACACGTTTCTTGGCCGACGACGACGAGAGCTGAGAGGAGCACGAGATGAGACTGGGAGGAGTAGGCAGAGGCGAGCTGGAGGGAAGCGTTCGCGAACGCCCTCCGTATTTGAAGGTGAGCAGAGACACGAGGCGGCTAGGCGTGATGGCGGTAATGGGATCCTCTGCACCGAAGTCGTGCGTCTCGTCACTCGTCAGAGAACGAAGGTCTCGTGGTGGAGAGGCGCAGAGGATCCGGGGGTGGCGTGAGGCGAGGCGGACTTTGTCAACCAGTGGTTGGGTTTCGCAGAACGAGACAACGTCTGGTCGCCCAGCTTGACTCGCCCGCCGGCCGCCGGGCGCTTCTGCTCGGTTTTTTTACGTGCTCTGCTGCTGCGAGCTGCGGCGGCGGGCTCCGAGAAGCATCCAACTGGCGGGGTTGGGGAGTACGCCGCGGCAGCCTGCAGGAAACCGAAAACCTGCCACCAGCGTCTGCAACAAGATTTGGCGTTGAATTTCCATCCAGCGTGCAGAAATCGTGAACCGCGTTTGACTTTGACGTCCGCGGCCATGCGTCGCGCATGAGATCAACGGCGTGGTGATTCACTGTGCGATGTAGGATGTACCATCGGTTCGGTTGATCTGGAATTTGGTCCAGGGGATGGGGTGAAGTGGTGGCAAGAAGCCAGGCACAGGCAGCGTGGTCACCGGCACGTTGCAACCACATGCAAGAAAAAAATTATTGGGATAGAATTTGATATTTCTGTTTTATCGGTTAGGCTCGGTAAATTTTTTTATCGCTTGAATTTTTTATTTGTTTTAAATTCCCGCTTAGCGGCGCTTAGTACATCACTACTGTTTAGAAAAAACAACTCAATCTCTCTTAAAAAAATAACATTAATTGTCCCTAAACTATTTAACATAAAAGACTACATATAATAATATAAAAGGGAGTATTACATATTTGTCTACCGTCGATAGAATTCTGATAAATCCAAAAATCTTATTTATCGATGACCCCTAATAAATTTTTGCTACTGATAAATAAAATCCTGACCCATATCAATAGAGTGGCACACTCGTTTGATAAGTGAATCAAAGTTGGTCCCTAGCACTTCGTTGTAATGGCTTCGTGGACCTTGAGGACACCACACCAGGAGGACATATTTTGGACCGTGTGATCGTTGGGAATTTGGGATCACTTGTCTCTGGAATTGAAAGGGAAAGTATGTAATTTCAAACTAACCGTTCAAATTATGCTGGAGTGCTGGATAGTGAGAACTCTCTACGCACCTGGGACGGATCACGGAATGTAAATCTTAGGCACATTCTAGAATACAAAAAATTCCAACATTTTTTAAAGGAATTTTACGGGAACAATTCAATTACATTTGAATCAAGAAAAATCCCCCCACCATCAAACGGACATGGGCGAAATTTTATGGTCCATAATCATAGTCGCCCATTATAGCAAGTTACAGCCTATACATTCGACTACGGGTTAGTACAACCGTTTAACCTTAGACTGTAGTCTTTATTTAACAGTTGACCACTTTACAGCATCACAACAGTTACCATCATCCACTGTAAAACACACTGTTGGCGGATTGATGATTTGATCCCCGCTTCCGCACGGAAGTTTAGGACCCTTTTGTTGCCGTAGTCGCTGGTTTTTTCGTTAAGACAGACCGCGGCGTCAACCGTGACCAACGGAATGGGGAAACGGTCCCATGGTTTGCTTTCAAATGTTCGGTAGGAAGGAAACGCGTGCCGCGCCGTGCCGAGACCACTGAAAAGTTGAGACCGGAGCAGGGAAGTCTTCTGCACGGGATCAGCCGGTCGTCACCCCCGTCCCACCCCGCACGACCCACGGCCAATCACGGCTTGCACGCGTCGTGGTGGCGCTCGTACCGGGAAATTGCAGTGTCTCTCCACTGCCGATCGGGTTCGCTGTGTGCCAGAAGTCAGCTACTAAAGCCTGAAAATTAGTGCGGAGTTCGGCTGCTCGTGCGTGGATCAACTGGAACACGAAAATTCCACAGACACTTGCATATACATATCTTATTAGAATGATTTATTTACGTTAAAAACGTGTTGCAGGAATAGATTAAAAAAATCAAAAAGTAATGATAGAATCGATAAATTGATGAGAGAAAAGAGATATATAATATGTATGTAAAGACCTACATTAGTTACAGTTTCTAGATCAACTACCGTCATGTTCATTGTGGGAGAGAGGACATGAGTATGGGTACACGGGAATAAAAAAGTTGGAGCTCTAGATCGTCTCCGGTGAGCATGACAACTTGGCAAAAAAAAAAAAAATCCGTACGGCCAAGTTTTCTGCGTATTTGTGGACTGCATTTGCTGTGGATCTTGTCTGTACTATGGAGTACGTACTTTGCTTGCTTCATCCTGGGCCGTCAAACACAAAGATACGAGAAGCCTAAGAGTCAGAACGGCACGTAAGTTCACGTCCACACTGGCAATTTTACGCACCACATCTCGTCGAAACATATGTCCACGGAAAGCCATACGCACTGACACCGCAATAGTCGCAAGTCACGACATGCCTAGAAGTTTGAGAGACATGCCTAGAAGTTTGAGAGAGAGCTAACAGTAGCGGTACACCGTCCCATACTCCACAGTTACAAGATGAATCCACAAGAAACCGTGCGGAGAGCTGCAACTTTTGCAAAGCCATGCCCCTGATGGTCCTCCGAACGACCGGGCTGCCAGTATTCGCGGTTCCATCGTGCGCAGGAAAGACTTGAGTGAGTTCCATTCGCTTTATCGCGGTAAAGAAACGGAGATGGACAGGTTCTTGGGATCAGGATCTGTAGGGAGAGCGACGGACAGACGGACATAAAAGGCAGGGAATGCACCGAGACATGGGGTGATCCGGTGATGGGAGTGCGCGGGCAGACGGGCCGCAGGAGACGCGGAGCCGGGGGCAGTCACGGCACGGCCACTGCGAAATAATGCCGGGGCTTTTGCGCGGCATCTCGGGCAGGGCACTACACCACCGCTCTAGTGGTAGTCGGGGTGGCAGACCTCGTCAGCGAACGTCCGGTCCGCCGGATCCACCGGGGCGACGTGACGAGGGCGATCACAATTCACAAACGCTCCCGCGTGCATGCGGGAGCGCACCGGAGCCACGCGACGCGAACTGGTGGCGCGAGGTTTGCCGCGCTTCCGAGCGGACGGGTCCGTCACTCGCACTGTTCCCTGCCGGGTCGTCAGCCGGGGGACGGGGACGCTCGGCGGCTTTGGTCAAGACGGTGATGGGTTCGGGTAGCGATTCCGTGCGCACGTTCCGCCATTGTTGCTCGCGTCGGGGCGTTACCAGTGGGAACCCCAACACGGGTTTCCCAACACGGCCTCTGACAGAGTTACAAATATCGTCTAATAACTCTTTATTATGGTTACCGGATGATTCGGTTTACATCATTTTTATGAACCAAGTGATTACCGATCAAACTTAAATTTAAAATTTAAAAAAAACAAAAAATTAACAAAATTCGATCAGTTTCTATCAAATTCTACCAAATTAATATGCGGTAACCGTAATTACCGCCGTCGAGCGGTTTTCAAACACATTTGTAAACCTTACGTCTGACCTGTTTGAATTGGAAAACCGACACCTGTGATGGATGCGGAGCTCGTGGGGCAGGGCTGTGCTTGTCTGGCTCGATCGGTTGCTGATCAGCTCTATCGCTCAATCGAATTGTTTGAGGTTCGTGCAAACCTTGGAGAATTTACCTAGTGCCTAGTGGTGCGCTGCTTGATCTGAACGAAGATGCTGATCTCGAATATTGCTGGTTTCTAATTGAACATTGCTGAATAATCTTTGTTTTAGAAGACAGACCGGGTCGCCGAGGCACTTTTGCTTCGCCTACTTTTTTTTTTCGATTGACCACGTAGTCGTCTTAACTCTTAAGGCTCATATCAAATATAAGTCTATATAGTTTTTTTAAATGCATCAAATATAAACCCGTTACAACTTCAATGTATCTTTTACTTTATTTTATGTAGGTCCCTATTTAAATGCACCTTGACCAATGCAGTAAATTTATCACTCGCCTTTAACTCTAGCAATAATTAATAGACAATAGTACATTGTGGATATGTTTAGATGGAGCACACGATTGGATGACATGTCAATTCATGTTTTGATGATAGGACGATCTAATTTCTTTTTCGGTTGTATAGATAGAGCGATCTAATTTTTTATTTGATTGAACGGATATAATTTGAATATGTTAGCCAAAATTTTGTGGAACTTGATTGTCATATATTTAGCTATTTATCAAAATATAATTATGTGAGATCTTGTTTTATTGATTTAATTGCAATAAATATAATTGTACAATTAGATCGTAAATAAGATAACGGTTTGGGAGATATTATCATTAAAAGCATGCTAAAAAAAATATATTTACTCTAACTAATCAGAATATACCACATTAGCAAGGATAAAGCTCATACAAAACATAAATGGCTCCGTCCAACACTTTTGGCGGATGAGTTTATCCATAATTAAAAAAATATTATCTCTAGATGGTCATCCTACCCAGCATACCCTCCAACCAAACGTCTTAAAAACCTGAATAATCATTTTGCATCTAGACACAACCCTGTATCTCCCACTTAATTTTGTGCAGTCCAAATGGACTTATATTTATAATCATAGGGAGTAGTAGTGTAGTACTGAGCTCAATGCGCCAACCAACCTATATATAAAAAAAAGCTAAAGGTGTTCACCCAAAAAAACTAAGCTCCATTAGTTTTAATTCTGAAAAGCATTCATTTTGTTGTGTAACCCACTTTGGCGTGCCATCTCGAATCCTCCAGATCCCCTTCTTCTTGTATTCCCTGTAGAAATGTTGCCGTGCGTTACATGATTGTCGGATCGGACACAAGATCTTGCGCACAGAATTACAGAACAGTATCGAGATGGGCCAACCGCGGACGAAGCCTACGAAGACCGCACACCGCACTGCCGTTCGGGAGAAGGGCCCGAGCCTAGCCGCCAAAATCGGGCGGCAACGCAGTGTGGGGGCGGGCTAATGCGGATCGCGGGCGGCAGGCTTGCAGCCTGCAGTCGAGCTGCGTGAGGCCGGGACGGGAGTGGAGCGGTGGGTTTCCTGCGGTACGCAGAGATAGCAGCGTGATCCCGGTGCGTGCTTAGCAGGTAGCACAGGAACTTCACTTCCGACAAAGTTAAAATAGCTTTGGCTTATATGTGATAAGCCATTAATAATGTTATTAATTTATGTGTGATAAATGATTAATAATGTTATCAATTTGGTTTATTGAGTTTAGATTGTTTGAGTTTTATTTGAGCATTTTGATTATATACTAATTGGAGTTGTAGTTGAAGAAATATATTTGCTTGTTTTACATTGTGTATGTGACGGGTACAACTTGGTGATCGACAGCGGGTGATCTAGACTAAGTGGGTGCTTGATGCAGGATGATAAAGAAGGCCGGACAGAGTCAAAAGTGATCCTAGTTGTATACGTGGAGGTGAAGTAAAACATGAAACGGAGGATAAAGACGGTATGTTGATAAAGTCAAGCAAAATGAATACTAGTGCAAGTGACAAGTTGATCCGAGAGATCAAGAGTGGAAGAGACTTACTGGCGATCAGGATCACAAGACAGAGTACACGTGTCAACATCAGAGCGCTTGTTTAAGATGTAAATAAGTGACGAGTCACGTTTTGAGAATCGTACAGAGGATTTTATGGTTAAACTAAAAAACATAGGAGGATTAGAGAAGTATGTGACATCTTTATGAAGCTTGCATCGAGGCGAAGCTAAGTCGTGAAGGTGTTGCAGCCGTTCGATGGATGCAGAAGAAATGGAATAAATACCCTCGATGGTAGATATGAGTGTACTACAATAGAGAAGTATTTTAGTAACAAGCTATGAAACTTAGAGGTCAAGTTTCCTAGATATATAAATAAAGGAGTAAGACTATGAGAAAGTTGAAAACAGCCACTTGAGCCTTTTATACCATCCATTTAAGAGCCTAGTGCTAGAGTTTTAAAGGAGAGGAATGATGTGTTTGTGTGAGTTTTGAGAGAATTTTTTTATAATATGTCTAAAATAGAGCTGATAACTTTGAGTAATTAAGTTTGTGTTTTTGTATTTGCTCGAATTCTCCTCCTTCTAGTTTTCCTCTATTGGTTTCTTTGTTTTTTTAAGTTTTAGATCTCAGTTGTGATTTTTGTTTTCGTACTTGAGTTAAAAAATTTCACTTTGTTGAAGTTAATCTTCTAGTTGCTAGAGGTATAAAATTCACGTACGAAAGTACATAATTGGGTATTAAATTTCTTTGTCTCTAATTCATCAATTTGAAGGTTTTCTTCACTTGTTAATCATCTCTTTGAGTTTTTGGTGTTCTCCTAAAGATTCTATTTTTGTGTGGGGTTAGTCATAAATTGATTTGTTGTGGAACTTAGGGTTCAATTCTAATCATGAGACTCACATTTTGTTGAATTTTCAATTTTGGTTTTTGAATGAAACTTCCGAGTTGAGCAAGAATTTCTATTGTATTGCTCTTTGTGGTAATTTCTTTTTAAGTGTGTTAGATGAATAACGAGTAAGTCATCTATTTCGTAAGAAATTTATAAAATATCTATTCACATTCTCAAATCACCACTCTCGATCCTACAGCTTCGATAGTAACAGACCGCGTGTTAACGACCAACTAATTTGATAAAACAAATGGAAGTACAATAGGAGGAACAAGGGGGTCTAGATTGTTCTGGAAGGTTCTAGTTACAAGGAGGTAGTGGATATGGGGAGGAAGAAGAAAGGGTAGAGGGTAGATCGAGCCCGTCAAGACTCACCTCCAGCAAAGCTCGCCGCCGCTTGTTTCCGGTTCACCCCCGTTCTCGCTGTGAGACAGGTCCAGTACTCCAGCCCATTGCTTGGCCCAATCTGCAGCGTACCGAGCAGAGATCTTGACACCGCGGCCGGACGGTGCCACGCCGCGCAGCCGCACACTAGCTCCGTTGCTCAGTGACCTCGGGCGCCGCTCGACGCTGCCGTTGGGTTGGCCTGGTAAGCTCATCTGAGCGTGTATTCGACTGGCTAAGCAGATGCTACAGAGAGGCCATCGAGATGGCACGTTATACTGAACATTTTCTGACTGCCTACCTTTGGAAGGATACATCACAGTAACACTGTAACACGTCGCACATGTGAAAAGACAACATCATCCTATTTCCATTTTCCAACGTTCTGAAGACGATACAATTCAGAATAACATAAGATGCAGCAACCGTTCCAGGGAAGTACAAACAGCATCATGGACAAGCCCCAAGAGGAAAAGGAAAAAAGGAGAACAGAAGTCCAGACTATCTAGTTGTACACGGTACACCAGTACTCCGGCCCGCGTTGAACTTCTGGTACCCCTTGTTAACCGCGTCCAAGAAATCCTTATCTCGTCATCTGTTTGCAGATACATGATCAGTACAGATCAGTAAAAGCGGTTGTTCACAATTAACAGGCATGATGCATACAACAGCAACATCATGCGAACTCTCCAAAGCAAGAATGCGCTTACCAGTGGAGTTGGGCAGAGGCGAGCCAGCAGCTCGAACTGAATGTCCCGCTCGCAGATCATGGTGCACGTGTGGATTTTGAAGATCTGGCTGCAGCCCTCTAGATTTGGCAAGTCGAACTCGACTTTTCCTACCCAGTCTCCCGGACATAGCAGTGCAGAGTCCAACGTACCAGGCCTGCTGGTGGCTCTGAGGACCTTGATGTTTCCTCTAGCGTCAAACCCATCAAGCTGCATAGTGTGCTGAACTTCATTGTCGCCACCAACACCATCATCAAAGCGAGCACCACCGATAGCATCAACCTCATCAAAGAAGACGATGCATGCCTTCTTTGACCGGGCCATCTGGATAAGTTCACGGACCATGCAGGCACCTTCACCAACATACTTCTGAACTAGCTCACTTCATATCACACGGATGAAACAAGCATCTGTGCGATTGGCAACTGCTCTAGCAAGGAGTGTTTTCCCGATGCCTGGAGGACCGTAGCAAAGAACTCCCTTAGGAGATTGATCTGAGCTTCATAAACTTTTCCGGGTGAAGCATCGGAAGCTCGACAACCTCACGCATCTTCTCAATCTGATCCTTGCATCCGCCAACATCATTGTATGTCACATCTGGTTTTTCTTCAACCGTCATCATAGTGATGCTTGGATCAATTTTGGGTGGCAAAGGAATTTGAATCTGGTACTTGTTTCAATTAACTCTGTAATAATAATACACAGGATCAGAATCAGCACAGTTTAATTAATTGTATAACACTTCAATTGATTCAGGAACAACATTATACTACTGTGCAGTGATAATGTGTAAAGCACAAGAAGATGTTTTATGCAGCCAACTGCCAAGATCATGTGTACATAAATAATTTGAATTCTTGACTCAAATTTGCTAGATTCAAGAATGTCTGAGTACGTTGTGCAGCTGACCTGATCCTTGAAAACATAAATGCTCTAGCATCTGATATCTTCCTAAGAACTACTTCCTCCTCCTCAGTCAACAAAACCTCAAGAACTTAAACTAGCCTTATGAATGGAATATTGCAAGATTTTATACAGATTATTCCTATTTTACTATGATGCACATATATCCATATGCTTTCCAAGCTGTAGAACATAAACCATTTCATGGCCCTTGCTATGAGGGCTAGGAATAACTGGGGAAAAGGGAATAAATTGATGATTTGTCACTATGTCAATGAAACATGGGACCATCAGAGTCAACGATTGTGGGCCAGAGTGGCAAATAAGCAAAGCCACTTCTTGGCAAAAAAGGTCAATTGGCTCGGGAAAGGGTTCCAACTTTACATCATGCCAGATCCTAATCACTAAAGTTCGATTTTAAAAAAAATATCCAAAACAATTATCAATATTAACATGTATATGTTCATTGTATATATCACTGCTACTCACCTAACAGTTGGACCAATGCCATCATCAAAAAGCATAACCAAATGCAATAAAAATCTGGAATGCAACCAAAGAAGACACTAGAATACTAAAGAAAGAGCAAGGGACCTACCCGACTCGCATGCCTTCCTCAATATCAGTTGGAGAAATTTTGTCTCCCAATCCGACCACAAACTGCATACCAAAAGAAAACATCATAAACAATCAGAATTCAATCTCCACAAGATATGAAACTTAATACAGTAAGAGCATGTCATACCTTTGCGATTTGTTTTACATTTATGACATATTTGGCGTCATCAGCATTAGGACTTATGATTTTTGTGCATCTTGCAACCTTCATATCAAAACAAACTTATTATTAGAACAGCACCGAGAAAGCATAAGAGCAGTGCACAATGTAACTACTAATCGCCTTGCATTCCAGTGCCAAACAATAGAATGATTAGGTGAACATCAAGCAATTTACCTGCAATGGTTGCTCTTCCTGCATCATCTGCTTGTCTGATACAAGATCCCATTGGCTTGGTGGAACCAATCAAGTATCAGATTCCTTGATGCCTGGAATCAAGAAAACGTACATCTCAGATCAGTTTGATGCACCGAAGTGTAATTACAATAGCTCTTACAATTGACAATTGATAAAAATTGCTCCGATGATTTGCACGTTTAGAGAGTGAACTGAAATACAAGTAGCACACCTATCCCTACATCTATAACAAAAATATCTCAATGTCGACATACCACAAAGGTCATTGATCTTCTTTGCCATCTCCTTTATCTCCTTCTCGACCTTCTTGATGCTGGTCGAGTATGGCCCGAGCCACTGTTAAACAAGAAGACATCACAAAAATTAAACTCAGCAAGGTCCAGCCAAATCGAGGCATCGGAATTCAACAAGCAGCGCATCTCACATAGCAAACCAAACTTCTCGCAGCAAAAATAAGCAAAACAAAAGAAGTCGCCTGAGAGCTTAATCTCCCGCATCAATAACCCAAATTTCCCAGCGCGGAATCATAAAAGGCAAAAATCGGAAACCCTAGATCTACGCCCAGCACAAATCAAATCCGAACCCTAACCGTGAACCAGCTCAGATCGATAAGAACAATGCCAGAGAAAAGAGATCGATCCGGTCAGGGGGGCACTCACGTAGGTCTTGAGGAGGGCGATGTCGTCCTCGTCCAGCGGCCGCGGGTTTTTCTCGTCCATGATGTCGTCTTCGGGCTCCGGCGCCACGGTCGCCTTCTGTCCTTTCTCCGGCGACGGCGAGTGGTTGCGGCAGCGTCTGTGGCTGAGTACACGAGAGCTCGAACAAAATACAAAATTAGACAATATATATGACGTTTCTATCGAAATAGACAACATGTTATTATATTTATAATTTTAGCATTCGTATTTGGTATATTATTTATCGGAAATAGAATTTTGGTACACCAGTACCTCGAAAAATCGAGGATCTGATCATATTCGGCACACCGTGTACCGAATATGGTACTGTAGCTCATATTCGGCATATGGTGTGGTTACTAATATGGCACACGGTCATATTTGGTACACCGTATGGCGAATACGGGTTTTTCGACGTATGGTGTATTGAAAATTTATTTTTGATAAATGATGCGCCGAATGCGGATGCTAAATTTGTAAATATGATAATATATTATCTATTTTGATAAATACGCTTATGTATGTTGTATAATTTTGGATTTTTGCCCGAGAGCTTCGGTGGTTGAGTTGCCCCGTTAGGTCAGAGTTACGAGTAGGGATGGCAATTAGGTCACACCGGCCCACACGGATATAATTTTTATCGAGAGGATAATGGGGATCTGACTATTACCTACACATGCTTTAGCGGGAAGCTACAGTGCTGCACAATAACAAAATTATAGCAGGAATACAGGTAGGATGCAGGCTGAATACATAGTAATAGCTAAACACAGGAAGTCCATCAAGCATCATCAATTTAAGTGCACATGTTATTGTCGAAGAAGCAACCAACGGATTTCTTTCCCGACGTCCTTGTCCTTAGGATCTTGCTATGGCCGATCAATGGCAGCAGCATTCCTTTAGAAATGTATGGGTCCGTTGTATGTGAGGTCAGTAGATGGCTAGCCGTAAGTTAATAAGTACAACTATAGTATTGTACGATGAAAAATAAATGACATAATGAATGATCATCACCGCCTGTCATCATCGTTGGTGCCCGAGAGCACTAACATGGAGGGGATCAAGTGGAAGAGGCAATGGCTGGGATCTGGCAGCAGCGTCCAGGATTTGGCGATGGCGACCGGTTGGAAGGGGGTACAGGGTGACTAGAGCATAGGCTGATGGGCAATGGGCTGAGGCGGTGAGGGCGATTAGGGCACGGGAGTGAGGCGGCGAGGGCGACTAAGGCATGGGCGCGAGACGGCGTGGCACACGACAACGAGAGGGACTAGGGCACAGGTGTGACGCGGCGAGGGCGACTAGGGCACAGACGCCGAACACGACAATGATGACGACTACGCGTGAGGCGTCGAGGCCGGGACTCAGGAGCGACGTGTCGAGTGCGGCCTACGGAGAGCGGCGGCTGGTTACCTGGGTCCTCGGTCCTATACTCCTGTGGTGGCTGAGCGAGGTGGGAGAGGGATTGTGGTATGTGGGAGTGACCAGATGGGGATGGATTCTAGGGTTAGCTGTGAAGTCAAGTGGTAGTGGGTCAGATGCTTAGGTAATTGGACCGCTAGAGGACCCGTGGGTAAACAGGTATGGTATTAGGAGAACGGACTCGAACCCTCTCCACCCGATGGATGATGGTATTACCCGCGAACAAACCCACGGATAAGAAAATTGCCTCACACCTGGCCACTAATGGAGTAATTACCCGCCAGGTAGCGGGTAATGGGGCACATTGCCATCTCTAGTTCCGAGTTGGTATGATGCGAATTTTACTAACAAAAATCCTTATTTGCCATCAAAAGATAAGATAATTATTTATTTGTCATATCGCAAAATAAACTTTCTTATTTATTATTACTTTTAATTTTCATTTTTTTCTTGTCACTACCATATGTTCGATCCATAGAAAAGATATATTTGCCCTTGAGGAGGAAGACAACAGCCTTAGCATGGCCGTCAGCAGATAATATAAGTTTAGAGCTCTTTAGAGGTCGAATCTTACAATATGATGTACTAGAAAATTATAGATAATTTCTTTATGCTTTCATAGGTTTTTAATGCTGAATTTGGATGAATAGATTAGATATGAATTTATGAATTCGTGTTGTTTGCAAACCATCCGAGGAGCTGCATGATTACATTGTGACTATGATTAGGCATAGCAAAATCCAGAATTAATTTTTGTGATGAATATCAAAGTTGTAGAAATTTGTGTGTGATAATTTTAGTATGATTATTTGTTGTGTTTCCTATTGTAGAAAATAGATATGAAAATAAGATAACTAGACTGCAGTGGATATATAAGTGCGGTGACTGTTTTTTAAATACGATTTAGTTTAATACTCACAATACTTTCTAACCAGAAAATGTGGTGTATTAAGTATGGTTTCCATATATAAGTTATCGCCTATTAATATATTTCTTGGTTGCAAGTTTTATATTTTTATATCATGTGGACAGCAAGTTGTTTAACGTGCATGGCAGAGAAACAATACATTTAACACGTGGTCGAGGCCATCATACTCCTCCCCAAGGGCAAGTATATCTTTTATATGTGTTAAATGGATGGTAGTTATGAAAAAGAAATAAAAATTAAAAGCAACAATAAATAAGAAAGTTCATTTTGTAGGATGATAACAGAAAATTGCGTTATCTTTTTATAGCAAATAAGGAATTTTTCAATTTTACAAGCTTCGGCGGTTGGAGTTGTCTTGTTGCCGTCTCGGCAAGATGCTCCGAATCCGATTCGGTTTCTATAAAAAAAAGTTATTTGTGAATTTTATTAGTTCTATTTACATTCCGTCTCATCTAAAAAAAAAAAAGAATTCTACTCCATCTAGCTGTGATTTCTCAACGATTCACGTCCTTAGTTTCAATTAGCATTACGGGTATCTGCAAGCAAAAGGGAAAAGGGCATTTGTGAATTAGCTAGTGATTTTTTTCCTTTCCAAATATAATCGACTTGAAAAGTCAGGAATTATAAAAATTAAAAGGATCATATTATAGTAGGTAAATAAACTCCTAAATTCCTTAACGAAGTCTTGGATCAGAGACAAAACACTCCCACCCACTTGGGTAGGAATCGAAACCATAAGCTCGTTTGGATAGGCATGGATTAAAGCCAATCTCTTTGGGCAATCAGTTCATTTTCCCCTCCAGTCCGGAGGAATTGGGTCCAATCCCCACTGATCTAAACAACAATCCCTAGTGAGTTTCAGAACCTATTTGGAGACTGAATGAGCAAATAGTAACCAATGTTTGCTGGTTCCGAGTGCATTTGTTACAGTGGCATATCCACGCTAGGATGCCACCTTTCAGCAGTGGCACCATGCTTTAACGTAACCAATGAAATGCATGCACATAAATACTCTAGTGCAGTAGTGCTACAAGATTACAAGGAACTATGTCTATAGATCAAATCAAAACTAGTCCTCGGTAGCGTAATACTGCGGGGCGAGCTCAGCCAGCCACAAGGGGTCGATCCGGGTCAGATTCTTGATGTAAGTCTGAGTCGTCCGGACCAACTCGTTGAAGATGACGCAGTCCGGCTTGGTCCGGAAAAGCACGGACGAAGGGTGGATCTGCACGCTCTGGCTGGTTGCAATAGCCCTGCCAAGTGCCAAACAACAGGTGACACTGTAAGTACAGCAGTCTTGTCGCAATTCGCACATGTATATGTAATATATGGAGTAGAAAACATGCCGCGTTCTTCAAGTTTTGTTGGTATGATCAAGTCCAGATTAGCTTATGGCAGTAGTCTTTGAATCATGATGTCTGAAAAATAATTAGGATGAGTTAAGGAATACTACCTGTATGACCCATCTGGCTGTCGCATTGCTGCATTCAAGAAGAAGGCAGACGTAAGGCATCTCTGAAACTGAGCCATGTCATCTCCACATGATGACAGGTTGAGCCCCATTTGTTGGACATGGCCCTGAATTTGACTGCAAGAAACAGCAGTGCTTAAGTCAATTCGTCGCATGGTCTGGAAATCCTGAAATAGACATGCTTACTTTTTCTTTTTCAGATAATTCAGTGCATCGAGTTTGATTCTAACAGATATCATCATTTTCAAATATGATTTCATAGCTCAAGCCATCACATCAATAATAATATTGTACTTCCCCTCCCCCCTTTCGCAATGTTTTGTTCACTTCATTGGGAAGCGTCATTTCACAATGCTTGTAAATTGAGGAAATTAAGGGTGTAGTTAACTACTTATTACGATGAGACAACTCCCTGCACCTACTTCAGTGTTTCTGTACAAATACTGTGAAACAGATGGAGAAGAAACTAACCTGTGAACATCACGAGCATGTCTTAGAGAGCGGTAATTGATAAAGTTTTCCCTGCACCATCTGTTCAAAGCCTTTTCCATAGTTTTCTCTTTGGCATTTGCATTTTTGCTCTTCTCCAAGCATTCTGCAGCTGCTCTATAGACAGTCACCAAGGTGATATGGTCTCCTTCCGAGCTTTCAAAACTCTTCCTAGCAGCTCTTGCCTAAACAAACAAATTAATTAAAAGGATCCATTATTGCACTCATAGCAGCAAGCATCATACTGATTCATCCTCCAAAAAAATACACCGGATTACTTTATCTTGTGCCCAACAGGGAAGAGTGGCACCAAAAAAAGAACAAAAAGAGCAAAAAAGCATGAAGCTAATGTTTCCTCATCATTATGCAAATGGCAAATCATGAAATGCTTAGCTCTAAAGGTACTTTTTAAGGTAGCCTAACAACCTTGACCATTAATTTCCAAAGTAATATGTTAGGAAAAGGTATCAAAAGTAGTATATTTTCCATTTATATCTCGTAACAAATTTAACGGTACTATTTTTCATGCAACCAATCTAAATAGCTGTTTACATATTAGCGGTCAGAGTTAAGATTGACCACTAAAATACATTTCCGAACGCAGAGTACATTTTTTATATAGTTTGCCTCATTGACTCTATACGTATCTCTACATTATCACTAGATAAGCTACTAACAGGAGCATTTAGTGGAAAGTGTTGCCCCAAAACTACAAAATGACACCTGTTTGCAAAGCAAATGCAACTCCCTAAAGTAAGTCGACTGGAGGGAGTAACTCAATAATATCCGATAAGAAACCCATTTTGGACTTGCATTTAACCAGCTGTCAGTAATTCAAATAGATACCTCTTCTAACTTTTCACGCGGCAAGAAGAAAATTGATTCCACCGAAAGCATAGATACAACAATCAGCATTTCTTCCAAGCACTTGAATTCGCTTGACACTATTAATGCCTTAGAGTACATTGGGTCCAAAGGCAGCCTAGCCATCTGACGACCAACTGGATCTGACAGCTTATAATCATCAGTCAGAGCCCCTAGTAAGATTAACTGCTCCAATGATTTCAAAATAGCAGTCCTGTAGTAGGTTGGGCACAAATAAGCAAAAACTCAGTCTTGATATAAAGCAACAAGCTATTTAACTCATAATGGATATTACTAACAATATTTTAGAAAAACTTCAGTTTGGGTTTTTTTTTTTTATTAAGGTGTTTCCACTGCAGAAGTGCAAATCATAAGGTTCATAAATAAGTCCAGATCAAGGGTTTTTCTTTACCTATAAAACTAAAGCTGGCATAAAACTAAAGCACAATAGCACATATTGAATACATAAATGATTCAGAGCAATTCTTTACATAGAAGCAGGACTAAAAAAAATGACCTTGATGGTTTCTCCATAAAATCAAAACCTATGATGTCATCAATGCCAAGAGCCTTGAGTTGCAGTACAACATTTGAGAGGTTACACCGCTTGATCTCAGGCACAGTAGAATCCACCAGTTTATCAAACTCACTTTCTTGGAACAATCGGAAGCACTTCCCTGACCCCTCCCGTCCAGCACGACCACTAAGTGTAGAATGATGATGTTAGAAAAGGTACATGATTAAAAAGGAGCAACTATCGATTTGGTTGAATGGTCGACAAAATGCCATAAGTCATAAATGGAACCATGTGCAACAGATATAAGAAATAAGATGCAAAAGAGTTCATCATCACATGGAGATTCATTCTACCGCTTTCTGTAACATAGGATTAATTAAACATTAAATCATGCTGGCATGCTGACAAACCACTTCTTTAAGTACATGGACGACAAAGAACTACAGCCAGAAAAAGAAAAGAGAAACAAGAAATAGACCACATGATCTCTTTGTTATGACATACATGAGGCATGAAAAATTGAACAAGCATGATAGAATTCACCTCCTTTGAAGAGCCTGCGCTTTAGAGACTGGGATGATGATTAGTGATTCCATTCCAGTCACAGGATTGTAAGCACGAGCCTTGACCATCCCAGGATCAATAACATATTTGATACCAGGTATTGTTACAGAAGTCTCAGCAATATTTGTTGCTAGAACTACCTAGCAGAAGAAAATCAACAAATAGTCAAACTTTATTTAACAGGCTGTGGTGCGGGACTTTCAAGGGTAAATGAACCACTGAAAATGACTAAACAGGAAAGCAAATTACTGAATGAATGAACCTTGGAGAAGGTTGAATCTGAATGTGCAGAACAACAGAACAAGCAACCAGAAGGTTTGTCTTTATTAAAAGTAATTCTTGTCAGAAACACTAAATAGCCTAGAACAGTTACCAAAGAATATGGTACAAAATTTCATCTGCAAAACTATAAAAGGATGATATGACCCTTGATTCATAGGAACCTTAAAGTATGTTCTTTTCTCTTTTAGGGGCAGGCAAAGTGATCAAATGACAGTTAATAAACACTTCCCATGTTTTTAGTTGATTTTGATTACAACAATGTTTAGTCAGAGGACTAACAATAGCAAGATCAAATTTGTATTTCACTTTATAGTGGTATAATTTAACAAAAGGACACATAACTAGTATATTAGTATCACGTTAGCATTAGAGGAAGCCTGCATACATTTTTGGACATATTTGAAACATGTGCAAAGATTTGTTTAAGGCAGAGAATTTTGAGACAAACTGTCAATATATAGGGCCTGTTTGGCACAGCTCCAGATTTGAGATCCATGCTGGATCTGGAGTTTGTATAATAAAATAAAGTGGTTTAAACATTTATTTTTTCTTGGATTTCTTAACCAAATGACTTAACCAAATACCCTCAATCCATCCACAGTTCCAGATCCTGGATTTCTTGGAGTTGGATATGACCAGCTCCAAAAAATCCAAGATCTGGATCCCTGCCAAACACCCCCATAGTTCATAAATTGAGTTGTAATTTCAGGAATGATGTATATATGGGCACTATTAATTCATTTGCCTCCTTATAAATGGGCATAATTTTTCACATATCTAGATGATAACTAATTAATTGTAGAAAGGTGACAAAATTCACCTATGCAGTTTTCCTACAGGTCCATGTAACAAGAAAGGCTTCATCAATTAGGAAAACAAACCATATTAAATGCAAGAAAACAAATAAATTATGCTACCTTATTCCTTCATAAAAACTTGATTGAGTAATCCACGATGTGCAAAAAGGGGAAATGAAAGTGTGTGACAAATGTTTTGAGACAGATCCAATTGAAATATGACAGACTTCAGTACCATCAGTATCCATTGATGTTTACCTTACGGGTTCCAGCTGATGCTGGCTTAAAAGCATTCATTTGTTGTTCTGATGGGAGAGATGAATAGATAGGTGTAGTCCATATCTTACTACTTTCTGGTGGAAGTAAACGAGCACGCTCATGAATAAGTCTCTCTAGTGATTCAATCTCCTCTTGGCCAGTTAGAAATGCAAGGATGTCTCCAGGCCCTTCCTCCAAATGGATCTAACAAATCAAACATCTAAGAATGAAGTTCATACAGAAAGAGCAGACTGCATTGAGTCACAGTTGAACTAACAGGTTTTGCAAATTAGGGAGTACAGAAATTAGTGATAAACAAGATTCTATATTCACTTATCATGTTTTCTGAAGAAAATTTTTCTTTGAGAAGTCCCACTTATGTAGATTCCAATTTTCTTTCCTTGTCCCTAATCCAACTACCACTTGCATGCAAACAAATAAGGGTGATGCTCACCTGAAAGATAGTAACTAGTGTAGCATCAAGATAATCCGACTCGGGCTGATAAGTATATAGTATGTCGACAGGATATTGACGCCCTTGAATATGTACAGCTTTAGCACCACCAAAATAATCAGAAAAACACTTGGCATCCAAACTAGCAGACATAATTATCAGCTTTAGAGGAGCACATCTTATTCCCTGACATGCATTCATAGTAAAGTTTTGAGAATGGCCCTGCATGTCAGGCAAAGTCTTTCCACTCTTATTGGCATAAATAGCTCGAGAATGTTGCACTTTTTTCAACAAACCCATTAAAACATCAGTATGAACAGTTCTTTCATGAGCCTCATCAACAACTATAACACTATATTTAGACAAGAGCGGATCTAAAAGTGCTTCCCTGAAAATTCAAAGTAATTTTTCGATTAGAAAACAAAATTTCACATATAAACAGAAAAGCAACAAATATAGATTGATCCATGTCAGACAATCGCCACTCATAGATAGAAGAGAAATTTGCCTAGCATATATGTCCATATATAAAATGATAAGACACTACAATGGAAATTTAACTTTAGAAGATTCAAACAAAAAGATATCACATAATCAAAAGATTCCACATTAACAAACATTATACAGGTGTAGAAGCCAAACGAACTGATTACAAAAATGCAATATACAATAGCAAAATAAAAGGCTAAGCAATAGATGAACCTTTATCATATGCTAAACAGCTAAAGTCTATGCAGGTGTAGGGACCGTAACTGACACAAAATGTAAAACAGAAGAGATGCTTTGATACATAATAAAAGAGGACCTGCAATATATCAACACTATGAGAAAGAAAATGGAAGTGTCTGTCTATGTCTTTTGTTCTTCAGTTCATATAAGAATTATCTATAGGATGGTGCATAATAAAAGGAGATATGCAGTACATCAGTTCATATCATTTGAACAGCTTCAAAAAACATAACCATCATGCTGGAGACAGAACTAAAATGATGCATCCCTCAAGGGGAAGAAAAGAAGAATCACTTATCTATAGGAATATGCACAATTAACACAAAAGACCTTTTTTATTCTCAAATTGCAAATAGCAACAAGCGTATCAGAGAGGATCAAAAGACTTAACACATATCACAACAATAAACCACATAGTTATCAAACAATTAATAATGTGGTAAATACAGCGTTACCTCAGAAGCAAACCATCAGTCATGTACTTAATCCTTGTTGCATTGGATGTGGAATCATCAAATCTGATAGAGTACCCAACCTTTTTGCCCAGCTGATCGTTGCATTCCTCTGCAACACGCTTCGCTACTGTAACAGCTGCAACTCTTCGAGGCTGCATGATGCCAATGACTTTTCCATCCTGACAAAACCCAGCATCATACAAAAATTGTGGCAGCTCTGCATGACAAAATTTAAGGAAAAAAAGAATGTTTCTTCAAACAATCAAACTAGAATAAAAGAGTGAATAGAAGGGGAAAAAACGATAGTAGTGTAGTATGTTCCTGCAATAACAGATAAAAAGATATATATGTGTAAAGAAACCAAATAAAAAAAAACGTGCTAGGTTTTGTCAAACAATCCGTACGAAGCTAAAATTTTCCTAAGAAAGCAAACCCACTTTGGCACAACATTACTATGAGATTACAGGAGAAAGACCACATTTCACTTCGACAATGGTCCTCTCGTTAGCTCTGCTGCCTGCAAGCACTTCTCACAATCTCACTCTCACTTGTATACATTGTCATGTGACTGAATCCAAATGTTCCCAAATCCACAAGCACTAGCAACCCACAGCACCGCTTCCAATAATTTATGACCGCAACAATTACACTGGCATCAGGATTGCCAGTCTGTTCACAGTAACAGTCAAAAGCACTGGAAAGCCACGGGCTTCTAACAACTACTTGACCGAAACAACAATTGCAACGACAGAAAAAATTGCAGCAACAAACTTACGAGTAGTTTTGCCACTCCCGGTCTCGCCGACGATGATCAGTGTGCCGTTCTTCCTCACCTCTTCAACCAGCCTCTTCTCCACTGAACCAATAACAGCAACAAATTTGAGCTCCCCAAGATAAACCCAAACAAGTTACAGTAAACAGGTATCTAAAGCTCGGTAGGCAAACCTAACGCGATGGGGAGCGACTTCCGCTGCTGCCGAATCAGCTGCCTCCACCTGCTCGAGCCAACCAAAGCAAAGGCTCAATCCCCAGGCCAATGAACCAGACAATAGAAACGAAATAGCGTCGACGGGATAAGAGTTGGCACCGCGCGTTGTGCTGCTGCTTCTGCAGGGAGGCGCCGGCAGAGAAGGACGGCATCTCGGACGCCGCTGCTGCCGACTCCCGCGCCCTGAAGCCTGCCACGGCAACGGCCGGGGGATATACGGTTCGCCGGAACCTGAGCACCGGCGACGGAGAGAGGGAAGGGTTTAGAGTTCGGGGTAGGGCTTTTGGTGTTGCAGGGCTGCGGGAGTCGGGTTCCACTGCCGCACCAACGACGTGAGATATTCACCTCGGTGAGCAGGGCTGCGGACTAGCAGCGAAGGAAACGGACGAGAGCTCGCGGCGACGGACGAGGAAGCGGAGTCGTGGTCCACTCCACTCCCACGACGGTCCCAACCACTGCTGCGGAAAAGCCTCCACGCCCGCCTCTAGTTTGGGGTTTGAGCAGCTCGCCGCCGCCGCCGCCGCTATATCCTCGTGCGCCGCCGCCGCGGTGGGGAAGAACGGTCGGCTTGGTGCGGTCTAACGAGGGCGACCTGGTCGAGCGCGCCTAATGCCCGGGGCGAACGGGTCTGACTCGACCAGTTCGGCTTGGGAAGAAAGAAAGCATTTTTCACATCTGATTCTAGGGGAAAAAACATGAAAATTTAAATATGTCAAAAATGACAAATTACGAATAGAATTATGTTTGGAGCAAAAAAAAATGATCCACATTAAATCTCGCAATTTTGGGAGTGGTAGGCCATAGAATTTCACTTCCAAATGAGATATACGAACTAATTGTTCTAGCGTTGCAACGAAAATACGAATATGAAACATAATATCATCAAGCACAAGCTTAATATATGGATATATAGATTCGTAATAGGAGCACTTCCGAATAAATACATCGAGGGCGATGTTATAGTTTGATTTTTAGATGGGATTAAAAAAAAGAGGAGATTACCTATTAATATTTCTCCTAATTTCTTAATTTATTTTTATTAATAAAATATATCACATATCCGTAATCGGTAATAAGATGGAAAGACTAAAGCACCAGAGTGGATATCAAAATTAGATAAGGGGTTTTTATTAATTAGAAGGAGAGTATAGGAAAGAGAGATATGAGAATAACTCGTAGTTTATACCAAGTCTGTTTAGTAGAGTTCTAACTTTAAAATTATTAGAGCTAGTTATAACTAGCTTAGAAATTAATATAAATAAATTAGTTTATATTTATTTTAATTAAAAATATAGACTTAAATTATTTTATCTATAATTAAATATAAAATCTGACGTAGAACTAGCCGCTAGAGTTCTACGTAATAGTAGAGATTCTGCTAACCTTTTAAGCATTCATCCAGCGATCGCCGCAATTGCCCCAACCCCAGGTGTGGCTAAACATCACCGGGCCAAACAAATGCAAGGGCGTCAGCGAGAGCCGAGCCCAAAATTGCATAACATTTTTTTAATAAAGGAATAAAACTTATTTTAGCTTCTACACAAAATTGCATTACATAAATAAGTGGTTATTTAGCTAATCATATTTCCCGTAAAATTAGCTCAAGAATTCGTGCACTCCAAATGGTACCTATAAGAAGGTTGACCAATGCTGTCTCTAACCACGGTGATTCAACATCGTCTCAAACAATTCAATTAGCCTAGCATTTATCTCATCCACCCCACAAAAAATATGATTTTTATGAGAAACTAAGTTCCAAATAAAGTTCTCTACTAAGCACCTTAGCTCTATTATAAACGATTAGTAAAACCAATTATATAAATATTTATTTAAAGAAGTGATACTAGTTCACCATTTATATATATCGATGATGATGGCACGAGATTTTATATAAGGATTGGTTTTATTTAAAATAATAGCCCTAAACTATATGATGTCTTGCTTAATCTCTAGAGAATATATTATAATATAGGTGTGTCTAAATCTATTCCTATGCATCTTTATTAGTTTTCTCATGTTCTATCCCAAAGTTTATTGTCAGATGAATTTAATCATAACTTGAATCTGCTATATATCTCAATAAGTTGTTTCTGCTTCTATCTGACTCTGTCTTGCTCCGTATTGCTTATATCTCTCTTAGCTTTGACCACCCATCTCCTCCTTATATAGTAGAGTATGGGAGGTGTACCATATTTAAAGTCTCTTGGTGTAATCTTCCTAGATTATATTATTTATGATTATCTAGAGATAATTCTAAAAGGACAACAGTGTCACATAGAGAGGGTAAATAGGTGGTTTAACAAAACTTTAATTATTTTTACTATTTGGTCTAAATTTGCAGTAAAAATAAAACTAATGAATTTTTCACAATTAAAAAACCTAAATATGATATGTTCAACTAGGGCACAATTACCTTAAATAAATATGAAGGTTACAATCCTAATATGACAAAGATATCTAACAAGATATGCAACAAAACTCTAATAAGAAGTTTTAAAATTACTATTTATTGGAAGTTCTGGTATTGCTCATCGAAAATTCTATTTTTATTGTTCATTAAATGTTTCGATTTCCCAAATTGAAAGTTCCGATCAGTTAAAAACAACAGATTTCATAATCACAAAAATAACTCAATGCACATACAAATAAGCATACAAGCATGAATATCAATGTAATATAGAAGAGTAAGAAAATACGGAGATAAATGATTTGTTACCGAAGTTCGGATATCTACCGATATACTATGTCTCCGTTGAGAAAGCTCGATCACACTTAAGTCTGATCTTTTTCAACTCTTTTTCTCATGAGATTGCACACATGTACTCATTGCTTTCACTATGGTCAGCTCTTCCTCCACTCTGGAGATGGCAAGTTCTGCAATCATTTTCGGATCGCCTCATAATCTTCACTTGAGGAAATTACCGGTAATCCATCACCGAGCCGTCTAGGAGACGATTGTCTTTAAGAGTAACAAACTCCCGAACTCGCGCACGATCAATGCCAAGTGCTCGAACACACGCAATTAATATGACACGTATGAGCAACCCAAGCTCCACATACCTCACTCTATCTTCATTAAGCCACAAAGACTTGAATCTCATAAATTTTTGATAGAAAGGGGAGGAGAGCATTCAAATGTGGAACACCAAGTTCAAACACTTCACACAAGAAGCACAAAGCTAGCCAAGCAACCAGCCCCACTCATGGAGACCAAGGGATATAAATACTCCACTCTAAAAAAAACTAATCATTGGATTCATACTACACATATCGAAACTTCTGATCCCATAAATCACAACGGTCGAAAACTAGCCATTACAACCTATTTCCAGCATAAATCGGGACTTCTGATTAAAACCTAACTCCAAACCCGAGAGCACCAGATTTCTAAAACATCGGAATTTTTGACTGACATCGGAACTTCCGATTTTCGGAATCAGAACTTCCGATATCAGCACAACTGACTCTCTAAAACGGTGATAACTTTTTATCTTGAAGTCCGATTTTGATGATATTGGATTATAAGGGAAGCTTATTTAGAGGGCTACACATCCCTACTGAGTTCATGATCTCAATCATATTGGATCAAACCTAGGAACACTCTGAAGAAAATTCAGACGCTTCCACTCATTTTTCAAAGCTTAATCACCCAAGATTAAACTAGGAACCACATGGGATATGCCAAACATCACTAAGACTTGGCTATAACCACTTTTCGCCACTAAGGCCGACAACACAAAGGGTTAGATCTAAAACACATTTTAGATGCACTGGACTCCTAAAATGAACTCTCAGTACAAACACATCTCGCACTAAGCACATGGTTTGAGCACTTGATACAACGATCGAACAACGCTTTCGACAGTCCCTCTTTGATAGTGCGGCTATTGATCCTATAATTTTGTCTTCCATCAAACTCCTTGAGACCAATAAAAACTAGAAAACATATTCTAGTTATACATTTGCCTTAAGGAATTCTATCGAACTTGACAAATACATCATCCAAGCTTTGACACTTCTCATAGCTCTTCAAGGCTCATCATCAACTCCTCTTCTCTTAATGACGATGATCATCTTTGCTTCCATCTTGATCTCCACTTGATCTTCTGAAAGCCTGATGAAGTTTACTTGATTGCTTCATATGCACCAAGCATGTAAGACTTCTCTCTTTTCATCATCTTCACCCGGTTCACCACTTAGGCATGAACTATAAGCATCAAACACACAAATTTTCCACTAAGTTTGTCTTGATCTGCTCTTTCAACTTGGCATATTGAATATCTCAATTCAACTCATGCATTCTTATGAAACCTAACCCTAACTCACCCTCAAGAACAAAGCACATGGGTTAGTCTATAAAACTTAATACACAACTTTATACCTTAAGTCACTTTATCTTCACAAATAATTTAGCCTTCACTCTTATTATCAATCTTCATATGAAACCTAACCACACTTACTCTCAAGCACATAGCACATGGGTTAGTCCATAAAATTTAATTGATAATATCATACCTTTACTTACTTAAACTCTACAAGTAACTTAGTCTTCATGGTTATTACCAATCTTCTCTTTCAACTCATGAGCACCACCTAGAGCTTATTGATTTCAATGCATCTTTCTTGATCTTCGTGGCATTCATGAATCCATTCTTTATCAATCATACATCACCTATGGAGCATACTACAAACAATTCTCAACACAAATGTTAGTCTATAGGTATTGTTATTAATTACTAAAATCACACTTAAGGGCTAGATGTACTTTCAAATTCATTCATATCCCGGGGATAGTTTTCGTGTGGAACACGATGAACTTCCTAGAATATCCGTGCATGCCTTATTTACCTCATGGTGGTTATTAAACTTATTATATCAAGTAATGGATATATGTACGATGATACTCTATCTTCAAGATATACCGTATTTCTAATAAATTATAAATTATCAAACCATCATCATCCTATCATAATTTTATGTAGCATGTGCTAAGATTAATTTCCTATCACTTTGAATGTATCAAGAGGTTCATTCGTGAGTTTTTTCTATAAAAAACATCCATTCAAACCCCTATAAATAAATTATGTGAATACACCATCTTATTAGCCAAGAGTATTTGATTTTTCATATAGGAATGATCTCAAGTTGATACAGATTTATTGGTTGACTGAAGAACCATGAGTGACGTCCCACATACCTGATCAAGTTGAGAAGTGATTTTTTTTCCTAACGCAGTCGTAGCGCATTGGTCGTTTTGTCGATGTGCGAACGACCGGTTGAGAGATCCCGGCCTCGCACCGAGGCTTGTCCCGTAAATAGAATTCTTTTGGACTGTCTCAAACACATGTAGACCATAATGAGAACGCGATGTGCCTGTAGCTTGCGAAGCCGGAGCCTCCGTAAATCTCTTCAGTATGCATGTGTGTATATATAGTAGGTTATGGTGCATGAGTGTGCTTGTGTAGGGTATAATGTGTGTTCAGATAATATAGCTTGTACCTCTGGCTAAAAAACAAGTGACTTTTTATTTAGTTTGTTCTGTTAATTTTAGCTTAATTAATAGAGCAACCACTTAAAAGTGGCCCATTGTTTCTGTAATCTCGAGAACCCTTGCACGCGTGTGCATTTTCGGACGGTCAAAAGCGTTTGAGATTCGCGTGTCAGCTGAGTTGTAAACGTCTCCGTGTTGACACAAGCAGATGATTAGAGAGAAGAAATAGCAATGAAGGAACCGTGACAGCATATTTATTTCTTCAAATTTTAGTGAGGTCGTTTGTCACTGTCCCAGTTTAAGCCATGTGTGCCTCGCTAGAATATCGATCTTCACTTGTTCCAAGTAAACGACCAGTTCCACATCAGTTGGCTATTTCACGAGAAACAGGTGTCATTTCGAGATGTGTGCGTTTAAAAAAAAAATAAATCCTACATATGAGAAACAATATGCGTATATTTATCTCGAAAATCACTTCAATAGTTTTATAATTTTACTACGTTTTATAACATGTTAAGACAATTTATAATCGCAGCCACGTTTTGAAGACCGTTTTGATGACCAAATTATTGTTTATTCAGTTGTTTGTGACCTTCGAGAGTGAAGTCCACATTAGTGGCAAACCTTGGTTCCGAAACTCCAGCTCACGCAGAAAAATCTGAGCATCAAAGGTTTTAAGCTCTCTCAAGTAAGGTGGTGGCTCCCCTTCCTATCAAATTTCTTAAGACGACATTAATTTCCACCACTTTTGTATATTGAAAAATATAAATAAAATAAGTCACGTTCTTTTGGCTTATTTTGCAATCAAAAGTTGAGAAGCCTCTCTCTTCCAACATTTTTTTTAAGACTATGCAATCATAGAATGCTGACCTAGATCACCTTGCTACATATGATATACTGTGAATATTTCTTAGTTCAACATTCCCCAGTGGCAGATCACAAGTCACCAACACACGCATGCACACAAACCAGAAGATCGAAGAAGAAGAAGTTCCATTGATTATATATAGGCACACCGAAACATGCACACACAAGAAGAAAAAGAAGAACCTCGACAGCGGCAACAATGTTGTATATCCAGAGGCCATCCAACTACATCGTCTCCCTCATCATCCTCCTCCCTCTCACCCTCCTATGCATCACCTTCCTCCTTCCGTTGTCCGCCTACCTCAGCAACCCGCTCGTCGCCGGCAGCAGCTGCGTTGGCGGCACTGCCGGCAACGTCCGTGCTGCACCAGCGGCGGACGACGACGCTGGCCATCGCCCTGAGATCAGCGTCCTCGTCGGTGTGCACACGACGGCGAGGAAGCACTCCCGGCGCCACCTCATCCGCATGGAGTACGCACTGCAGCAGACGCCGGCGCTCCGCGGCGCCGCGCGCGTCGACGTCCGGTTCGCGCTGTGCGCGCGGCCGATGCCGCCCGAGCACCGCGCGTTCGTGGCGCTCGAGGCCCGCGCCCACGGCGACGTGCTGCTGTTCGACTGCGCCGAGAGCGCGGACCAAGGCAAGACGTACACCTACTTCGCCGGCCTGCCCTCCATGCTCGGCGCCGGGGCCGGCGGCAGCCGACCGTACGATTACGTGATGAAGGTGGACGACGACACGTTCCTCCGGCTGGACGCTCTGGTGGAGACGTTGCGCGCCGCGCCGAGGGAGGACATGTACTGCGGTGTGGGGCTGCCGTTCCACGACCGGGCGTTCCCGCCGTTCATGCTCGGCATGGGCTACCTGCTGTCATGGGACCTCGTCGAGTGGATCGCCAGCTCCGACATGGTGAGAAGGGAAGCAACAGGTATGCAATGCATGTTTCCATGCATCCATTCTTGCACCTTGAGTTCTTGCATTTGACATGTATGATAGTTCGTTTGCGGACGAGTCTCTGGTTCAGTGGCAAAACTCTAAGATGGGAGGGAGCCGGCGGGGGTTTAAGCTCTCCGTCCCGTATATTTTTCCCGTAGAAACCTTAAAAAAAGGCTAGATATTAGGAGACCTGATCTTAAAAAAAAAGTATGATCGTTCGTTCAAAGAAATACAAGGACCATTTAGATAAAGGAATTCTAAAGTGTTTTACAAGAACCGGCTACCAGAGGCTAGTGGAAGAAAGTTCTAGAGTGTAAAAAATACATGAAAAACATAGCGACTTGAGACTGCTCAAAGCTTGTTTCCGCTTCTTACATTTGCCTCCCTCCCTGGGTCGCCAAATTGTGCATGTCGATCTCCTCCTCTGTGCGCCATGCCACATGAAGCTAGTCCGGCATTTCGCCGTGGAAAATCCTTCGGTTCCGCTCCTTCCACACATTCCACCAGGATTGCTCCAGCTTGTCTTCTCCGTTGCTCTTTCACCGTTGGCAACATGATAAGCTTCAAAAATTCACCTGTACAACAAAAACTTTAGAACTTACTCTAATATACACAAAAAGTGGTAGCATATTACCTCACAAAAATCATATTAGTATAATTGTCATGAATAAACTTCGAATCATTATATTTATTATTATCATGTATCAAGAAAAATCTATGGTTAATGGTGTGTATGATAGAAAATACGCCGATATCAAAACGACAGAGAAAAGAGCGAACACTATTGCAAAAACACATATAGTGCCGGTTCAAAAATACTATCAGTGTCAGTTTTTGAATCGGCACTGATTACTCGACACTGATAGACTATCAATGTCGGTTCCAGACCCGACACTAAAAATTATTTTCACTACCGACTGGTAGTTCCAACCGGTAGTGAAAAGGTTCTGAGAGCAAAAAAATAAACGAGCCGACTCTCTCGAGCCGGCTCGATTGCCGCTTCTGTCGCCGCGGTGCCCTCATCGCCGCCGTGGTGCTCAAATCAAACCCTTGGGGAGCCGTAACGTGAACAGTAGCCTCGAGGATGCTGTGGTTTGCAATGGAAGAACAAAATAATGTGCATTACCTTTCCTTCACTAGCAATATGTACAACAGAACCAATCACTTGTATCAATTAGCAAAATTAGGAGAGAAAAAAGAATATGGACTATTGTTCCATTTTACACTGAACTAATGTACTCTAAATCATAACAATGACAAATTCATTTGACACCATTTATTCCTGTTCTCCCAAGAATGAAATTGATTCCCTCTTTTTTCAGCATTGCCGACCAACACCAACAGAAGTAATTGGGATCCATGGCTATACCTCTATGGTGCTCTCGTCAGTGACGTCGAGCAGTAGCACCATAAGGCACCCCACGTGCTCATCCCTGAGGTTGTGGAACTCCATGGTGGAGTTCGACGCACGGCACGTAGCGACAACGCGGCCCTGCCTACTCCTACTCAGTAGCTGCCTTGCCTATCCCCAGGTTCACGGCGCGTGGACATCAAGACACCATAGAAGCGAACCGTAGCTACGGGTGAACAGAGGAGGTGATGCCCGGAAGGTGGAATGGGGATGGGGATATGAGGAGATGGGCGACTCACGAACTCAAGGCTGATCCTCCAGGACACGCCGTCGGCGCCTGTGACCGAGGCAGAGAACACCATCGCTAGCCTCGCCATCGCCCTTTCGAGCCACGGACTGAGTACGCAAACAGTAGCCGAAGAGATAAGCCATGGACGGACGCAGACAAAGCCATAACACGATTGAAGAGATATTTCGGGTCCAGACACATCTGTGCCGGTTGTAGCTCGAATCGGCACTAAAAATGGACTATCAGCGCCGGTTCTTAGCACCTCAGTCATTATTCGCGCGCGGGAGTTTAATAACCAGCACTAATACATTTTCAGTCGCGGTTTTTGCACAACCGGCATTGATAGAGCTTTACTAATAGTCTATTCTGTAGTAGTGGAAGTGACTAATTTCCTTTTTCTTTTCAACAGCGTGTGATCACTAGTTTTATTAGAATGCAGTATTTTTACTTCCGAAGATTACACTGGTACATGGTAGAGAACATATAACCGAGAATTGCATTCAGGTGCAGAAGATGTGACCACAGGAAAATGGCTGAACATGGGCAACAAGGCCAAGAACAGGGTGAACGTTTTCCCCAGGATGTATGACTACAAGAGTGCCAAAGCCGAGGACTTCTTGGAGAACACCATTGGGGTGCACCAGCTGAAGCAGGACATAAGGTGGGCACACACGTTGGAGCACTTCAATCTCACCACGTTGGAGCTCTTCAACTTCTAGAGAGGGGACTATACAAATTACCTTCTCCAAAAAAAAGTGATTCGCAAATTCTTTCGTGAAAAAGCATGTAAATTTGTAGCATTTTTTATATGTGGTGTAAGAAATTAAATCTTAAGGGTCTGTTGATATGTTGCTGCAAGGTATAATTCATAGCTTCCACCTAAGTTATTTATGTCACCGACGATATTTTTCATAATAGCACGGTTTTACAAGAAAATGGAATCGACGATGTTTGGACTTCAGAATCTTGGGGGAATTATTTTTGTGAGAACGTGAAGCATATTACTTCGTTTCAGTGGACGCATATTTCTTTGGCCTACTCATCATTCTAATCTACAGTTTGTACTGTTAAAATGTTAAATTAGTTTAACCAAAAAGTGGCCCATGTAATTGATGGAAATGGTTTTTATATGAAAAGGTCTATGTGTGATAGTTGCTAGACTAATTAAAAGAGTAAGAGTCATGGGGTTGAAATACCGTCTCTTGCTTGTTAACGCCTTGCCAGTTTCTTCCTTGCATGTTAGGTTCAAATCGGTGTGCTCGAAATCGCAACCAACTGATCCCCTTGCAGTCTGGACTGATGATGCAGCGCTGTTGCTTGTCGCAACGCCGAATGAGCTCTTGCAGTAACCAGATTTCTTTATTTTGAACGGAAGTAACCAGATTTCTTGATCTGCCATTTTTTTGCAAACTTCGTTTCAGACTCCAGGACAGACGTACAATTACGAGAGCTCTTTTACGGTGGTCCATACTACCTAGAGGTAGGAGGTAGTATAAATCTAATCCGATGATCTACGTAATTAGATATTTTGGCAATTGTGATAATTTTGTTAAAATTACCTATCACGCTTTTGCTAATAACCCTAACCGATGGGTAGAAAATGAACTCTCATACTGAATGCAGATTAAAATGTTAAAACGGCAATAAAATATTACTCTATTTAGAGACATATAACTGTAGTTAATTATTTTCATGTCACGTATTTTTCTCCTCAAAATAATCATAATACTACCATACTACTTACATATACTACCAGTGAGAAATAAATAGTATTTTGACTAATCTAAACTATTGAACTTTAAAAATAGATGACTCATATTAATTTTGGACCACTGTAAAAATTTTTGGACTGGAGATCAGTAGTGAAGCAGAAGGCAATGGCAATAGCAATAGCTCTTCAGTTTGCCATGTCACTGACTGATTAGCGTGAGAGTTTCTTGATCAAGTTGACTTGTCAGTCCATTAGTACCCCTGAAGTGATCTGCGCAGCGCAGGCAATAGCAATAGCTGACGAATGAACGCTAGATAAGATAGCTGCTTCATGGGAGACCTGCTGCTTGACATGGGGCCATCAGCTGCTTCAGCCAACAAGATGAAATCTTTAATTTTCTTTCGAGTTGATGTGCTTTTGGTATTCTGGAATGTTTGTTGACTGGAAATTGTTGAATTGGTATTTCTTGAATTGTATTTGTCCATGGAAGGCATATTGAGCACACGCAAAGGCTGCTTTGTTTTATTCGGTGGAATACTAATATGGTCTTATATTACTGGCTTCCGCGATTTTTGCTTACATACAGCTAGCGAAAACAACTGATAAATATAAAATCGCAATGATTGTTAGCCATATGAT
This sequence comes from Phragmites australis, assembly GCF_958298935.1. Lineage (NCBI taxonomy): Eukaryota > Viridiplantae > Streptophyta > Magnoliopsida > Poales > Poaceae > Phragmites > Phragmites australis. The sequence goes on along the minus strand of NC_084928.1, from coordinate 5,237,113 downwards.
ACGTATAAGAAAAAATATTTCCATGACAAGTGTTATCACAGCGTATCATAAAACTAGTTTGCAACTAACATGCCATTCTGCCGAGCTTACAACTAAGCTTCACTGTTAAGTTTTTTTTAGGGAAAGCTTCACTGTTAAGTTCATACCAACTATCAACTTATTCGCATTAAAATGTAGTGTGATTTGCGCCTTGCACCAGTTGGACCTGATTTGCAGTGTTACGGCGACTAAATAGTGAAGAAAGTAATGTACTGGCATTAAGAACAATTGTGATGTTGTTGATGGTCTGATCATGCGTTCTTTACCAAGATATCTAAATCTTGGTCTCAACAGGTAAAACAAAGACGATATCAAAGGAACAAATTTAGTTGGAGAAGAAAGGAAATTATCAAAAAATATCTCACCAACAAGACTTCACAACTCGAGAACAGGCACCCCCACAAATGAATGTAAGTAGTGCATTAGAGAACGATAAATGATCATAAATACTCCAAGAAATGATCATAAATACTCCAAAAAATGACAAATTGACGCAAAGCAATCTGTAATGCCACAAAAAAAAAACAAAGTAAAATTGATGTACACATTGAGAAACACAGATGACAAATTCTGCTGAAAGGAACTTCGGAAACACAAAGAAAAAGGGAAAAGGATAAATGTACAGCTATTCATCGAAATTTCCTCTTTTTTCTTTTGCTTATCCTGACCTGACATGCATCGTATTTTCAGTTAAAATTTCTCATGAAGATTGACAATATCATGCCCCAACCAACCAAATATTTTTAAGAATTTCTCATGATCATTTACATCATTTTCCAAAGTGATGCATGGTAAATTGGTAATGCCCTAAGGGGTGATAGTATTGAACTTTTGTCCAGGACAACGAACCAACTGGCTCCAACGTTGATTACACCATCGCTATTAGTAGGTAGCCCACATCCTAGTCCTGCTCACCATCGTATAATCTTCCAAACGCCTTGTCAGTTTCTTCCTTGCTTGTTAGGTTCAAATCGGTGTGCTCGACATCGCAACCAACTTGTTTGGTAGTCTGGACTGATGATGCAGCGCTGTTGCTTGTTGCAACGCCGAATGGGCACTTGCAGTAACCTGATTTCTTGATCTGTCATTTTTCTGCAAACTTGGTTTCAGACTCCAGGACGGTCGTACGATTAGGAAAGGGACTGGAGGTCAGTAATGGGAGAACTGCTGCTTGACAGGGAGCCGTCAGCTGCTTCAGCCAACAAGATGAAATCTTTAATTTTCTTTCGAGTTGTTCTGCTTTTGGTATTCTGGAATGTAGCACAACTGGATGCAGATCATATGAGTAGATCCTAAATGCAAATTATAAGTTCGTCCGATGTTTGTTGACCGGAAATTGTTGAATATATGGTTCCTGAATGTTGAACGAATATTTCTTGAATTGTATTTGTCCATGGAAGGCATATTGAGCAGCGAACAGTGTCATCCTGTCAGTGGAGCATTAAGAATTTTGCGACACCACTTCCTCTCAAGAGGATGACCTCATCTCAACCTGGATCATTTACATAGCTACTCATTTGAAAGGCCTGAAATACATTCATTTATCACATGCATTGAACATCCCGACTTGAAATAACGAATACTCACAATGCACAAGAAGATACAATCAATCATCTTACACGTTAGAGGCCCATATGCAGCTCAATGCCTTTCAGCAATGCCGAGTCGTTACAGTGCATTGGACTCTGTTTGTCAATGGGCGACACCATAAATAGCGGCAGGCCAGCTACATTTCTCTATTCACACAGTTACACAGAATGAACGCGCATACAACCACCAACCTGTATGGTTGATATTACAAAGCATATTATTGGCTAATGTTGACCTTTGTGGAGTCGAGGTACAAAACTCCCAAGTCAATCTGAGCAATTTAGCTCATCATTCCATTATGTCCACCATGGTTGCTCAAAATGGGAGTGCTTTCTCACGCCATCAACAGTTGATGCGCAAACACAGGTTGAGCGCCAAATTGTAGGCCAAGATCACCACTTCAGTCTTGCTATCCAACTGCAGAATTCCTCAGGTCTGGTCTCTTCCACTCTCTGCTCTGTTCACACAACAATCCAAACTAAGTGACCATAGAGGTTCGATAGGTCTCTTTCTCCAGCATGTGCTGCATAGTCGTCAGTTCTAATCCACTCAACAATGTGAGTAAAAACAGATTGTATTGAGCCATTCCGCCATTGTAATTTGGCCAATGCAGCACAGGAATAAAAGGCTAGATAGACCTTCAACTTGGGGCTGGGATTTTTCTAGTTCGCCTTGAATCACTGGACTTGCGTACAGCACTTGTCTGTCCCTGCTTCATATTAGAGCTTCTGGTTTTGGTCCGGCTAGGTTCACCTGTACAAGAAGTGGACAAACGTTGGTTTACCCTTGATACTGTGCGCTTTGCAGCTTCTGGCTTCAACTTTGCCCTTGCGGACCGAGAAGAACCTTGTATATTCCGCATTGAACTTGCATCCTGTTTACCCACTTGAACTAATCCTTGCTGGATCTGACTCTGATCATTGCTCCCATGGAACTCCCCGTAAACAACTGATGCTGAGGTACCCTGCACAAGGAAATATCTAAACACGTCAGAAAACCAAAATGAAAACAGGAAAAATGAAATAAAAGAGTAACATGCAGAGAAGAAATATTCAGACAAATTTAGTACATCCAGGAAAAAAAGTGATTTCATCACCAATTATCTGTCATACTAACATTGTAAAGAATATGTCTTGTCAAGTTAGATCAGTCCAAGGATGCAAAGCCATACAAGCATAACTTCCTGACGTGAAAAAGCAGCCCAAAAAACTCAGATGCACGCATATTTAATAATACCATGGTAAAATTAAAAAAATCATAATAGTGCCATACTAGAATCATGAATCCAAACATTACCTCATTTTGAATCAGAGAGGATTCCACACCCTGAACTTGCTCCTCTTCAGAATCATCCATTTCCTCACATTCAAACTCAACATGCTGGCTGTCTTCCTCAGAATCACTTAATTCTTCTTGTTCCATTACAATACCTTGCATTAATTCTTCATTAGGCTCTTGAATGCAATGATGAGAACAAACATTTACAACCTCTAGCTCTGAAACGCTAGCTTTGTCCTTCCTAGAACCTTCATCTTGAACATTTGATTTGCTAAAAGTACATCTGAAGTCATTTGCATCTTTTAACTCCATTGGAGAACATAAATTAATGTTTAAGTCAATATTGTTCTCCCTCTCGCATGGGCTTGCGGATGCTTGCCCAGATGTTGATGAGTCATCTGCTTGAGCTTCCCTCATGTTACACTCAGACTGATTAACAGAGTGATGGTAGTAGTCATCTTCTGGTATTTCATCATGTATCTCAACTTCAGTTCTTCGCAGGAGAGGATGAAAATCGATAGTGTTAGCATTTACAGTAATTCCGTTTTCGGTGGAACCTGTAGTCTGGTTCTTACTTCTCTCAACTTGAACTTTCTCAAAGGGATAAAGATCATATTTTCTTGAATGGTTAATAAGATTTTGAACCGGATGACTACATGATGAAAGCACATCTCGAGGATATTGAAAGAGCAAAGGATGCATCTGAAAATCTTGCTCAGCACCATCTTCTGTATTATTTTCATTAGAAATCCCATTCTGCTGCAATCTAGAACTAGTTCTATGATCAGGGAACAGATTTAGCTGTCTATAAGCACTTTCTGTAAAGGTTAGAGGTGGCACAGGATACATATCCTTTGCTGCACTATCTGAGGTGCCATTAAAGTGTGTTGCATTCTGATGAAATGCCACCTGAGATATCACACGGACAGAAGGAGGAAGGTTCACAGGAGGTAAATCTGGGGCCAACTTGACCACACAACTACCTTTCTCTTTACACAATCGGGAAGCTTGCAGTTGGTCCAGAGAACCACATGATACCTTCGGAGCTGTAGTGCAAGGTGCTCTCACAGATGAAGGGCCATCAGAAGTGCAAGAGATAAAAGGTATATATGATGTGGTTACATCAAGTTTTGTATCACTCCCCTTCCGTGGTTCAATGTTACCACCTGTAGCACCACATTCTTCATCGATGCTTGTGCCTGACTGCATTATCATGCTTTTTCCAGCATTTCTTGATAATGACAGCTGAGAAGGTGTCATGTTCATGCTCCTATCTCTGTCTTCCAAAAATGCTTCATTGACATATGAATCATCATCATTTTCAACACCCTCAGAAGCATTGTTATCAGCCTGTAATTGACACAATAAAAATTATGCTCAACGACATCATTGTAAATGGAAATTAAAATATTATTTGAATACCCTACAGGTTAGAAAACATACTAACCCCTTGCTCACAGACTACTCTTGAATCGGGCATTGATGCTCTCAGCTTTCTCCTCTTTGCTTCATATGATCGCCTTTTTTCTTTTGCGGTTTCACTTTTACTGTAAGATTTCTGGACTCCACTGGCAACTCTCCATTGACGTTGGAGCAGTGAAGGATCTCTATGTGGCACTACTAACCTCCAAACTGATGTCCAATCATTTTTGAACATCCTCAGCCCCTGACATCAACAGTAGGTACTAAAAGATAAGCAATAGAAATCATACACGGAAACAAAAGATAGCCTGCAGTGACAAAGTATCACCTCCCGGATACACTCTATTTCCTCAATTGTCAACGGAGATGTCTTCATACGGCGCACCTCCTGCATTAATTCAGATAAGAATATACTTAGTTTGGAAGGCTATGTTGACTTTTGCTGATGACTTCTATTCCAAAGATAGTAGTCAAAGAGCTCAACATCTCACTTCCTGATGGATTTGACCATAACAACCACTACATGACCAACTATCATGTCAACCCAGACCAGAACAGTATTTGAGCAAGGGAGCATGCTGACAAACTCTTTTACATCATACAGACATACTCTATGAAAAATTCAGTAGCCAGAGGTTGAATCGTAGAGCACCAAGCATAGTAACATATGTTGCTAAGAGAACTTGATAAAAAAAAAAATCATCTTCCCAGTTTGCTTCTGAGTATGATATTAAATAAATGTGATATGGTCCATAATATCAAAGTTTGCTCTTTCTAATCTTGTCAAGAAATTTAATTAACATCCTACTAGTTTGTTGGCATGTAAGAAAAATGGTATAGATATGCAGATTGAGGATATACTAAAATTATCGACAATTCCAATTAGTGTAAGTGCTGCTGCAGAAACTTCACTACCTACACACTGCAGGATTCTATAAAGGTCTATATTTATTGTTTACAGACCAGTTCAAAACCAGAAGATGGCATGAACTGTTACACCATACTATGCAAATCGACAGACACCTTGAGCACATTGTTGAACACTAAAGACTCATAAAAATTAATTGAACATCTATCTTCCAGTAAATGGAAAAAGTCAAAATACTTACCTTAACTGGATTATTGGGAGCTTTGGAGGAGCTACGGTTCTTTTGTCTCACAAATATCTGCACCAAAGAAGTTATGTCACTGAACAGACATAAAACACACCACAAGTCCACAGCAAGGAAATCTCAAAGATTATGAGTAACTAATAACTTAGTTAAGATACTAAACTAAGCAATAGACATGAATAGAACAAATGGTCTTGGGCTGCGATTGTATGCAGAGATTAGAGGATGAGGGATCTGATCAAGCTTACTTGCTTGTGTAATCAAAAGAAAAGCACTGTAAATTGGCAACCAGAGCTTTGTGAATTTTTTTTTGAACATCTACATGTTCAGATTCTTTATTGAAGAAAAATCAACCTGATGTGTCTATATTGAGAACAGATATAAAATTTTAGCCCACTAATCGTGCCAGCAGGTTAACAAATGTCATTGTCATGCTAATGCAATCAAAATAACACTTTTATAATACTGATTCCTTAAAGGCATTCCATGTTTTTCAGTACTCCCATAAAGTTTTTCGTTAGACTGAGTAATGCAGGCACCATCTCCACCAAACAAATAATGAAAATACCAACTATTCTGACTATGCCTGACAAAATATTTAAAAAGTAAGATCACTCAAAGAAATTAAAAAACAACTTTTGAGGCTTGAAGTAAAATTCTGCAACACGCAAACTGAGCAATAAAAATACCTGATGCTTTGATTTACAAGGAAGAAAGCGTTTTTGTATTGCTCCCCAGTCATTATTATATTCCTGAAGCCCTAGAGCTAATAATCTGCAACAGATAAACTAAGATTGAAATAACCGTGAAACAAAATGATAGGTATCATATCAAGTACGCACTTGACAAAGGGCAACACATGATGTCCCGTTAGGCAGGTGGTAACAACAATGCAGCGAACGAACTTGATACCATTAACCACACAAAAGGAGGTGACTTCAAGGAAAGTTTAATATAAGATTAAAGGAATGGTCATGATACAGAAGTTGAGGAAATTAACACACAACTTGCATAAATCAAAGCCACTAATACAGAAATAAAACAGTACACACTACACACTTTGACAAAGGGTGCAAAACCTCTGCGCTCAGTGTTCCTTGATTTCTTATGTTTTGAAGTCAAGATGGCAAGAAAGTGTTGAAATCCATGGATGCGATAAAATTAAGAAAAAAGGGAATCTATTATGTACGAGTTTTATTTCAAAAGAAATGTTGAAGAAGTAAAGCACACCTGTCCTCTGCATCAGTGAAAAGCACTCTATTGGCCATAGCTGCAGGAGGTGGCTTATGAGGAAACAGTGAAAAATTGAAAAGTGGAAAAAATCTCAGTGCTAATCTTGCAATGTCAGATGGAACAAGGGCAACCATCTCCTTTTTAGTACTCTCAATAAGGGTAGCAGCTAATGATTTCTTCTGCTGTAACTGCCCAGATGAAAGAGATGATGCTGTGGGCACACTATTCGATCTGTCTTGAGAAACATTGTTCGCATCTTTGCGACTGTTAATTGCTGGTAAAGGAAACAGAGGCTCTTTTCTGCGGTTTCTGTCAGCAGTGCCATCCACATGGCTTCTTTTATACTTCACGACAGCTGCTAATTCAGTATGAAAGCAAAGTCAATGTGGTGACAAACAAAATAAGGAACAGTATGAAAAATTAGCCCATGTAGCGATCTTGAAGAACTTACCGGTCGCGACATCACTTAAATAACTGAGGGCCAACTGAAGTGGTGAGACATCAAGGATGGATATAACAGGACACTTAATTAATGGCATCCATTGGCATTCCGAGCTCTCAGAAGAAACAAAACTAGATGATGAGCAGAGATGCTGTGATTCAAAAAAGAATTGCCGATGAGGAGCGCTCGTAGCCAATGCTTGATCACGACAGCCAACCAACTCAACTATCATCTTTTTAGCATCATTAGCCACATCTTGTTTAGATGGGTCGAGAACGCATAGGGAGAAGGTTTGGATCAGGAGCTGAACATGCTCATATATCAACACATGCAGTTCGCCAAGTTGCCGATCAGAAAATCCGCTTACTAAAGGTGCACAGGTTACTGATATTAAGGATGAAGGGAAAAGAGCATTCTGGGAAGGATATTGCCATCCAAAAGCATGTGCAGGAGTCAGTAATGCAGGTGGAATATATGGCAGAATCGGTCTTAAATGAGTTTTAGTTGATTCATGACGATTGCTACCTGGCCCAGACAACTCAGTGAATGGTCGCCTCTGCCTAGTCTGAGGCCTACGGCCATCTTTCTCTTTTCTACCATTTGTATCTTCATAGTTCTCAGCATTTTCATCACCATCACTTTCTAGGGCCTCCTCAATCTCGAGCTCAAAGTCTGCATCATTTTCATCTTCATCCTGGGTTTCATCCCCGTGGCAAGCCTGTGTGTCATCACCTCCACCAGACAGGACAGCTGCAAGAAACTTGCGGTATTCCTCTTCCTCGTCAACATTCTGCAGATCACCATCATCATCTGATTCCTGGAGAAAGGTCTCCAATTCCTCAAGTGAATAATTTTCTAGAGAGTATCTTGCCCTCGTCCGCCTGCAAATTGCATCTTCCTCACTAGCTTCAAGCGACAGGTAATGAGAATTTTGCACTGTTGAAGAGCAAGCAGCTTTGCTTGGCAACACCTCCTTTTCCAATCCATTCAAGCAACCTTCATCATGCTCACAATTAACCTGGGTTGAGGTTTTTTCTGGACAAAAATCTTCGAAAACACCCTTGGATGACAATCCATTTTGAGGAAGTACACTGTCACTTGTTTGATTGTTCTGCGGATATATCTTGCTACTTAGTTGATTGTCAGAATTATGTTCCTCACATTGTGCCTCCAAGGTAAGGCTTGACGAGGTCTCAGATGGAGATCCTTCCCTAAGGAAAGGGTTAAAATCCATGTCATCCTCATCCACGTCATCATCGACTTCCATATTCAATGATACAACAGTGGTTTAACCAAACAGTAGAATTGCCTACAACCTGCCATCCATAAGGTGAAAACAATTGCGTTAGTGATCTTAAAACACAATGTGTTTGCACTTCGCAAGAACATACAACGATAAAGCACCCATGTAAGATGTATAGCACAATCCTTGCAAAAAAAAAAAGATAGTATAGCACAAAACTAGGGTTACACTTAGCGCACACATAGCCAATGTTTTATTGGCACATAGCAAAAGCATAGTTGTGAGCTGTTTAAAATGTTTTTATAGCTTATGGCAGGCATAACACACTCGTATATAATTGGAAAAATATTAAGTAGTAAATAAAGTCAAATTTAAGTCAAACATCCAATATATAAATAGTTAAACGATTACATCATAGATATAATATCAAAACATAAAAAAGCAATATTACCAAAACCATTCCATTATTCAAGGATGAAGATGATGATCAAAACCTTCATCATTCATCCCTTTTTGTCCAACTGAAGAATGATATTTGTGCAAGTATTTGAAGAATAAATTCAAAAGGGAAGATTGTTGGATTATGCAGAAAGGTGCCTAATGCCTCAAATGGAAATCTGAAACTTGTTTGGACAAGTGCCCCTACATGTTACATGCTATGGCTGCTGTAGTGGGCTCGTTGGTTGCACAAATGTACAGAACACTTGGGGAGCTGCTGCCTAGCGGCAATAACCACAGAGTCCATTATCAATTCCCTTAAATTTACATCTCACCAATCCAGGTAATTCCGTTTTTGAAACAAAGAGAAAAATAGTGGAAGACAAGCAGTCCAGTGTATCCTACAGGGTTTTGAAATGTGGGAGTAACTAAAAAGAGCAGCTTTAGTAAACACAACAAAAAAAAATGATCTTGAAAACCAGATAATAGTTCTGTTCTTCAATGATCAACTTAATGTGCTAACCTAATGTGACGACCTAACATCGTGATTCAAGAATGAACTCACATAAGTCGCCTTAGTGCCCCACTAAACGTGGCACCTCTTGAATGCAGTCAAAATCTGTAGTAGCACAATAACATTGTAATAACCTAAATTTTCTCAAGATAATGGCAACTGATACCAACCAAATATAAGGGCAGAGAGGGCGTGAGCCAGGCGCAGAGCCGAGGGGAGTGAATGCACCACCAACGAGAGAACCACGGCATGCGACCAGGGGCGGAATCAGCTTAAAACCCCAAAATTTTGGAAAACAAACTGTACCGACACCTCGATTGGACACCAACAAGTGTGGCACCAACTGAGATCGATCAAGCTTGCGCGCTGAAGAGGCAGAGCAACCTAATCGAGACATGAATGGATGGATTGGACTCCTAGGGCACCACGCAGCACACAATTCCGCAACCAACCGAATGGAGATCGAATGGTTCGAACTTGATTGGGAACAAGGGAATCCGCCCCCAAGCGAGCTAGGGTTACTTACCGACGGAAGAAGACGATCCACGCCCGGATTGTGGGTGCCCGCTCCACTTCGCGTCTCCGCTAGACCGCGCGCGGAGCCGGAGCGGCGCCTGCGGGAGGCCGCGCCGGAGGGAGGCTGGCTGGGTGCGCGCGTGCAGGAGTCCGTGGACGGTTTCAGGCTGCAGCCAACAGCCACGCTTCTTGTGCACCAGTCGGAGAGGGAAAATGTGGGGCTGTTTGGATCTCGTCTCAACAGGTCTGTTTGATTTGTAATTGTGCTCAACATGGCAAAACTAAAATTTGAGTTTTGATTAAATTTGATCATCATTTGGTTGAGTGCAAAAATTTGGCTTGGCACCCATCTCATTTGGCCACTAGTTCATTTTGAAGGTCAATGTTGGCCAAAACCTAACCACCAAATTGATGGCTCTGATTTTTTGCATGACAAAGTTTGGCTTGCACCCCCCATGATAAATTTGTGTCTAAACCAAACAACCCCAACAAGGCAAGTTAAATTTTGTTCATGTTTGCAAAATTTGGCTTCCGTTTGGCTAAGGCCAAAATTTGACTGCGATTGAAACTTTTGGCTAGCTAAATTTTTTCTATAGCAAAATTAGACAAGATTTTGACATCTAAAATGGCCACTCCTATTTTTAGCAAGCCAAATTTTTGGCTTGAGCTCAAACCAAGTACTACTTGGCATGACTAAACTTTCGTATAACTCCAGTTTTAGCATAACCAAAATTTGATTTGGCTTGTTAGGAAAAAACCAAATAACCCCTTGATCTTCCCTATTTGATACCCTAATCTTTGGCTTCAACAATTTACTACTAAAAATATTGGTCACTATATATGTCGAGGTATAGTCCTGAAAATATTTTCGGGGTATGCTAGACAGCGGGTGCGTAAATAGCGTTTCATGAATCAATGCGTGCGTGTACGATGAACTTAGAGACACAGGGAGTTATACAGGTTCAGGCCTCCTAGAGAATAATAGTTCTACATCATATATGTTGTATTAAGGAGGATCTTAATTAGTTCTATGTCATGTGTGTTGTGATACTCACATGGTCTGTAGGTTCTGCGTCGACGTCATGATCTCGTAGTCGAGACGCTAGGCGCGGAGCGATGATAAGTTGTGAGAGGGGAGCCCCCGACGCTTGGGTGGAGCGATGGCCTAGGCGATGACGTCATTGTATACTGCGGCCTGTGCAGGGACTCCTCGGAACGATGCTGGGGATGAGAGGGTTGTCTTGAAGCACCTGCATGTCCAGCGTCAAACTGATTTCCCTATGGGCGTATAGCTAGGGGTTCGCCACCGGCACTTTGGACGTGAGGGCCTCTAGCACCCCCCGTTGCATGGTCCATCATACAGACCTCGCATTGGGTCTCGGAGCTCCCGAACTCCGTCTCGGTGTCCCATACCTGAAGCAAACCAGGTTCATCCAAGTCGTACCCCATGACGAATACTTCACAACGGTCGATGTCCTCGGAATGGAACTCAGCTGTTGCCGTGGATCCAGTCATGAGTAACTTGCTCAAACTTTTCAAACTTGATGAAACGACAAAAACACGCCCCGCTACATGGCGCGTCAAATATCGATGGTTAGTCCTTGGTAATGATTTCAGAGTATGCTGGACATCGGGTGCATGAACGGCGTTTCAGGAATTGATGTGTGCGCGTACGATGGATTCAGGGACATAGGGAGTTATACAGATTCAGGTCTTCTTGAGGATAATAGCTATAAGTTATGTGTGTTGTGTTATGGAGGATCTTAATTGATTACATATGTAGTTCTAGCTGGTTGCTAAACTTGATTTGTCCTCTTCTACAAACGGGGTTCTCATCTCTTAATGTAGTAGGGAGGATAAGAATTTACATATAGGTCCAAACAGAAGATCATGTTCATCATAATATATAACTCAAGCCATCATTACGGAGAACCGTTCCTAACCATTTGCTTGATTGGCCTGCTGACAATGTCCCGTCCATCGTGCAACGCCGCATCGACTTGCAAAATTTCCACTCTGTAGCATTTAATGCTACGAGACGAGACAATACTCCTCTGCATTGTCCATGACTTTGTTCATTGAAGAAGAAAAACACTTGAGTGGATGCCAATAAATATGATTGGACAGATTGTGTCAAATTTGACTCTGCAACTAGTGAGGTTTATGTGATGACACATGGAGACTAGTCGCATATAACTTGTACTGGTTGTGAGAATCATATCCTGTTCGTATGACCGGCTAATTTTAGAAAATATATGCCTCTGACTGTTATATTCCTCACGGAACCCGTTTGTCAGTGTGTCCTTTTACTCAATATATCGATAATATGTGTATGTAAAATATTAGTCTTTGGAGTCCGTTTGTCACGATACTCGTTTACTAATACATCGATAATATGTGTATGGAAAATATTAGTCTTTGAACTATATATGTACGGTGTTGTTTATTTTCTGTGAGATCTGATCCTTTATGTTGTGTCATGCTTAATTTTGCACAAATATTTCTTTAAAAAAATGCATCTGCTGTTTTGCAGTCCGACTGATGCACGAGAGAAGAACGAGGGGAGGAATGAACTGGTCCGGTTAGATGAGGTCAGGTGTAGGGTTCATAAATACGAGGTCAGCTAGAAATGCCAGGGCGGTTGAATTACCATATATCCTGAATATCAGGTAATGTGACCTAAAAATTGAAAATTTTGAACGAATTCGTGTGGTCAAACCAGATTGACCGAGGCAAAATATGCTTGAATCAGGTTCCCGAAATGCAATCAGTTTTGTCAATATTCGAATGAATTCTACCAATATACAATCACATTCTTCGCATTTCGATCAATGTCAAAAAACCCGCTCGAAATCTTCAAAAACCAAACACATTTCTTCGAAAACTGAAACACATTTCTTAAATTTCAGTGAAGTTCAAAAAAAAAAACAGCTTACCCTTGTAAAATCAATAACTATTTCATCTGAGTTTCAAATCAAGTGAAACAAATTTTGTTGGTTCTTTTGTAACATGATCTACATGATAATAATATTTATACTCATGAAAAAGTTGAATACTTTCTATGAGAAAATATATTTTATAAATATAATTAAATGTATAGTTAATTCTTTGCTAATCCAAAAATTATGAAACCAATTTTGTTAGTCTTCTTACATGATCCTATTCATTTTAAAAATACATGAACTCATGAAATAGTTATCGCAACATGCAGGATTGTGTAAACATGTTACAACTAGATTAATTCGTAACTAACCTATCACACCTCTAAAATTAGTGAAACTACTTTTATTAGTTTACATATACTATGCTTTATGTAGGAAAAATAATGGTAGACATATAAAAGCTAATTATAGTGTTGTTTCTTAACATGCTCATTTTATGTGTGTGAACTTTGTAAAAATCATGGAGAAATTAATAAAACTCTAAATAAAGTGAAACAAATTTTAAAGATCCTTTTAAGATATACTCTACATATGTGTTTGCATGTTAAACTTTTTCTTAATGTGATGAGCCAAATCATCCTGTTCATACGGCCTATTTTAGTATTTTTCTTCTTTTTCAAACTTACTTCAAATAAAATATGGTGCAAATGATATTATTTTTGAAAGAAAATTTCACAGAAGATCTTAGAATTGTCTCTAGTATTTTTAAAGTTTTTTGTGATTTTTATATTTTTTTGAATTTTTTGAATTCAAATTTTAAAATTCGGCCGGTTTATGAACGCGATGCGGCTCACATAGGTCGGATTTCGTGAATTTCGATCCCATATCATCGCATTTTCGAACCCTGGTCAGGTGTTTCCTTTTGATCAGAGGGGTAGAACAGCCATTTGACATGGTCCTGATGGGTAAAGGAAAATAATAACCATTCAAATTGGCCAAAATAGCATGGAATCAAAGTGGTCGATGTTTTTAGTGACAAATAGTTAAAGGTAAAAAATTAAGGTGGCAAATTGTCAATTTCCTCAAGGATGGAAGAAGCTACGCTTTCCTGTGTGTGAGCGAGACCACGAGATTAGACGTTCTAATTGCAATCGGGCTGTTATGTTGAGCTTTTTTATTTTTATATTTTAAATCAAAAAATTACAAATATATTTTTCAAAATGTACGCATATATTTTCAATTTTTATTTTAAAAACATAAAAAATTCCGTTATGTTGCCGAACCGGCCCAGTATAGCCCACCTACAACAGTCAAGCCTATTCACCAGCCGGGCCCATTCAAACTCGCGACCTTAAACCCTAGCTTCCTCAGACCCACCCTTCGGAACATCTGGACCGTTCCTTCAGACTCACCAGCCGATCTCAGCAGTCCGTCTCCCCGCCCTTCGCTACATATAAGCCACCTCCAGCGCCTGCCGCCCCATCGTCATCCCCGACTCCACGAGCTCTCGTCTCCGGCGGCGGAACGCAGGAAGGAAGCAGGCGGCGGCCATGGTGAAGGGACGCACGGGGCAACGAGTCAGGCTCTACGTCCGGGGCACTATCCTTGGATACAAGAGGTGAGCGTCTCGCCGCGACTTCTTCGTCTGCAGTACCAGGATCTGGTCATTTCTTGGTGCGATGGCGCTAATGCGTGGCGGTGGCGGTGGTGGTGATGCAGATCGAAGTCGAACCAGTACGAGAACACTTCGCTGGTGCAGATCGAGGGGGTTAACACGAAGGAGGACGTCGCGTGGTACAGCGGGAAGCGCATGGCGTACATCTACAAGGCCAAGACCAAGAGCAGCGGCACCCACTACCGGTGCATCTGGGGCAAGGTCACCCGCCCTCACGGCAACTCCGGCGTCGTCCGCGCCAAGTTCAAGTCCAACCTCCCGCCGGCCTCCATGGTCAGTGGCTCACTCACTCCTGCTTCTTCGTCTTCTACGTCTAATATTAGTGGTCTATTACCATTGTTGATGTGGTGCTTCTTGGTTCATGATTTGTGCTAATGTTAGTGTTCTGTGATGGGTACAGGGTCACAAAGTCAGAGTGTTCATGTACCCGAGCAGCATCTAAGGTTAGCATCGGTCGATGGCTTCTCCTATTTATTTATTGATTGACGAAGAATTAGCTCCTGGATCCTAGGACCGTCGGACAAACATCTTGTTTGTCTTGTGCGTCGTTTCACTTGTAGTGTGGCAGAATAAGATCATGTGAATTTATTGTGTGTAGCAGCAAACAGTATGGATATTTACTTGTGTAATATGGCCATTTCACTTTTGTGGTTTAATATGCTCATGTTGATAATGGCACATATTATTTGGATTCTTTGAGCTTATAATTTCTTCGCTGAGAAAGCAGCTCATTAAGAATTATGATTGTTAGGACGTGTGCTGTTATTATGGAAATTTAGCCTGCTAAGTTTGTGCCTGAGCACCTTTTGCTAGGAAAACATTGCATTAAAACTCTCCATTTTGCCGATTTGGAATGGTTCACTGTTTTTTGGTCGTCTAAGGCTCCTGAGTAGTTTATTTGAAATATACATTTTTTAATCTCAAATAGTTATTACTGGCAGCCCCAACTTGTTTTTTCCCAGTTGTATTTTTTTTATCAAATTGTTTGGTCTTATGTCGTTTATATAGCCAATTTTATCATGGCATTTTTGGTACATTGGAGCTCTACAATGATATTTGCCACCAGTTCTTATCGTGTTGACACCCTGTGCATAGGATATTATGGTTCCTATTTTTAACTCTTTAGACTTGTTACTTGGCTTTGTTCATTTAAAATCAGCAGATTTTCTTAAACATATTTCGATAAGTACTGATGTTTAGAGAATGTTGCTGTTTACCTTTTTATGCAGTAGACTAGTTGTAACTACAGTGGCATCTGTAAGGATTAATCAACGTGTAACTACCATTGCGGCTGATATGATTATCTTTAATAAATTTGCCCTATTATGCTCTAAATTTGTAAGCCATCTGCTACTAGGCATGATTTTTAACAGAATGCGTTTTTTAACTTGTGGCCGTTACCACTACTTTATGAGTTATGACACTTCCTGTTTCATCTTCGCTAATTTTTTTGTTTTGTTTTTGTGTTGTCAAATGCAGGTTTTGTTGAGATAGGGATGTTCATGCATTTCTTGTCTTGAGCTCAAAATGCCATATTTTGGTGAACCTATGCTGTGTTGGCAACTAAACATGTGGAAGTTTGCCTAAATTTGTTGTCAAATGGATGAACCATTGTCGTAATATTATGCCAACATTAAAGCTATTTTGTCTTGTTTGTTTGTTTATCATCATTAACGGCGAATGTTACTCTGCGTACCGGGCAATATGGTTATGCTGTTTATTTTCGTGCCTCTGCATGGTTGTGATTTTTGTCGACCGCTCAAGAATGAATGATGCATTTCAATTGCCAGTTGACCCGAGAAATCTTTTTGGTTGTGTCACCTTTTTTTTTGATGGGTAAGGCTAAATATCACGCTTGGGTGGCTGGAAAATTAGGGTTCTGGGTGGATGTCACCGGAAGAGAGCTTAGGGTGCGTTTGTTCTCCAGATCTCTTCCATCCCAGGATGGATTTACTGTTCTAGTCTGGTTGATTTACTATTATTATAGTATTATCTAACATTATAATAACAGCCTCTATTTTTTTCATCCTTATTAGCTATTTTATTTTCTAACTTTTATTACTTTCCTCATTTCTTCCGTCCACCATCACCCTATGTAAACAGTGATATGGGTTGCTTTTTTAGTTCGTAAATTTGCTGCCGTTCGACTGTCGAAGCTCGACTGCCGTATCACTGTTGTGCACGATTCTAATTCCGTCGGAGTGTTCGTGAGCTGGTCGATTGTTAAAAAGTACAATACAGTAATGTGGGCGTGAGTTTGCTGATCCAGCTTAAGATGGTCTAAGGTGCATACAGTTTTTATGTTTGTTTATGTACGTAGGTTCGTTTGTTAGTGTTATAAAATTATTTTTGTGTAAGTCAATAGTTATAATGCTCCGCATAAGTGCTTCGCACGCTTTGTGGGTTCATAAGCCGCACCAGCGCCTTCGTTTTGCCTTGTGTCCTGCAGGTCGAAGACCTCTAGATTTTGCCGATGGGCGGCAGTGGACACACGACAGCAACGAGTTCACTTTCTCACCTTGTGCCTCACATCGGAGCACCTACTCCTAGATGTGTACGAGAACGGGTGGGCCATTGTGTGGTGGGCAATGGACCAAGAGTGGCCATGAGTGCTTGTTGACGAGCTCCCTCACCTAGTGGCGCGAGTGCATACCCCCTGCATGCAGAACCCACAAGCTCCCTCGCCTGGCTACAGCTGGCCAGGTACGTTGGATTCCGATCTCGAGTATGGCGACATGCACATATAATACCACTAATGGTGGCAATGTGTACATTCCTTGCCGGCAACTGAAATAATGTGCATGCGTTTACTTTTCGCGGCATTGTGTGTACTCCATGAGTTCATCGTTCCTATTTCTGAAGTTCATTGAATGAACCTGGCTGCGTCATTTTTGTTGATGCATTCAAGGATGATTCCTTCTCTCTCTTTGTGAATTTCATGTGTACATCAGGTGAGTCATCAGTAGAGTATCAGAATCACAAGAGTTTTCTCTCTCTCAATCTTGTTCATTTGTTTATTTTGCAAATCGGTTCATGCCAAGATAGAGATGTCTGTAGTGTTTTGCTAGACAGAAAGACAATGAAATTTGTTGACACGCAAACATAAAATCTTTTCGTGAGACCTTGAATGTACAAATAATGGGTAAAAAATCATGTACGTGGAAAATTACACTAATCCGTGACCCACTTTTCCCAACTGTGATCTATCAGGAAAGATGATGTATCCTTATCAAATTATCAGTCGAAAAATGTGTGATATTCACCATCAATTCATATGTGGGCAATTGACACAGGAGACAACAAATTAACTGTCGGCGTTGCTTCTTCCAACAGAAAATCTATTGGTATAGGTTCGACAGCTCACAATATGTCGGCATCGGCGTTCAACAACTTTGTATCAATTGGCAATGTACCACAGTTCTCGAACCAACCAAACATTCCTGTGAGAGCGAAAACATTAGACGCCGCATAGAAAAAAAATTGGCGCTAGACCAAAGTATTGGGCGGGCGCAACACAAACCTCCTTCCGGCCAAATCCACTTCACGCCCCACACCAAGCCACATCCCTAATTCCCAAATTCCATCTCCACACGTGCCACTTAGTCCCACCACTGCCCCTAGGCACCACCTGTGTTGCCCAGCCCACCTGTCGCCCATCCTCACCCGCCACCCATCCTCACTCACCGCGACACCCAGCCTCACCTGCTGTGGGGAACTGTCCAAATTATATTCTAATTAATCATTAAGGCGATTATTTACACAATCACGATCATGATGATAAACAATAATCCAATTTTGTTAGTCCCAGTATGTGTTTTATATCCAAGATCGGAACACATATCTTTATAACATGATTCACCATATCAAGACATAATAAAGAGCGAGTAATAAGATTAGATTACAAGTCTTTAAGTGATTATAATTTCACAATAATGTACATAACGAACACTAGAAGGAGAAAATATAGTTTCGTCTCCTAGTGAGTTAGAGTCACTATACAGTAGAAAAACACATGAGCGACAAAAGATGGGTAGTGCTATGTACCCATAAGCACCACCCCAAAAGACATCTCCTAAGTAGGTAGCACTACTAAAGATGCGAGCGTGTTGATGATGGGTTAAGGGTCGTGGTCCGTTATGGAAGTTGGAGTTGTTGTGTCATTTGCAACGAGCTGGGCAACGATGACTGGCGCCAGACCTCGTCATTGTAGAGCTGTGCTGAGTGGTGTGTGAACTGTTTTGTGGTTGTTCAATTGTGGTTGATCCGGTGTCATCCTATCATCATGTAGTTGATCAGTTATATGGTTTTCGGGTCTGATTTCCCTCATAAACTGGATCAATCCTCTTCTTCTAATATAAAATCAGCAATGCTCGTGCCATCCTTTAGAGAAAAAAAAAATCAGAATCCAACAGGATGGTACCGAGTGCAGCATGCTAGCATGAACCCTGGTCCCCAACGTCTTCCCAGAGTGCAGAGGTGCGCCACGAGGATGTGGATGGATCGTCCTTTCACTGTGCCAAGTAGGACAGGGGAGGACGTCAAGTCTTGCCACCGAACCACCAAGCAAATCAGGGGGCGGCCATGATGCGTGAATGTTTGATGGTGGTGGCTCACAGCGTCTGCATTGAGGAGGGATCAAGAACAAGATGAAAAACACGAGCAATTCCGAAATGAGAGGATGGCGAGACATTTAGTGACCGAAAGGGATAGCCCTTTGGATGCATGGGCTATTAGGACCGTTCATTTATATTGAGATTCGTGTTAGAGAGATAGGTGAAAAAATTATAGATTAAGTAAGAGAATCAACAAATAGATGGATATCAGGTGAGAATAACGGATGGACTAGAAAACGCATGTATCCACACCCTCATGCAGAGTTATTTTTCCCTTCAGTGACCAGCCATTGAACGGGGTACATCCTATTTTGGGTTGGCATGGCCCCAAATAGTCACAACATCCCTAAAATGGAATACTTAATAATATAGGTGAATCCAGAGCAGAATAGAAGAAGATGAAGTCCCCCCCCTCTCGGCCCCTCTGGCGCCCCCTCCTCCACTCTCCTCGATCGATCAGGCCATGGCACAACGCAGATAGCTACGGAGAACCATACCTCCTCGTTGTGACTGTGAGCTGAATCAATCTCGCCGATGGGGAGGTACCAGGATGGGAGGGAGTCGCCGGACACGTCGAGCTACCCGCTGGTGGTCGTGTGCATCGACAAGGACAAGAACAGCCAGAATGCGCTCAAGTGGACCATCAACTCGCTCGTGCACAAGGGCCAGACCATTGTCCTCGTCCACGTCAACACCAAGGGCACCTCGGGCGGGGTGGAGGACGACGCCGGGTTCAAGCAGCCGACAGACCCGCACATGAAAGACCTCTTCCGACCGTTCCGCTGCTTCTACACCAAAAAGGATGTACGTGTCATGATCATCAGTGCACGCATGCCATCGATGGCTGTGCAGGGGAATTGTGGTGTGTGATGTATGGTGCGCACATGTTTTGTACGTGCAGATCCAGTGCAAGGACGTGTTGCTGGACGAGCACGACGTGGCCAAGGCGATCATCGAGTTCTCAGCGAACGCGGCCAT
The DNA here is from genome assembly GCF_958298935.1 of Phragmites australis. NCBI lineage: Eukaryota > Viridiplantae > Streptophyta > Magnoliopsida > Poales > Poaceae > Phragmites > Phragmites australis. The sequence goes on along the minus strand of NC_084928.1, from coordinate 5,217,138 downwards.
CGAGAAGCTGGTCATCGGCGCCACGACGAGGGGCGGCTTCAGGTTCAAGGCGGACATCCCGACGACCATCTCCAAGGGCGCGTCAGACTTCTGCAGGGTGTACATCATCAACAAGGGCAAGGTCTCGTTGACGCGCAACGCCATCCGCGCCATGCTGCGGGTGTCGCCGCTTCGATCGAAGATCCAGTGCGAGAGCCTCGCCGCCACGACACCGAAGCTCGAGCCGCCATCGCAGCGGTGGTCCTCGTCGTCGAGGGGACACGACCACGCCGAGATGCCGCGGGTGGACAACTACATCCGGTCACCGTTCGCGCGCGGGGGCACGGGGAACACTAAGAAATCGTACGTCAACCTCAGCCACCTGTCCATGCCGGATTCGGCGAACATCTCGTTCGTCAGCACCGGCCGCCGGAGCGTCGACCACCACCCGACGATGGTCCCACCGCGGATGTCAATCGGCTCCACGGACAGCTACGATCACAGCTTCGAGATGTCGCGCACGCCCAGCAAGTGGGGCGGCGACTCCTTCGGTGCCATCGACCACACCTCCTTCTCGCAGAGCAGCGCCTCCTCCTTTTGCTCACTCGTCATGGTCACCTCCTAGCTCACCTCAGCACCACCTTGAGAGAATCAAATGACGTGGATGAAGTTGACTGTTCATGCGTGCATGCAGGATGACGTGGAGACGGAGATGAACCGGCTGCGGCTCGAGCTCAAGAAGACTATGGACATGTATAGCACGGACTGCAAGGAGGCGCTCACTGCAAAGCAGAAGGCGATGGAGCTGCAGCGGTGGAAGACGGAGGAGGAACAGAAGACGCAGGACACGCGGCTGACAGAGGAGTTTGCACTGGCGATGATTGAGCGGTAAAAGGCAAAGGTGAAGGCGGCTATGGAGACGGCCGAGGCGTCATAGCGGATCGCGGAGATGGAGGTACAGAAGCGGATCAGCGCGGAGAAGAAGCTACTCAAGGAGGCGGAGGAGCGCAAGAACCGCGGCGGCGGCATGTCACACGAGGTCCGGTACCGCCGGTACAGCATCGAGGAGATAGAGCGCGCCACCGAGCGCTTCAACGATGCCCTTAAGGTCGGTGAGGGTGGGTACGGTCCTGTGTACAAGGGTTTCCTCGACCATACGCCAGCCGCCATCAAGGTGCTCTGCCCCGACGCCGCGCAGGGCAGGTCCCAGTTCCAGCAGGAGGTCGAGGTGCTCAGCTGCATCCGCCACCCCAACATGGTGCTCCTCCTCGGCACCTGCCCAGAGTACGGCTATCTCATGTACGAGTACATGGCCAATGGCAGCCTCGACGATTGCCTCTTTCGGCGCGGCGGTGGCCCCGTCATCCCGTGGTAGCACCGGTTCCACATCGCCGTGGAGATAACCACCGGGCTGCTGTTCCTGCACCAGACCAAGCCGGAGCCTCTTGTGCACCACGACCTCAAGCCCGGGAACATCCTAAATGGTCCGCAATTACGTGAGCAAGGTCAGCGACGTCGGGCTGGCGTGGCTCGTGCCGCCATCCGTCGCCGACACCGTGACACAGTACCGCATGACGTCCACCGCCGGCACGTTCTGCTACATCGACCCGGAGTACCAGCAGACGGGCATGCTCGGCGTCAAGTCCAACGTCTACTCCCTCGGTGTCATGCTGCTGCAGATCATCACGGCGAAGCCACCAATGGGGCTAACGCACCACGTCGGCCGCGCCTTGGAGCGCAGCGCGCTCCAGGACATGCTCGACCCCGCCGTGCATGACTGGCCCGTCGAGGAGGCTCAATGCCTTGCCGAGATGGCCATCCGATGCTACGAGCTGCGCCGCAAGGACCGGCCGGACCTCGGCACCGTTGTGCTCCCGGAGCTCAACCGGCTGCGCGCGCTCGGCGAGAACAACATGCAGTACTGCGGCTCTATCAGGGGCGGTGGCGGCGGCAGCAGCATGCACAGCTCCCTGTTCCACAACAACGCCTCACGGTCACACGCCGTAAGCTTTCCTGATCATCCTCAACCACCAACGGTGTTCACACAACTTGCCAACATATTTGACACCAACATTTGATGCAAAATTCGCAGGAGATGATGAGTGATTCACAGTACCCGAGATCGGTGTTCAGCTCGAGAGCGAGCGATTCGCCCGTGCCACCAAGAGAATCGAACGGTTGATGTGCATGCTGTCTGAGATGGCATAGCATCGGCACTTGCAGGCTGTGGGGTGGCGGACGCAATATCATCTTCTCCTTCCTCCTCCTCCATTCCCTCTTTTCCTTCCTCTTCCTCCTCCAACAGGTGTTGTTTCTAGAACAAGATTAGTGCAGAATCTCTTTGCACAAGTTATGTTACATACAGAACCGTATGGCTCTGCCATTGCCGTGTACCTGTGGTTGTAATTTGTTATGATGATTTTTTGCAGTTTTTATAAAAAGAGTTGTTAAATTGGGGGTATTGAGGAACATGTTGTGCTAGCCAAGGTGCGTCTTACATTTTCCGTCGCAAAAAATGGGGTGTCATATTCAGAAGTATTTTAGCCCCTAATTTGCGCGAAAGGTGACAAAATGAGACGACAAGGTTTAGCATTTGTCACACTTCGGGCATATTGTGGTCATCAACCATTGCAAATAGAGCATGAACATCTGCATTTATCAAGTTTGGTAGGAAACGCATATTTTTCCAGAGAGAGACATGCATGTCAACGGTGTGAACGGTACATATTTTCCCCCTAATCAAATAAAGCTCTATCATGATGCTGAATTGCCAATGTTCCCAGAGAAGACTTATCATGATGCTGAATTGCCAATGATCGTAGAGAAGACCAATCGTGATGTTGAATTGCCAATGATCGCAGAGAAGACCTATCATGATGCTAGATTGATCGCGGCACCACAGCATGCGCCCATCTGGCAAGCGGAAGCATAGCTAAAATTTAGATTAATTTTTTGCATGTGTTCTCATGCAAAAATAAAAATTACGACCGATAATTTGATGAAAAGAGAATGACCTCATGACCTAGTGTGCAAGGTATGCGAACAGGAAAATGAAAATCCTATACACATGTGCAAAGAATGTGTCTACATGATAGAAGTTGTGAAATAAATATCGGATTGGCTAGGACTAAATGACTTACCGGATTTCGCACAACACCCGTCTCTTATACAATGGTGGTGGAAAGCCATGAAGAAATCACTAAGCCCTTAAGGAAACAATTCAATAGCTTGGTTTTATATTTTTGGTGGAATATATGAAAAGAAAGAAATCGAGGTACGTTTAATGGGAGTGCCTTCCAGCTCTTCAGGTGGCTTTCAAGGGGACGTCGATCAATATCGGAGAGCATTTCTAATCCAATAGTTTAGCTTCGGTGCTTTGATTGTCTTCTTGTTGTAGCTAGATGGTGGCCTATATTTTAGGTGGCTCTCGCCTCTGTTGTAAGTCGTGCAGTATCCTCTTAGGCACATGAGCTATCTTGTATTCTGGATAACTCATTTTTCTCTTTCTATAATAAAATCGGCATAACTCTTGCCATCATTTTGAAAGAAAAAATGATGTCGAATTGCCCCTGATCGGTGTGAACAGGACATCTTTTCGTTGTGCGTTCAATCGAGTCTCATAATGCTGACGGTGATGCCCGGATATGTGATTGGTGGCAACGGAAGAAAAATCTATAGGATCGAGTCCTTCTAAAGCCTCCATTCTCCAGCATGACATGTGTCCTTCTCCTCTTCTACACGCGCCAGTGAAAGCGCATCTAGGCCCTTTTGTGGGTTTTGGCTAATTGATGACAAATGATTAAGGGACTAATGAGTTTATCAAGATTATAAACATGTTTTAGTCCCATTGAAAAGGTTAAAAGAAGTTGGTGTCCCTCAAAAAGAAAAGAGAAGCAGCTTGAAGAAACTCAGTAGGGTTTAATTAATTTTACTTTTGAACTTGAGTTTAGGAATGTCGTACTATCAAGAGGGATACATTTTGATAGTCTTGCTGGTGTCTCAGTGCTCAAAGTATCCATTTAGAACCAAAAGTTGAGAGACACAATCACCCACGGACACCGGGAAAATGGCAGAGTTGTCTGAACCCGGAGTCTCCGGGTTAGCCCGGATACTCCGGATTCTTTTAGTGTCCCAGAGTCTCCAAGTGAGACTCCGAGAGAGAGAGAGAGTCTCTGTTTGGCGTAGGTGTTAAAGCCGGAGTCTCTGGGTTAGTTCGGAGTCTCCGGGTCCTGATGCTTCCGGACCCTCCGGGAAGGCTCCGGACTGAGATCTTGGCTGTTTTCACAAGTGTTACCCGGAGTCTCCGGGTGAACCCGGATACTCCAGGTCAGTGTAAAAGTCCTGTTATGACTAGTTTCTGACAGGGTTCGGTCTGTTTAAAAAGTACTGTAACGGCTAGTTTTTAGGGGAAGGGTATAAATATCTTTTCACCCCCTTCATTCAATGCTGCTAAACTACCAGTGAACAAACACCTTAAAAGCATTCAATATCTCTCCCAAACCCCTCTAGTACTTTGATCTTTGCAAAATTTTAGAGTTAGGGTTTGCGGAGTGAAATCTAGAGCAAGAGAGCAAAAATCCAATCTTTGAGCATTTGAGTTCTTCACCAAGCTTTGATTTGCATTCTTTACTCTTGGAGATGGCAAGGCGTCTCCTGTAGAGCACCTAATCTTTGTGGAGTGCCACGGGAAGTTTGTATCACCTTTGATTTGAGTAAGAACCCTATCTCGATCTTTGTGATCGCTTGGCTGAGGATAAGGTTAAAAGAGACCCGGCTCTTTGTGAGCTCCTCAACGGAGACGTAGGCACTTCTTTGTGAGATGGCCAAACTTAGGGAACAAATCTTTGTCTCTATTACTTTTTTGCATTTTACTTGTTCTAGTTGATATTTGGGGATTTGCCCCAATCTTATTGCTTGTTAGTATTTGGGTGCAGGTTGTTGTTGAAAAGGAGCATATACATCTTATAGAGTATGTGGTAACTCGTAGACCATACTAGACTTGCTTAGGTTTACTTTGATTTTGAGTTCCTGTATAGTCTGGATAATCTGGGTGAACTCGGATACTCCGGAACCCGGAGTATCCGGATTGAGCCAGAGTTTCCGGGCACTGTCTAATCCGCTGCAAATTTTTCTTTTTCAGAAATGACTATTCACCCCCTCTAGTCAACATCAAGTACTTTCAGCCAGCCGTTGAATTAGAGGAAGAACAACCATTACTATAGAATCGGACTTATATGTCGGCCCATCACTGCCGGTTTGTTGGCCACGCGGGAAGAACCAGCCATCGTGTCTTATGAACCGGTAGTGATAAAGGGAATCATTGTCAGCTAATGGCTTAAGCCGACAATGATACCTAGCCACCTCATCACTGTTGGCTTAAGCCACCGACCGATAGTGATAGCTAGACATCACTACCGGCTGGTGGAATGAGCCAGCAGAGATGTGCACAGTATAAAATGGTGACCCTCCCCTAAGCCTGAGCATAGCATCGTCCCAGGCGACCTTCGTCGCCCTTACGGACACATCACCGCTTCTGAGCCCTCTCCATCCAATTCCATTGCTCGGTGAGCTTCACAGTGCCATACCTAATCTTTTGCGTGCGCTAGTTTGATCGTAGCCCATCGTCGACCTAGTGCTGCGCCGGCCGCCACCGCAAGCTCGCCCACCTCGCCGGTGAACTCCAGACAGTGAGCCACCTCTGCTCTAGCCAATAGCACGGTGAGCTTCAGCGTGGTCCAAGGAACATCGCTGCTCCCTTCCGTTCCCTCCCTCTGCAGTGCGCTACCGCCGTCGACCTAGCTCCGCCGCCCGCT